>NC_134370.1:34822348-35125378 GCF_035582795.1 Mycteria americana
TCTCCACCATTCCAATTTAAAATAGATGAACAGCACTTATTTTTTACATTAGGCTTCTAGCTGAAATTCCGAACTACAGCTAAAATACTATTGTACTATTATCGCAAGAGAAATGTTGAGAGTTCCTTAATTATAGTGTTGCCAGTGGGAACCACTGTTGCAAACACACAAGAAAGGAGGATTAAAAGAACTGAATTCACCCCTGGAGAAATTCCAATGGAGACAGTTCAATTGCCTCAAGAAAAGCCTGACCCACAGGTATTTTCCTTAGAAGACTGGGAAGTATTTTTTGAAATGTTCCTCTTTATTTAGTGACCAATAATCTACATATATGCCTAAGCACATAACAGTTCAAAACACGTATCTGAAATAGAAGAGCCAAATTTAAGGAGTTCAAGTGTTAAGCAATAGTCATAAATCAAAAACTGAAGCATGGATAGTCATAAGGGCCACAAAATAGATATTATCTCAGGTGTAAACGGTACCTGTTGCTCAGGACAATTATTGGAACATCTGCCCTTTAGGAGCCTGTGTAGCAGCACATCTTACAGCTGACAAAGTGGTGAAAACAAGCAAGCATCTAAAGCTTAGGTACTATTACCATACTAAGTATGTTTTTATTGCTGCAAATCCTCATCTTGGGAGTGCTAGGCCCTTGCTTCCAAAAGTGCGAGACACAGGTAATTCCAGTTGGTAATTCCTCTGGGGTGACAGCACTGCTTTTATATCACAACTTGGATTTCTTGTGTTTGGTACCTTCTTGCTTAAGCTCCCTGAATTAATGGACATTTCAGAACAACATCGTTTCTTTCCTCATTTCATGCCTAACAATAACAAAGAATTGTTTCCTGATTCTGCATAGGTGTTGTGAGAATCATTCATTCTCCTTTATCAAAAGCACAGGAAATCCCATGATGAAGTTAGAAACGTGCTTAGTACAGGATTTCAACAGTCTGCGATAGACAGTGCTAGAGAACATAAATGTAATTACAAAGATTGAAAGCAACAAACAAAAACACTGCCCCTTCCCCCCACACCACAACCACAGACACACAGCAGCCCCCCAATTTTCTAATCTCTAGTCACAAGCAATCATAAGCTTGCTAAGAACTAGCTCAAGCAGTTTTAAAATTTGCTCTGCTACATTTAATTCTACTGAAGGTTACTGTTTCACCCTCCCCGCCCCCACCATTGGTGTTGCATAGTCCAGAACTTCGTTTTTACCTATCTGAATTGTCAACTAAATTAAATTGCCAGACCCTGTGCTGTAGTAGCTAACACATATGTACCTATTTTATTCCACTGACTGTGAGGAAAGTAATCTCTGAGAGAGCAGTAGCTTCTTTAACCAGAGAGCTAAATTTACTACTACTCGTCTCATAATGCCTCAAGTGACACAGAAGCCCATAAGCAAATAAGCCGTGACCAGGATATTAAGGAACAAGTAACACCTCTACAAAGACAAGCCTTCCACAGATGTAGCATTTTCTGACTCAAGCACACGACAATATGTAAGTTAACTTATGTCCAGACCTGCAGATATGTTCTCTTCAATAAGTGAGACCCAATCACAGAAGCAACAGAAACTGGTGTGGAAACAGTGAGTTTCCAAGAACATTATTCTGTAACTTAATTACATAAGCTATGTGTGTTACTCAGAAATTCATTTAGAGACAGAAAATCAGGCTGGGAAGTGAGACTTGACACTGGGAGCAGAGGTGAAGAGAGATATTGGGGTTCTTAGGTGTGCCATTTGCCTTAATAAGTACTTTGTGATGCTGAGAACACTCTTAGTGTATATTAAATAATTCATAGCATCACAACTTGCATACATGTAACATTATATACTGGCTTTCAGGAACTGCATTACCTATAAAATGACTTCTATTTTTGTTCACAAAGTATATGTTTGTCTTTCATGATGTGCTGGAGGAGGCTTATTAAATTACTAATGTAATTATTAAAGCTATTAAATTACCAATTTTGAGAGATCAAAACTGTATATCAATTCAAAGCACATTGAGATAAGCATAAATCCCACCTAAACCAAGTGTCTCTTCACTTCAGTGACCCTCCTGTGAGGCTCTGAATGCTGAAATCTCTTTCTCCTGATAGCATTAACCCCTTCTTTGTATGACCCTCCCTGGCCAAAACACTGAAGTAGTTATTCCTAGGTAGTACATAATGATGGGGGGGAATGCTTGGTTTGTGTTTACTTTGAGAACCCAGGGGAGAGATTGCTCCCTAAGCTTCCTGACAAGATGCTTATTTTTATTCACATTGTCACTATGTTTTCCCATGAACAAATATTTATGCTTCAGAGGAAATGTTTCAGTAACGTGTACCAGGCAGGATAAGCAACATGTTCACTTCCCTTCCCTTTATTATGAGAAAGCAATTTTGCTTACATGAGAAAGTAAATAAATAGATTCCCTAGAGATGCCTGGGAAGGGGTCATTCTTGCAGGGAACCCGTCTTGAAAATATTGGCAGCATGTCACTATGTTAGATGACGTGTAGAGGTTTCATTTGTAATTGCAAGAAAAGAATACATCAGAGATTTATTGTTTCCTTTGTTCAAAGAAACAGACCATTCTTGTACAATCCTGTCTTAATTAAGAAGGTTTTCCCTTCTGACAAATTTTAGTAGCATGCTATGTTCCTATCTGCATTATTATAACGTACATTTAATACATATGGCAAGATATAAATCCACCTTTTGTTAATGCTTCTGAACATAGACTGGGAAGGCCAATGGGTGAAAACTACATAATTTCATTGACTACTCCAAACTTCAAGCAGGGGGCTGGACTATATGACCTCCCAAGGTTCCTTACAATCTGAATTTTCCTGTGATCCTAAATTAAGGAGATGTATTTGGGTTTACTAACTTACATGTTTACTGTATCAACCTGTGAAGATCTGGGCGTGGGACTTGGCAAAAGCATTAATTCATGCTGGCAACAGCCCTACCTTTTCCCTAGGCTGCACAGAGAAGAAATAGAGAAAGCTGCCTGATTGCATGAAAGAGTACCTGCGTATTTGTGGTACAAGCTCTTTCTTCATCCCAGGATCTCACTCATTTCCTGCATCTGCAGTTAGTCTGTGTAAGTATTCACTCTTGAAAATTAGACTTAGCAGCTTCCGTTTCTTTGATGCTTTGAAGAAAAGCTTGACATTGGGTCAAAAGCTACTATGTGCAGAAGCCACCCATTACACTAACTCTGCAACAACACAGATCCTTTATACATTTGTTTTTATCTACAGGAATATCAGAAAGCTGACTAATCCTGTAAGTGAAAGGATTAATTCTAGGAGTTTTCAGTTAAGACTTTCAGTACAAAGTTCTCCAAGTCCCAGGTGCTATAACTTTAAAATACCTGACCAAAAGCTGCTGGACAGAAGAGCAGCGGTGACAGGCAACACTAAGTGAAATGAGTCAGGTTTTGTGGGGGTTTTTTGTTTGTTTGGTTGTTTTTTTTTTTAATTTCATCATGGGAACTCTTACCTCACAGGAGAAAATAATGTTCATATCCATTTTGAACAGCTTGATCAAAAGCAGAATTCCATTAAAGATATTTCATGTCTTTCTCTTAATGTGGCACTCCTGAAGGGGAAAGGAGAAAAAAGGAAAAAAAAAAAAAGAATAAACCTTACTATTTTCAACCTAAAATTACAACACATGCAATACCAAAGACATCTCTTATGATCCATTTTATACTGTAAAACAGACCTGCTTGGTCAACAAAACAGTCCTTCAAAGTTTCAAACAGGTAAACTGAATATCTGCATTAAAATACTAACTGTACACTCCAATGCACTGAAGAAATCATGGATAGATAGATGAGCTTTTGAGCATAACTGGAGATTGACACAGCTCTGTCAAATAAAGCTTGTTCTTGAATAATTTTCCTCTGCATTTAGATTAAAAAAAAAAAAATCACCTTACATGTAAGAACCAAACACTGCTGTATCACAGTTAACCAGCTCTTCATAGGTTAGCTAAAAGACCCTGAGGAGGGGCTTTTTGCCCACCTTCAAGAAGGTGACAAGACTCTAAAATACAAGCTGACCGCCTGATGACATGTGAACTGGGACTTCTGTGTTGCTTCCACCTTCCGTACCAAATTAAATTAATTACAGAAGTGCTTCACTGGGCTTGGTAAATGTCTGCATTACTGTGGCTTGGTTCCCATCCAGGAGCAAGGCTGAGGTTTTCCAAGAACCTAAGGTGGGAGCAACATTGATTTCACCTCAGATGCTGCCCGAAAAGCAACACTCAATGACACAAGTAGCTTTCAGAGGTTTCCTGCTAGCTTGAAAAGCAGAAGTGAAATGCAGATTCTTCAGCTGAAGAGGCTAGTGGACTGCTTAGCTTTTCTAGGCATTTCTCCCTCCTTATCAGCAACATTTCAGAGTTGAATTTAGGACTGAAGTCAGTTTCTCACAGAAATTTCTCCTTCTGTAGATACCCTGCACAAAACAGTGAAGGCGAATATAGAAAATGAACACCTCATTCCACCTTTGTGGAACAGGCAAGCCACTGGAATTGACACTAGAGCTAGAGGCATGATCTTTATATCCCTCTAGAAGTCCTTCCCTTCCCTAGAAGCACCTTTGCTACTTATCCATAAGCATTTTAGTGGCAAAGACCACATCAGTCTTCCTTAACTGCCATGTTCCATGCCGCTACGACTGTTGAGAATCTTCTTACCATCTTTTCTATTGTGTTCACCCTGACTTTCTCCAAGGCAGGCCCTTACAGCCTCCACATGTAGCTTACATAGCTTTGTGAGCCGTACAAACAACAGCCTTATCCCACAATGAAACAAAACCCCAAATAATGAATTAAATAGTGGTATTAGCATACACAGGGCTCTCAAACTGTTTAAATACCTATTTATGTGATACTGTGCCATTCACAACTGTTCATTTGTTTCCTCAGTACTGATGGCAGACTAGAAGTTACTTGCAGCTTCTTTCAGAACATCTCTCTTCAAAAAAAAAAAAAAAAGGGGGATCTGGTTTATCTGATCATAACATCAGAGCTTTTTCTATTTTTATTTCACTGAGATTTCATACATTTCAACCAGCCTTTCTCTGCTTTGCTCTCATTAAAATCCACAGACATGGCCTCCATGGATACATCGAGATCCTTCTCACTCTCAGACATGCAAAGTCCTTCCACCAGCTCATTCATAATTCTTTTTCAGAAATCATTAATTATTTACATTATTGTCCTATTAAAGGCCACATTGAGACTATCCTGCTTGCTGAGAGATTTTTTTAATTGTTATGCTGTAAAGTCAGACCAGTTGTTTGAAGAGTGTAAACAGATAGAAATGTAGTTAAACCTGATTTTCATCATTACTAAAGCATAAGCCTAAAAGCTCCACTTCACAGAAAAAAGTTTCTGGCCTCCATCCCCTGCCCCTCAATCTTACTTCCGCTTTCTGGTTTTGAAGATAGTTGGGACCACAAAAGAAAGGTTATAATCTTAATTAGCATTGTGCTACTGATTACAACTCCAAATTATAAACAACTTCCCTACTATAGTAGTGGAGGCAGATCTTCTATTTCTGGGATGATGATCTGCACTCAGAAGAATAGAGCAGCTAAACCTTACGTGCAACTTCTTTATCTGAGTCTTGAGGAGCTCACAGTTGAAAAGAGAGGTGGCCTTATGTGACTCTTATGCTGTGTGTCTGCACCAGAGAGCATCAGTTCTGGCCATAGCAGTGCAATTCCTTCTCTCTTCTATGCTCCTCACCCAGGCAGGCATTAACTGAACTAATGCTCACCCACAACTGCAAGCACACTATGGTGCTGCCTGAAGGACACGCAGTAAGGTCACTGTAAGCTGAGGTAAACTAAAGCCAGTTGGAACAAAGAGTAATTCAGGGAGGGATGTACTTATATGGTCTAATTCTCCAAGGTGGGGAACTTCCTTTAAATAGGTGGGAAGGGGAGGAGCAGGTGGTTGTTGCCACAGGTTGGCAGATGATACAATTGCAGTGCAAATGAGGCCCAGAAGGAATGCAGACGAGACCATGTGGAATGCTGGGCTCCCTGAACAGCTCCTCAGGGCCAGCACGTAACCGGTCACATGTGATCTGGCCTAGGAGCCTCTTCTGCTGTGGACAAGTCACTCCTCTAACACAATGACACTAGAGAAAACTCAAGGAAAACTCAGCCCAATTTTCTCCTCAAATCCACCCCAGCTTCACCTTTGGGTTGTTCAGTACCCTAAGTTGATCCAGTCTTTTTTCTCCCTCAGTTTTTTTGCTTTTTTAAGATTATTACCAAACTAACAATATTGCAGAATTTTATCCTCTCAACCTACCTAAGAGCTTCCTTTTACTAGCCTATCATCTCTATGTATTGGTTTCATGTTTCTGTAACATCACGCATTTTCAGTACATCTGCCCAAAATCTCTTCAACAAACTTTGAGGAATTATGTGGAAGAAAAGTAATTGCTTACAGGCGTGATGTTTCTGCTTTGTTTAATATGGTCTTACTTCAAACTTCTGCTTTTAAAAGTTCAAATACCGGAAGAAGTTCAAGTAAAAGAAAGACCAGAACCTTAGTTCACTGTTGTAATCTTTGCTATGACACACCTCACTTACTGTACATTACATGGTTGAACAGACAGTAGAAATTTTACTTCCCATTGATACCTAAACCAACCTTTCCTCTCAACATATTTTCAAACCTTTAATGTTCTGGAATCCATAGTAAATGCAAGTGTTTTGCCCTTCCTACTTCAGTTTAGACAAGTGTGCTTTTTCTGGGGTCTCCCCTAGAGATAAAGGAATTTTTTCCTGTAGTGATTACATAGACAAAAGTAAATGATGACATGTGATGTAAATACTTTTATCTAAGTAAGTACAAATGACAGCATTTGGTGAGAAGTTGACAATCAGGTTCTAAAAGAAGATGGGATACTATGATTGCCACTAACCCTACCTTAGGAGCACCCACAACGACTCAGTTAACAGCTGCTAGACAAAAGTGTATATAACGAAAGCTCTAGTTTCCTATGCTCCCCAAGTAGGGAAGAGTTTTGCCCTTTTTTCTTTCCTCTCTTCTGAGAGCTGCCAAAGAGCTGGGTATGGCCCACTGCTTCTCCCCCAGAGGACTTCAACAACTGTAAGGAGCAGAAAGGGCTCTCTAACTTCATCCTCCTGCTAATCTTTTTAGAGACATGTCCTTCTTCACAACCAGCTCCTCTTGTATCTGATTCTCTACATGCATTTGCACTCTGTACCAACTGCAAATTTCATTCATGTAATGCAGAGAACCATTAATAATTTAAGCTTAAAAAGGAACCTAAGGGCAGGAATATTCCATTTTTGCTCATGCGATAGATGTTACTCTGCTAGTACATCAACTCAAGTTATCTTTGTGCATGCTACATTAATTCAGTAAATTGCTTTTCAAACAAAGTGCATTCAGAAAGCGCCTGGAGAATCTATACGAGAGGAAAGTTTAATTTTTATGGTGAATGTGCCAGGTCAATATCCAGAAAAAGAAATACAAACAGATTTTAGTTTTGTCCATCGAGTTTTCAAAAAGAGGGGGTAGCCAGAATAAATCGTATAAAGAAGCCCTCTGCACGCACAAGTAAAAGCCATATCAGGTGTAGTGATAAATACCCCAGCGCACTATTTACACCATATTCAACCAGAGAAATAATAAATATAGCTAACGGTATTTAATAGCTCGGTAGCGTTGCAGCGGGACCGCCTGCACTCCCAAGGGAGCTGTCAGCATTTTTAGCCTTACCGAGGAAAGGAACAGGACACCAGGTCGGGCCAGGCAGGTGCCGGGTCTCCCCGGGGGCGGGACGCGGCGGCCCCTCTCAGCCGCCCAGAGGAGCCGGGAGCTCCCGTCAGGATCTGCCCTCGAAGAGGGGCGGCGGCTGGCGCCCCCCGGCCTGCTGGGCAGCACCGCCCCGAGCCCCGCGCTGCCTCAGCCGCCTGCCGCTCCTTCCTCCACGGCGGCTGCCAGCGCCTCCTGCCCCAGCAGCTCCCACTCCCCTCGGGTCCAGCAGAGCTTGCCACCCCGAGCGGCTCCGGGCGCGCAGGGTCACCCGCGCCCTCGTCCCGACACGCCCGGCCCGGCAAGCGCCCCGGAGAGACTCGGGCAGCGCCTGACAGCAGCAGCAGCAGCAGCAGCGGCGGCGGCGGCGCCTGCCTGCCTTCCTTCCTTCCTCCCTGCCCGCCCGCCCCGCGGGAGCGCGACCGGGGCCGCGGGTCTCACCTGAGCGCGGAGCGGGAACCCGCTGGGGACAGGGTAGAAGTGCCAGCCGCCGCCGCCCGCAGCGCTCTGCCCGACGCGACGCGACCCGCCTCCTCAGCGGTGCGGTGCGGCCCGGCCCGGCCCGGCCGGCGGGGAGTGGAGCGGCCGGCGCGCCCCAGCCAGCCAACCAGCCCCCCGGGGCGGGCTGCGCCGGGCCGTCACGTGAGCGCGCTCCAGCACGCGGTGCCGTTACGGCCGTTGCAGCCGTTACGGCCGTTACAGCCACGCGCGGCGGCGGCGGGAAGGGGGGGAGGACGGGGGCGGGGCGGCGCTGCGCTGCGTGGTGCCGCGCGCCGCCGCTCAGGTGAGGTGCGAGGGCTCCTGCGGCCCCGGCGCGGGCGTAGCCGTGGTCCCCACGGGGCTCTTCGCCCCCGCGGGCAGCGGTGCGCCGCCTTCCCTGCCCTCGGGAGAAATCGTTTCCAGGAATTGAGGGGCCGGCGAGGCAGGAAATCCTGCGGGGCCCTGTGAGGGGAGCGGCCGCGCTGGCGGGGCCGGGTTCGGGCGTCCCCGCAGCGGGGAGGTCCCCTGTCCCCCTCTTCGGTATGACTAGCAAGGACACCTGCGCTCGGTCTAAGCGCACGCATGATGAAATGTTGAATCCGATTGCGGGATCGGGGTCTGTTATATTTCGATGGAGTGTGTATACTTCTGTGTTTGACATTTCTGTCTGCTGACTAAATTACACTGCTATTCACCTCGGTTTCCTCACAAAAATTAATGTTAAGCCCGTTTTCCTACCAGGATGTTTCCCATTTACACCATCCTCAGGGTGTCTGACCTCTGTATCAATAATACACTAACGGAACTCTTTAAAGAGAACAATCATGGGAAGTCATAAGTAATCCAGAGCCATACAGTATTTAAAAAGGTTGTAGAGCATATTGCTGAAATGCTTAGGTAAAGCTTGGGGAATGGCCCAGTAGCCTGGTATTAAAGGAATTCGCTGCTTACTCGGTGTCTTGGACTTCATTTTCTGCCCTGGGTCTTTCTGTTTGTGGGTTCAGGAGGAGTTTGGAGGGCTGTGGAGACCAGGTACTCAGCCTTCATGCAGTAGCCAGTGCTTCATGTCACTTCATGTGCTTCATGCAGTGACATTTAGTGTTGGTTATGGAGAGTTTCTGACAACATAGCTCTTCTAGGCTAAAGAAAAAGTGATACAGGGCCTAAAGACAGAAGGAGCTGGCAGTATGGCAGGTAGAGGCAGGCTGGGCTTGCTGTCAAAATGCTCTCCTATTTGAATGGCAAGAGATCAGGCATCCTGTTTAGAACTAATGAACCTAGCCCCCAGATGATGAAAACTAGAACAAAAGTGGGGTTCATTGAATTTGCTGTCTTCTTTTGATGATTTTTATTTCATGTGCTTTCCTGTGGAGTCATGAAGGCCTGAAATTTACCTGCTGTATACTGTATCAGTACTGCTGTGTATGTGCATACTGTATCAATACATGCTGTATCAATATGCTGAACTGTGCAGCAGGGTGAGTTAGCCTGTGTGGAACTCCATGCTGCCGTGGATAGACTGCCTTCAGCACATATATCATCACTGTCGAGTACTGTCAAGCACCGGCATACCCTGTGCTTTAATTTTGTAAAAGAAATGTGGGACGATAATCACAGGATTTCAGGAGCTGGGCCTTTAAAATAAATGACACTTGGTATTGTGAGCCCCTCGTTAAGGGAACAAAAAGAAAAAGTGTTAACAACTTGGCTAAATGTTAAGATTTTGAATAAATCCTGAAGGAGAATGACCTTTGTTGCATGTGTGGTACCAAGGGCAAAGAAAGATCGCTGGGCCATAGTTACTCCCTAGGAATGGAAGGATTGTTTTGTTTGGGAAGAGTTTATTCAGGGTTCTGGTAACTCATAATTAGAGCCCCAATGAGGAAGCCTCTGCAGCGCTTCCACAGCATTTGCGTGCAGAAGTGTATAGTTGTGCAATTTCAATTAGTACAAACAAAGTGTCTGAATTGCTGTAACTTGGGCTGGAAACACACTATCATTTGCAAGGCGATTGGAGCAGACAGCTGAGCTCACAAGGTTATCATCTGCGTCTGTTCAGATGACGGCCTCAAACCTTGTATTGGCTAACATTTTTAGCTCTGCTAAGTAAACCCACATGAGATAAAAGTCAACCCACGCAACATGTTATATAGTTTGCTTTAGATCAGCTGTGTTTTGTGAACACTGAATTACTTCTATTTCATGTATTTCCTTTAGCACTTCAAAATGAATTTAGGCTGTGTGAAAGATTCTTGACTGACAGTTTTGGAAATTGAACTCCCATGTTTAATCCCAGACTGGGTCCAGCACAAGGAAGCTTCTCAATGCTACCAGGGAGGAAACTTTGCTAGGCTGAGGATAGTCCCATTCACTTACTTTCTCATGCCAGCAAAGGCAGGATTTCCTGTTTCTTCACTGCCCTGCAGTTATTGGTCTAGGATTAGACATTAAAACTATGCCTTGGATACTAAGACTGCGTGTTTAATTCAGAAAAAGCAAGTATTTAGTGAGTCATCTGCTTTTTAAAGTATGATCATTCTGTTTCAGCCTTAAATTAGTTAGGCAGTAGTATGGAAAGGTAATGGTCTTTCCCGCACACTTGCTCTGTTTTCACCAACTTTGATTTATTGTCTTTATTGATTTTTGCAAACAAATTCATTTACTCTTTTAAGATGCAGCTTCTTTTTGTGCAAAATTGCCGGTGTTGAAGCTATAAGCAGAGATGGAGAGTGTGATATTATCCTTCAAAGTGCATATGGAATAGATGAGGAGAAGCTGTGTAAGTCCTAGGCTTCCAGGAATGGATGCCATGGCATTTTATTAAATTTGCTGTTAAGAATAATTGTTGGCTGACAATTCTGTAACTTTTATGACAATATGTCTTGAACCCAGTCATAAGACAGACTGATACCAGTCATGATGTCAAGACTGTGATTACATTGCTCCCCATTCACAGAAGATACTGTGGTGACAAAAATATTTATGGTTGTGAGTCTTTTCATTGCTGCACCATTGTAGATGAACTGCAGTTATGTTATTCTGACTGTAGTAGCTCCAGATGACTCATGTCTTCCGTTATACATCTGAGTTCTTAAAGCATAATAGATTTGGGAGAGGTTTTTGTTCTGTAGAGAAGTGATACAAAATCTGTTCTGTGATGGTTGGTGCATTTGTCCTCTTCAGCACCCACTAAACATATAGGATGGAGCTAGACTGCCTGAACTTTCTGAAAGTCCTAACACCTGTTTTCAAACAGTGCCTGGAAGCATTAGGTCTCACTGACAGTTAATAGAGCGTAGACCTTTGTGCTGTGGTGGAATAGGGAGTGTTCTTGCACTCAGTTCTGCTAAGTGAGCTGTGGTGACAAGGGAGGTCATATGGGAGGTGGCGATGAGCTGGTCAGTGAAGTAATGTCCCTGGCCTTTCCAGCTAGGCCTGGAAGCCAATGGCTCATTATGCTACAATTTATTGAAATGTTTTTAATATTTTACCCTCTGTCACAAATAGATACTTTTAATATTTTACTCTCTATGGTCTTAGGGTTATGGCTCTGGTTACTGTAGCCCTTTACTGCCATGTCGGACAGGAACAGGCTTCAGATAGTGGCACTGCATCATTAAGTATTCTCTGACTCTGCCCACAGCCTCCAGCACGCTGTGGTCAGCTCTGGCTTACATTCCTATTCCCTGTCATTTGGTGTTAGGGCAGCAGGGACTCCTGTTCTCCACATCTCTGTGTAGCAAAGATTGTACTGGCCTTGTGGCTGCTTCTTTGCCACAAGAGACATCAGAATCACAGTGATTCAGCTACTGAGGGCTTTCAGAGCCTTTCTTAGAAGGCCTTATTATGGCTTTAAGCTGTAATACAACAAATCATTCCAGAGTAGTGAGAGGTTTCAGTTCTTTCCTATGAGGTTTTGGCAAGCCCACACCTAAAACACTATACATAGTTCAGTGAGAGTTGTGAGCAGAGCAACAGCTGAACAAAACGTCAGAAGGCATGCTATAACCTTTTGCTGAAGGTTTAGTATTCTAACCACTGAAGCAATTACTGTGAATCACTTTGTGTTCATACTAGACCAATCTACGGAAGACTGGTGGAGGTTTGGGTAAAGATACTGGCTTGGGAACTACATGAGAGAGAAAGGATTTCACTGGCAGATTGTTGTAACAGTGAAATATTTTAGCCTGAGCAGAAATACTAGTTAGGTTGTGGAAATGCCAAATCTATAGTATACAAAAGTCACGCAGAGGGAATCCGTTCCTAATTTTGGCAAACCTACCTGAATCTCGCATTGCTTTGGGGCTCAGAAAGAGCAGGAGTGAAATGACAGCAGAATTCCTGAGGTCTAGTGGTTCTAACAAATAAACTTGTTAACTCTGCTTTGACGGAGAGTTTCTGTTTATCCAGCATCACTCAAAATGGTGTCCTCATACAGCTCCTTTTTAAATAAAAAAGCTTATAACCAGGTTGGACAAACCTAGAAAGAATACACTCCAAAGAACACTGGAAAGAACAATAGTGCTATGGAAGGAGGACAGAGAAGACAAACCTTTTCCCTCTTTAATTTCCACAGTTTCATTAAACATAGTCAGTGAATGCATTTAGCCACACCCAACCAGTTTTTTGGAAAGCACAAAATCCAGCAAGGAAAGCTTATATGGCTTTATAATTAAACAAAATTGATCCAGGCAAAAAAGGATCATGAAGTAATGTAAAGTGTTAAACTGTCTGAAGCTTATCCATCTTTGTGTTCAGACGTAAAACTGAGACAGAGCAAGAACTGACCAAAAATTCCTATCCTATCCTTTTTCTACACTGTAACTGCAGAGCTCAGTTATGGATTTACTATGGGGAAGGAAAAGGGACTAAGTCCCTCCATTTGTGTGGGGTTGCGTGCTCCTGCAACATTTGGTAGAAGGATTGTGTGCATATAGTCTTCCTCTGCCTAGCCCGAGTTGCAGAATTTAATCACTGCTTGAAACCAAGGTGGATTGCAACAATGCATAGTGTGTGCAGTTGTTTACTCTGCCAATACGGAGGATTTGCACCAATGTAGCTGCATTCCTAGCAAATCCTCAGTGTAACAAGCCAAGGCCTGTGATACCACCTGGACTTAGTTCTCAGCAACCTTTCACCATAACCTTTCACCACGCGGTGAATGTGAAATGCTACCAAACTAGAACAGCACAGTTTACTCTGCTCCAGAAAGCATAAGCGATCAGAAGTGAGTAATGGAGAGCAGGCCCATAGTGAATTAAATGCTGGTTAGCTGCAAACGTACATTGGATTTAGTCAAATTACTTGTCTGCCAGCACAAATTCTTCTGGTGACCATCAGTTTCCAAGAAAAAGATACAATTTTATCGCCCTTCCTAGGTTTAGCACAATTCAAATGTTAAATTGTTTTGTGTGCCTTCATTCCTGATCTTGAAGTCTGGGACCCGTGAGGAAGGTGAGAATGAGCACACTACCTGCAACCCTTATCATCTAGGACCAAACTCCTCTTGTGTAGTATGCATGGGAGTCCCTCATAAGCATCACTCTCACATAAGCATGATTTTTGTAGTGACTGTAAATGCCAGTTCAAATGCTGGTTGCTGGTAGAAGAACTCTGGAGCACATACTGGAGCTGCCATGCTTGCTCCCTCCCACCCCCCATTTATCCTCTTCATAAGTTAGAACAAGCAATTAAGGATATGAAATACGACTTTTTTTCTGTCCTCACAAATACTGCTCACAGTACCAAAGGACTTTGGCCAAAACAAGCCAGTCTGTATAATTACAGGAAAAACAGTGCCTTCTGGTATCTCAGATTATGATGTGCATGCAAAAATGGATACACACATATCTGAAATAGCAACACTGGCAACTGGCAAAAACACAGCACAAAGCCATCTCTGAGAAAGCAGAGGACCTGAGTGTCGAGTAGGCCTCCATGTGCAACTGAAATCCCTAATTTGCTGTTAGATTATTAGCACGGTAGTGCTTGGTTAAGAAATCACCTTGCAGTGTATCACCAGGCTATGACCAGTGGAGAACAGAGTTGTCTTGCTGTAAATAAGAAGTGTCTCCTACAATGGCAGTTTCAGTAAACAGTCCTTGTGTCTGGATTCAGATTCTGACCTCTTTGTTCTAGCAAGATGTTGGATCAGATGAATGCCTCCAAATGGTCTGGATTTTAATTGTTTGTGGAGCTGGAGAGCAAAGGAGGATCAGGAAAGATGGTTATGATTCTTGTATTACCTCTACATTTGAAGATTGCAGTATACTGCATGAGAAAACTTTCAGATTTTCTCTGTGCATTTTCCAACAGGAGAGATATTGAAAAGATGCCAGATACATTTAAATGAACCCATTAAAAATATAAGAAAATTTGAAAATATGGAGAAAAAGAAAGGGAAAACTGCGTATTAGTTTCAAATTTTCAGATTTACATTCTAATGGAAATAATTAAGTAAATAATACCAAACTAGTATTTCATCTGCAGAGAGCTTCACTTGGGCTGGAGGCCTATATGTCTTGATATCCATAGAAAGGTTGTTTTCTGAATACGTAACTAGCTGCTGTAAACATTGCATACTGTACTTGTAGCTTAAAAAAGAAAAAGCATGAAGACATTTTTAGTACAGATAGAAACTTTTGGCAACCGCCTGCATTTTGTTACCAAGTACTTACTCTTTTCAGACGGCGTGCATATGCCACTAAACTCAAGAAAGTTTTCCATTGTCCTTAATGAGATCAATCACTATCAAAGCTCCATTGTTGTTTCTAGATATTGATTGCTACTCTGCTAGAACTTTCAGGAAACAGCAGAGTGTTTAAAGAATCATAGTTTGAAATATTCTGGGAAACTTCAGATGCTTTGAAATCTGAGAAAGGTACACACCAGTTGGTAAAGGCGATGTTGTTACTTGTTATTTGACTACCAGCTCTTAAGCAGGTGCACTGAAGTAAACTTTCAACAGTTTGTAAAGAGTTAATACATGTGTTCATAAGTACTTAATATTTTGGTTCAGCCATTACAATTATAACTATTGATAATACTTTTTTGTCCATGACATGTTTAAAATGTATATTACAGTTATAACTATTGATAATACTTTTTTGTCCATAACATGTTTAATATGTATATTAATCATTCACTGAACTTTTGAATATTATGTTTGTATTTCTATATAGTTCAGAAACTATGAACTATTTTGGTTTTCTTTTAAAGATTCTATAAATTTAGTGATAAATTTCTGAAATATTTTTGCCCTTTCAATTATAGTCTATTATGAAGAACACCACCTTTAATTTCTCTGTTCCTTGTCTAGTAGACCTCCGAGCACATGTGTTGCCATTTGACTGACATATGCAGTTTAGAAATATTTCCTAATATCTCACCAACCTGAGTTTTGAAAACTTCTTGACAACTTTGGAAAAAAATTCTTGACGGTATTTCCACGTTCTGAAAATGCAGAACAGCGTTTATGATGTGACTTACTATTTGTACCCTGGAACTTGTCAGCGGTTAGGGTTAACACAATCCACTAGCACTAAAAAGGATCAATTGATGCTTGTGTCTCTCAACACAAGTATGCACCATTTCATTCAGTTGCGACTGTACACATAGCCACTAGCCAATACACAGAAGATACAGGGGAAACTGAAGAATTAAATCTGGCCACAAGTTCTGAAACAGCAGAATAATCTAAAAGAAGAGTCCTGCCAGTTTAGGTGGCAGCAACTAGAGTTGCTAAGAGAAGTTGTTACAAGTTATCTGCATAAACCTCAGTTATTCCCAGTTTCCCTAAATAAAACTTCTGAGACACAAGGCCAGAGGGGTTTTAAGTCTGTCAGTGAATCTTCAATAAACAGTCAGACTCCCAGCTTCAGGAATGAAGGCCTGGCAACCCTGATACTACAATCACCGGCAGAGCCTATAGGGCATCAAGATTCAGTTCTATCAAAAGGGATTTGAACTTGCAGCTGTGCAGTGACATGCACTTTCCCTACCTAGTACAGAGAAGGAGCACTTCTGCAGGGTCTTATTTTGAGACTACTGTTCTCATCAGCAGGTCATAGACCATGTTACTGGTAGCAAATCAATTACAAGGACCTACCCTAGCAAATAAGTCATAGATAGGAAATCAGTGTCAGTACTTCTGACTACAGAAAGTTTCCTTCCTTTCCACCCCTGAATCTATTTTGGCTCTTTGAAAGATAACGTGGCAATCTGTCCTGTCATCTGTTCTGTCACATCACTTGTACTGTTACATATTGTGGCTCCCAAGAACAGAAAATACAGTGGAAAAACTTGACAAAATCTATAGTTAAAAGCCACGTTATTTTTAAATGTGGGGTTTGTTTTGTGGAAAATATATGGCACTCATTTCTTAGCCTGAAGTTGATCTCTGAGGTAAAAAAAGCTGTAGCCTCAGTGACATGATTGGCTTTCTGAATTATTTGGCAAGGGCATTTGTATTTTGGTATTAATCTGGGCCATTAGAAAGAGAACTAAGAAGTAGTTGTGATTGGCCACTGTAAAATTGATTAATAAAGCACATATATTCATCTGAAAACATTTTAGTTCTTAGGCTGTATTTCTGAGCTTTCAAGCACTCTTGTTAATTATTCATTGATAATTGATCCTGCTGGGAATTAAAAGCAAAGAGCACTGCTAACTGGATAGTGAGAATTAATATGGATTCAATATCTACTTTTTAGTGGCAGAAAGAGGCAATGAAAGTGAAAAAGCCCATGACACGAATTGGTGGAAATCTGAGAAATTCTGCAGCATGGGGATTTTTTGTCTGGAATGAGTATCTTTGATAAACTCAATGTCTTCAGTAGATGCTGTATCACACTCCTGGAGAACAGACCTGTCATTTTCACAACGAGAAGGCTACCAGGAAAGGAAGTAAGTGAGCACTTTTGTGGATCTGCCAGGGCACCTTGTCTAGTTTATGTCTCTCTCTTGAATTACAAATAGTTCTGCAAGTGGTAGAACTGAGGAAGATCCAATTTCACACTTGCATCTTCTGGGGATCTAATAGTGTCTGCACTGTGACCAAAATTTCCCCCACAGTTGGGATATTCATTGGCTGAAATTGGCTAGATATTAGGATGGGACTGCGTGTGTACATATAAAGGAAGTGTCATGCCCTAAGAGTAATTGTAATTGTTTTTTAAGGGGCTCTTTTCTTACTAGCCTGGTTTTCTGTAAAATATGTTGTGTCTTATTTCTCTGCTGTGTAATGGATTGGAGTTTCTGAGCTAAAGCCCATTTTTTTTTGTCCCCTGGTATAATGGAGCAGCAGCAGCAGCCTGCCAAATAGTTTAGGTATCAATAAGGGTATTGCCATAGGCTCAAATTGTCATTAGCTCAAATGCTGGTTTGGGCCAATGTGTTTACATTGCTTTTGGTTCTGGGGCAGTGTAGGCTTCCTGGGTATGTGTGGTACTGATCCCCTGTCCATGTTCTGTGGGAATAACTGGCCCATTCTTAGGGCCTTTATTTATGCTGATGCACGATTACAGGCATTGTCTCAGCCCTAACAGATTTAGCAGGACAGCTTCCTTAAGGAAAGATTTACCAATATGAATAAATGAAATGCATTGAGTTTGTAAGAATTCATACCCAGACTTTACAAATGAGGTGTGATAAAGTCACTGTGGGTTGAAGGTAAAATAAGGTGTATCATAAACAAGGACTTTGCTGCTTAGCAATGCTTGCATATATGGAACATTTTGGTTCAGTTCATTTTAAGCCCTGTATTTACTTTGCTGCCTCACTGTTCGCTTTTTCCCTACCTGCAAATCATAGGGTGACTGTTTGAAGAAGATCATGTATCTCGAGTGTGCGGGTGAACGGAAGGTTAAACATTTTGACTGGCATTCAGGTGAGTCTTGTGCAATCAATCCCAGTGATACCATACTCAGTCAAAAGAGTTGACAGTCATGGGGAGAAGAAAAGGGAGGGAGAAGGTGAAGGGGAGGCTCTTGAATATGTCTTCCAGTGTTGCATTAATAAAAAAAGACCTGGGCTTTGATTCTTAGCTGCAGCTGGGTCCCTAGCAGGTATGAGGATGTGCTGAGTGCTTGCCCAAGTGTTAGGGAAGGCAAGGGAAAGGGCTGGAACCCAGAATCCCTCTGTTCACACTCTTCCCGAGGTGGCAGGCAGATGGGCAGAGCTGGGACCCTGGCTGTATCCTGTAAAATAGCGACTGTTTCCCTGCATGGTCATAGAAGGGCCAGATATATATGCTTTATGCATTTTGTACTTGTGTAGCAAAGCAAGAGAGTTTAACAAGAAAGAAAATCTGGTCCTTTGTCTGCAGTAAGATGCTGAAATGTGTGAAAGATTTCAATGTTCATAAATACACAAGATAGCCAATGTTTAGATAGTCCAAAGATGATGATGATAAGGGTGATTTAGAGATTCTTTTCAGCACAGAGCTTAGGGTTTAATGGACCAGTTCTAGCAATGATATCCACACAGGTATCATTGTACAGTAGCTAAAAGAAATTAGTTTAAACCTTAAGCTGAGAGGCAGAGAATCTCTGCATTCTTTTTCAGTTCCTGTTTCAGTCAGTGAAGTGTTCTCAGCATATTGGTAGTCACTTAATGGTTTGCACAAAGTTCATATTCTTGCCATTACAATTGGAAATTTTTTTTTATTTTGTATATGATGTTCCTGAGAAGCACTCAGTCAAGTGCACTCCCAGTTACAAGTTCATCCACAAACCACGTTTGCTGGCTCACTATCGAGGTTTTCTTGTGGTGCTAGGACATTGGTTTTCCTGAAATGACTGGCCTTCACCCAATTTCTGTTCTTTCTGGCTGCCTTTAGTGTAAAATTGGGAAGCAATATCCTTTTTTGTAGTCTTGTACACCCAAGGCATATAGGTGAATGCCAATTTCTGCTATCTTGGAGTTAGTGATATTAGTTTGTGATATTCAGTCTTGAATGTCTAGGCTTTTTCATATGATAAAGGAATGTCTGTTATCAGGGGACAGGAATTGCATGTCATGTCATTATATAGAAGATACCTAGGTATAAATTATTTCTTTTGGACATCTGGCATATATGATGTTTGTGCAACTGGGCAGTTACACATTAAAAAGTGTGGTAGAAAGGAACAGATCAAATAATTTTGTACAACTAATGTTTACAAATGTATACCTGATTGAAAAAAAAAAAAAGTCTTTCTGAGGGAGAGGAGGTAGTGGAGGGGGTTAATAGAAGGGGCATGGGACATGAAACTCCATGTCTCCATAGGCCTTTGGAGGGATTCCAAGAGTGATTTAGAATCTGAGGAGAGGTGGGACACAGAGGCAATGAGGCAGCTGTGGATGGTAATGCATTCCTAAGCAGTTCTGCAGCTCTGTACAAGGAGTAAGAAATACAAAAAGACAGGCAAAGGGATGTATAATCTGGTACATTATCCTCTTAAGAGTGAAGGGTAGCCTGTGTTCTCCTTTGCTTTCTAGCTTGCTGCAGCAGAGAGTGCAGCTACCTGAGTACTTTTGCCTCTGCAACTGACAGGCAGTTACTGAGAGAACAGTCGGGCTCCAAGGTCATTGCACACCAGACACTGGGGAAATGTAAATACAGTTTCCCTTAGACAGACATTAAAGGTGGCTTGCACCCCTCAACTGGCCCTGCCCCTCCCCACCCTCCAATAAACCACAAACCTTTTTAACACCATGTACCATCACAGGGGGAGGTCTTTGATTACATTTTCTTATTTAGTTGAACACAATAACTGGGCGCAGCACAGCAGAAAGCAGATATAAACTAACTAGGGAAATAACATAATCGTCCTCTATGTAGGTCTAGTGACATCTGCTATAGTTGTTGCTATACCATGATTCTAAGGCAGCTTTATGAAAAGTTCTGTCTACTCCAATGGACACAGCAAGGGAGAGAGTTTCCTCTAAATACAGAAGCTTCCAGCCACTAATAAAGGTATCTTATGTAGAATTTAATTTAGGATTTCATAGCCATCAGTTTCCTTACAGCTGCCTCTTCCCGTACAATCATTAAAACACATATGTTTTGCAGATGCTGGCAGGGTTTTCAAATGCCTTATGCAAAATGGAAAAAGGACATTTGCCCTTAATGTAAACAATCTTTCTTCTTGGAATAAAGTACTTTTTCCAAGATTTACTGGCTCATTGCTTTTAGTGGCACTCATGCTGCCTTCTTTCTGAAAAGTGTGGAACATCTGTCCTTTGAGAACCCGATCTTTTCAAGATGTCTCAAATTTGACATCCCAAAATTAAGGTACTCTTCAGAATCCTGGCTGTTATCTTTACTCAGCCCAGGTGACCGCACATTGCACTATGGGGAATTTCCTTATCATGAATTTCTGGTTAAGTCTTAAATCTCTCTCAGGCAGAGCTGTTATTATTATTCTATTCCATATTAAAATACAAAACCACATTAGCCAAACCTAAGGCAGTGCTCACAAATCCAGAACGAACATGGCAGTTTGACTCTATAAGCTTGAAATTACATTCCAAATCCAATTTTTCCCAAATGGTAGTGTATAAAACAGCATGTAATTTCCTTACTTACACATTTTGTGCTTTGTGGTCCTGGGCAGAAATAACGTTACCTGGAAAGAACCTACTTCAGAATAATGAAGAAAGGAACTCTTGCAGTAATAGGTCAGAAAACACTTGTGGCTGTGGGGATCTCTTATCAACCTTATTTTTTTCTCAGCGTTATTAATCTGGATAAAGCTAATTAAATATCTTAGATGCACTGGAGATATATAGAACACACATATGCCTTGTACCTTTAGTAGCCTTACCTAGCTTCTCACTTTCTTAATTACTGATGCTAAAGTATAGTTCTTCAGACTCACAGAGACCATTTTTATGCAAAATAGGGAATTACTTTGAGCTCAGGAGCAGAATGAGTGAAATACAGTCCTACTCCAATAAACTATGGTCTTTGGGATCCATTGGGAACAGGAATGTCAGGCTGAGAAGAAGATAGCTTATACTTTCCTTGAGATGCAGGTCTTGCATCTAATTCTGTTAGGACTTAAGATGACCATCTTCTATCTCTGCCATAGTGAACAGGCCATTTGAAAGAAGAACGCTGAATGTGGTCATATAATTTTCCTCCACCACAAAGTCTGCCTGTGTGATCCCTTGATACTGATACAATCACTAATTCCTGACTGTGATTCTTAGGGTTTATTCTATATGCCTGGCTCTGTCTGTCTTCGTGTATGTACATCCATGTTCTATGTATGCCTGTATGGAATACCCTGATGTACTCATTTGTGGTTCCACTACATATGCTGTTATGTAGAAATAGACATACCATAAGATCACAACTACATTAAGCCTTTAAGGGAAACGATATGGAAAGACATAGGTCAGTGAACAGGCAGGGGAAAATTGAGCTAAATTATCAGATCAGAATTTGGGTTTTGTGAAATATAGTGTGTAGCTGCAGATGGCAACTTCAGCAAACCCCCCTACATTTAAAGTAATTATGTAAAGGAAAAATAGATCCACACACAGAGAATCAGTTGCTTCCTGGAAAAAAACACCAGCAATGCGACACTTTTCATGTGCAGATTTCTGTCACTGTATTCTGGCTGTGCAGGTGTGGCATAAATCATTCCTGACAATCCCACCTACTATGATTAATATCAACCGAATATAAAGGAGAACTGGTTATTTGGCAACTTGAGCAAACGTTGTGGCAGGGTAGTCCACAGTCTGGTTGAGGCTGGTAGAAAGCTCCACTCTGTGGTTGCAGAGCTGTGGCCATCCCAATGTCAGGCTGGTCACTAGCACACATGATAACAGCCTTGACCCTTGGGATCTGTACCAGCAGAGAGTGCACATTGCCTTCTCCTGTCTGTGCCTGTTGCAATAAAAGAGGCCCATTGGAGGAGATGGTGAAAGAAGCTACTCTGGCAGATCCATGCTCTCTGAGAATTTCCTCTGTACAGCAAAGATCACTCACATAGTCAAATTCAGCAGACTTAAGGATGCTTTGAGCATCCCAGCAAACAAATTGATCAGTGACCCCATTCTTCCATTCCATTTGATTGCTTTATTGAGACAGAATTCCTGATGCCAAGGGAATCCCTGGAGTCTGATAAATTTGGTGTGAAAAGAGATGTTTGAATTAAGCACTTTGTGGATGAAGAGGGCACAACAGCTCAAAACGACTTTGGCTATTCCTGCTTCCATTAAGAAACTGCAGTAATATTTGGAGTCTGCCTGCAGGTTTTAAGGAAAGATCTCCTTTCTCTGCTGTAGCGTAACATTTAATACATAATATATAGCAGGCATACAATGCATTGCTGATACTGTTATATGTAAATCACCTTTTGTATGCAGAGATCAATAAAGGAAGTTCCTACTCCCATCAGGCTTGTAATTCAAAGAGTGTCCAAAAACTAAAAGTAAAAAAAATGTGCAGGCCTCTGAGTGGAAAGTAGCTGTAGGAGTGTCCCCTCCACACGTGGGATGGGATTTGAGAATTTTTCTTTTTTTTCAAATGAGGTGAATGATAAAGCTTTGCACTTGTATTAGTGATGTGCATATTTACTGAACGGTACATTTACTGGGTTTATTTCTGATGGCAAATATTTGTGTCCTGTTATCGTAGCCCCCAAGCATGGTTCATTGTCCCTCAGTGCATCAACAACCCTCCATTTAAAAGGCCCCCTGGAAGCCTCTGATACAACTGCTGCACTTAGGAAATTTTGTTTTTCTTTTCTCTATCCCTACTTGTACAGTTCTCTAACACTTCATTCCACTGAGTGTAGACTGATCCTGGTATGCTTAGGAAGTAGCTACAGTATTATGAAAGTTACTGCAAACTACTAATTTCACTGAAATCCTCAATCATTCAAATGCATTAGCAATTGTATGTATAGAAGATAAAAGTAGTCCCAGTTGAGTGAAATAAGAAGTCGTAAATGGTAAGAGTCTAGTGAGGTCATTCACACGTATCAAGTGAACGTGATCACGCTCATGATCATGCACAACCCCGGCTTTGTTAGAAGTTCATTGTTCTGCCATCAAAAGCTATGAATGCATCCATAGTAATTTTCTGCAGCAAGCACTAACAAAGACAGCAGTCTGGAAAAAAATTGGCTGAAAGGCCCATTCTGTGTCTTGGGAATGTGAGAGATTACATCAGTCTGGAGGTTTCTGATGATTACACTTAACAGCTGGAAACCCTAAACTTAAAGGTTAATACCAAATTATTAACGAATCACAAATGCTCATTGTTGTCAGGCTTCCCTGTGTGTTGCTTACAGCTTCCTCTAATTCTTCAGGACTTACTCATGGATGACTTATAACTCATATCGGAACGAATACCATGTACAGTAAATTATGTAAGAAGATTGCACAAGGTGCCTCTCCCATGATGTAACTTACATTAAATTGTTAATCATAAACCTAGGGCTTCTCAGCTTTAAATAGCATATACAGCTGTTATACAGCCAGATGAAACATCATCTGAGGAGTCTGGTGAGGTTGCTCTGTTCTTACTGACATTTGTTGAAAGCCACACTCTGCACCCAAACCAAGAAGAGAGCAAAACCTTGCTTCAAAAATAAAAGCTTTGCATATGGGAAGGATGCTGAATTTTGAAAAACTACTTTATTTTAGCAAGGACATGTTTTTATTTGGTCTTTTCTGGACACACAGCAAAACCTAACCCTAAGGGAAATAATTTGCTACAGCTTAGTGGTGTGTTGTCTTATTTTCTGACAAGATTTGTTTGCTATGTCAGTTTTAAAAGCAGTTTATAAACCAGTCACGTAATGAAAAACAGAAAGCTAAAATGTTCTTAAACATTCATTGTGAGAGATGTTTTTTCCTTTAAAACAAATCCTCTTTCCTTTTTGTTAGCTTGACTAACACAAACTTTTACTGTAATGATGACTGGAAAAAAAAGGTAATCCTTTAAGCTGAAGTTACGTGTGTCAGCTGGAGTGTACCATTCCCATAGTGTTATTAATCATAAGCCAGTCTATAAAACAATACTATGTTTCTCTGCATGGGGTACGCTAACTAGCTTGCTATTTCACTGTTTTTAGCCTAGCTTAGATTCTCCAGTGATATAAATCTTCAAGTAATGCCTACTTCATTCCAAGAGGTGTGTTTATCACATCACATCTTTAGTTTTATTGCATCTTTTTTCTGCTCTTTTGACATTCTTGTCCTACTGTAGGTAACTGTTATACCATGTTTATGGAAGGCAAATGAACAAACTGTGTACTGTTACAAACTACCATGCATGTTACAGTACAATAGTACAGTACCTTACAATACAGGGAATCATGAGAAATACATAGGAGTGGTCTGCATCAGTTCCTAACAACCTGTATGTGCTGATGTGAATCTCATTAGATAGTAACTGTTTCTATATTTACTGATATCATGACCAAAACTCTTTTCTTCCTTTTAGATTCAGTGCTTATGCAAAAAAATTTTCTGGTGAGTTTAAAGCGGTTTAAAATCTTTCAAGCATTTCTAGACAGATCTGTACATACTGGTTCACCCTCATTGATATAGAGCTATCCCTTTATACATATTTGGGCTTCTCCAAAGTCAGCAGTACTTTTCTTTATGCTGGTCAGGAAAGGAGCAGGTGTAATTGCAAAAGAATAGTACAGTGAACCCTCTTTATGCATGCTTTCTGCCATTGTCAGATGAGGAACAAGGTTTGTATTGTGCATCATGCTAAACTTGTACAGTAGGCTGAGTGGAGGAGTAATAGGTCTGACTGTTAAAGAGAGCTTCATATTATGATATTCTCTTACAGCCTCATAAGACAAGAAGACATGTTGGATATGGAGGGAAAAAAAAGGACTGGATGAACAAAATAATGTTTCATTAAATCTGTAGACACCAGGTATTGGGGCTTGCCCGTGAAAATGAAATGAAGTGCAAAACAGTTACACTTTTTTTTTTATGATACTCATGACTACAACCAAACTGTTTCCATAATTCACGCAGAGAATTATACTGAAGGGAAGGAGTGTCACGTGTCTCCGTGATTGGCATAACACCTTAAGAAAGGAAGAGGAGAATTCCATTTTGCAATGTAATGATTCTTTATTTGTGACTACTGTGCCAGCTTTGAGTTACAAAATAGGCAAAGATGTGAACCCACCCTTATGAAGTTTAGACTGTGTAGGGGCCAGGTTCTCCAGTCCAGGTGCTTCATGATGCTTTGATGACAGAAAGGTTGCAGGTCAAAATTCTTTGCTACTGTGAATTTTTTAAAATGTCACTTCACTTTCCACAGCAGGTCCTCCCAAGCTGTGCTCTTTGTCCCACAGGACTACAGGAACTAGTTTGAACATGGACAAAATCTGAACAAAATCCTTCTGGCTGTATTTCTCTGAAGGAGACTGGCAATAGCTGATGGAGCAGTAGATTCTTCATGAAGAACGACGTCTGCTCCTGTGCTTTGCAAGGCCTGGTAGAGAGCCTGGAATTCTTGTCTCTGCTTTCAGGATGAGGATATGGCGAGTGGGATAAGCTACCTCCTCCTCCTCTGTGCTCACATAGCCTGGCAGAGAGTTGAGCACAGTTGTCTTTCCATGCTGGCAGTACCCAAACTAGCTAAATTCAGAAATCAAGGGTTTTAAAGAGTAATTAAAAACTCGTGTGCAATAAATATGTTTTAAGAATCCATTAGCAAGGGGAGCAGCTTCCACAAGGTTTCTATCAACAGTTAACTATGGTTGAAACTTGCTATTTCTCCTTTCTGTCTCCTGCTAAGTATTGAGTCTTCTTTGCTAGCACACCCTTACCTGACAGTCACTTGCCCAGGAGGCTTAGGCAGTGCTGAGTCAGACCTTAGCTTGCAAGTCCATGTCTAGAGTTGTTCTCTGTGTTCCGGCCCCCTTTGGCTGGCACTGGCACATTTTGCCTGGGGCTGCTGGTGGCTGAACTCTGTACTTGATGACACGGTGGAAAGAGGCTTAAAATATTGCAGTAGGTGCAAAAGTCAATGTGTCGCTGTTGATGCCTGTAATTACCCTATGTCAGTGTAGCGGTATGGCATGCCACGCTGTTTTCCTCCACTGCAGGCCATATATAGCCTCTTGCACTTTGATCTGCTCAGCAAAACAGAATGGATTCCTTTTGTCTGTAAACAGCAGCCGGGTGAAAGGAAAGGGTAATGGAGCCTGAAGGTATTTGATGGATTGGAGCTAGCTTTGAATATATTCGCTGACAAGACAACAATCCGTATGTGTATTGCCAATGTCAATTTGGTCAGTACTCATTATTGCTTCTAGAGCGCAGTTGTGGTCTAGACCAAGCTACTCTGATTTCACCTTGGGAGATGTGATTCTGGAAGGAAAATGTGGCCTGCCTAAACTGGTGTGGTGTGCCTTCCTGAGATCTCTCATCACATGAGTTATTTCAAATAAGACTCCCCTTGTTCTTGGCAAAAAAGACATATTCTTTGATGGGTAGCTTGCATGTCCTGTTACTTTTGAACGTGGATCTTCACATTTAAGGAGTTCCAACTATGTGAATGGAGCTGTTTTGTACCATTCATCAGATGCAAAGCTGACTTAAAATAAGCATATGGAGGCACATGAAAGGCTTGTACTACAGTTGAATGTGCCTGAGGGTCAAGGAGGACCAACTAATTTAGAATAAATGCTTGCATTTTAAAACATCTATTCTTGAGCTGGGGCAAGTGTCCATGGAGCTTGAAAGATAGCATCATCTCATCCTACCTCATCCCACATTTTCTAAGCAAGTGTTCATGGTTCACATCTGCTTTATTTACTGTCTGTTAGATTTACTGCGTTCTTATCATATATTAGAAAAGAAACATATCTTCAGAAAAACATGTGGTTTTAAAATGGGATTATATTTCCAGGGCCTTCAAACACTCATGTTGCAATGAATAAAAGCAGACTTTCTTGATTCATTTTGCAGGGCAGAAATGGTTGTTACATGGCTCATACTGTATAAAATGATATACAGCAGTTCTCTCTTCGACTATTAAATCACAAACTTACTAACAAGCATAGATTGTGAATGCGAAATTCATAACTCTTACAGTAAAGTGTAGAATGTGAGATATATTAAAATTCTTAGCATACCAAAGGGTGTGAACCAGATTTGGAAATCTGATAGTGGTTTTTAACACCTCTTTTAAAATGAGGTAGATGCAGAATAATCTAATCAAGATGTATGTCCAAAGTACGGAATGAAATCTATTCTGAACCCAACTTCCTGCATTTAGGAACCGCACATCCATGGAGCTCTCAAATAATGCAGTGTACAATCCAGGTTTCTTCCTCTTAGTGGGCAGAGAAAACGTGAGATATTTAAGATTCTAACAGTATGCAAATGCTGTGTTTTTGTAAAATCCTGTTTTAAAAGTAAACATTGAAAGCAATTGCAAGTGCAGAGGCAAACATGCCATCTCATGTGCTATCCGTTCACATCAAGTCAGCTGATTATGAGTAATTATAAACATGCTTTTGATTGTGGTGGAGAGCCAGATCTCATGAAGGCTTTCTGTGGCTTTATGGATTTGCAAATGCAAAGTGTTTGAAACCACTTTCAGTGACAGTGAGACTGCTGCAGGCCACAAACACAAATTATGTTCTACCCCTGTGAAAATAAATGCACTCCTCAGCTTTAACATGTTTGTTTTGACCCTGGTTAAAGTAGACTGAAACAAGGCAAGCTCTTTCCTTAGCATCCAAAGTAGGGAATGCTGGGGAGAAAGGCAGTTTTAAGCATAGAAGTGGCAGGGGAAAAAGGCCTCCTTTTGCCTTAGCGGATAAAAAGGAGTTCCTTCATTGCTTTCTGTCCTTTTCTCTGTCTCATCTTCACACCATTAACCTGAAAATCTTTTAACATTATGTAGTTCACCATTTTTCCTATGGCTGAAATTTTTCTCATTTAATTTTAGCTGCTTCTAGTTAGATGTCTATAGCAGGAATCAGTTGCCTAATCAAATACATGTAGTGCCATTTCAGATGCCCTACAGTGTCATTTGAGATGCCTTGCATTTTATAAGATACTGACATGGGGCTGGCAGGTATGACACAGGACTTAAGGCAAATCTTTGCTCTTCTGGAGCAGCAGTGATTATGCTAGGGCATCTCACATGGGACTAGACCCTTGCATTTAGTCCGTAGCCTAAACAAATTATCTTGGCTCCTTGTGTGGTCAGAGAAGAGAGAGGCTGGCTCTTTCAGAAGATGGTTGCGCGTGTCTGTCTTAGGCATCTAGACAAGTCAGTCATCCCCTCAAAGTATTTGTCTCTTCTTCTACCAGGGACCCCAGGTGACAAGCTAAGTTTAGGATTCCAATTTGTGGATGGCAGAAGTTAGTTATAGTAAATCTTATCCTTTATGAACAAAAAAATATGGAAATGATGGGCTTTTAATATAAAGAGTTTGATTTTAATAGTGTTGCTGAGATTTATCACTTAGAGATGAACTGTGGGAAGTCCTGAGGATGAAACTAGCTAAAACTCATGTGAATTAAAGGTGCAACTGAAAATCTGAATTATAACTTTTTTCCTAGAATTAGCTGGTATTTAAAGAAATACAGAAAGGCTTTTATTTGTTTAATCAACCAGGGGACCTTTACTCCACAGTGTTACTGAAGATAAGTCTTTTCAGATTAAGCCATTCCTCTCAGTTTTGAACTGGCTTCTTAACTGTCACCTGTCTAAAGTAGATTTGTTGCAGTTGTGATGGTCTGGGGATACAAATGAAGCGTGATTTGTGAGAGGTAACATTATATTATCTTTTATTAGACCTGCTGCTCTAGCAGGAGAAAACAGAAGAGCATTCAGCACACAACTCACTCCTTTAGGTTCTGCAAGGTTCTCTGTTTTCTTCCATTATTTCAGTGCAGCTATTAAAAGATACTACTCCCCCTACAAGACTAGCCTCATTTATTACCGTCTTAAGGAATGCAAATCTATTAATAGTGGAAATGAGGTAAGGAGGTCAGGACTGTGAACAGAACACAAGATATAACCTTTAGAGTTGTCCCTGTCTCACTTCAATTAGACTCAAAATGATAAAAAGATTCCTTTGACATTCTAAAGCAGCACAGGAAACACAGCAGTGCAGTTTAGTGTGATACAGTTTCCAGTGCCATTTGAATGTCAATAGCACGATTCTGAGGTTTGGCCATGTTATTCAGCACAAAGCTCCAAGAGGGAGAGGAGGACTATTTATGTCACTGTCATATATCCTGACAGACTCACACAGAATGCAGGGTGAACACACACATCCCGTACCAGAGAACAGTCCCTACACTGTCTTATGGTGCAAGTGAAGGCCTGTGGAGTGCAAAGCATAATAAAGTCCAAAACTGGAACTTTCCCAATTATACAAATATAACTCCAATAACACAAATATTAATTTTATATCACCTTTGTTTGCCCTTTGAAATATTGAGGCATCCTTACTGATACAGAATCCTTTGCAGTAGTTTTAGGCGTTTCTGGCATTTTTAAACAAAATGAGAGTGGAAGCAAATATAGTTCTTGGCTTTGAATTTAAAAGCTTAGGGATGGTTTTTTAATAAATTTGATAGGAGATAAGTGACTGTGAGCTTTTGGGTTAGATCTGCCAATAAAGAATTTGCCACTGAAGAGACTGAAGGCGTTACCTGGTGAGGCTCATCCTGCTACTGTGAAAAAAGCCTGTACGAACCCATCTGTAGGATATTAGACATTAAAATGAGGTTTAATCAGGTGCAAGTGGCTTAATAACTTTCTTTTGGGTTTGGGATCTAAAGTTATTTCCTGCCCCTTGGTTGTTTTGACATTGGTATTTTGACTTTGGTATTTTAAATATATGCAATGATAATGTTATTCCCTCCGTACTGGAAAATCTTATGTATGATGGCCACAACCTGCTGAACTCTGAATATTTGTTATGTTTGTTTCTTCCCTGTACTTGCTTGTTTCCTTGCATGTGTGGGAACATGTATGCATAATTTCTTTGTGGGATTTCCTTTGTATTCTTTTCATAGACTACTTTATGATGGGTTATGGTCTGCCAGTCATCTCTGGACCACAGGGTGAAGAACATTTTGAACCATGAACACAGTTATGTATGTGCTGTGGAAAGGCTGGAAAGCACAATTTGTTTTGTTAAAAAGAATTTATGACATTATTTGATGTTGAAAAATCATAGTCAACTAATACTAGGATTTATTAATAAAGTGTCCAAGTCTGTAAGGTAATTAACAGATGAGATAGGATACAATCTGCTGGAAATGTCTTGTCTAAGGACTTCTTGAGGATTTTATGCCATATTCTTCTGTTGAGGATCTGCAGAATCCCCTGGACCTCACTTCAGAGCTGGGCCATAGCAGCCAGTGTGTGAGAGACGTGGGTGACTGCACAGGACCGCTGTTTTGATAGGCCGTTTGGCACATCAGGACTCTGTGTACTTAAATGACTATTATAGAGAGAAGGTTAACCAGAGTTCCTTATTTTAAAGGTTCCCCTGGGAATACTGAATTAATTAATTATCAAGACAACATAATGTTCCTAGCCATACTAAGCAAAGTAACTGTTGATTAATGTTTGTTTCCATTGTAGATCTCAATCTGAAGGACTTCTATAATGCATGATCCAACAATGTATGTTACTGATAAGGTATGTGATGTCTTGATAAAAACTTTCAATCACTTTTCCTTAGCTACCAATGTTTTCCAAATGTACAGATGTTTGTTTTGTCAGCTTCGAATACAGAGAAATGTTGAGGCATGTCCTCACAAAGTAATTTTTTACATTAGGTATGAATTGCTTAGTTTCTGTTTCACAATGTGCTAATTTTTTTATGACGGTCATAAAATTAGAACAATCTGAAACATGTGCTGAGATTTATGACATTCCACATTCCTTGAAAGGTAAGTTTGCAAAAAATAACAGATGATAAATTATTTGATGTAACTTCTGGAAACAAATAGAGAAGTTAAAAAGTTGCAATTTATTTTATTCAGAGCTCTCAAATTCCTGACTTTTATTTTTGATTCCAGTGAATAAAATTATCTTAGCCTGATTCAGCTAGCCCCTTAAAGAAAGGTTTATGTTTTAGAAAATCGTAACTTCACAAAAAAGTGGATATGGATTATTTGAGGACTATTATGTCCTGAGAGATTCAGTAGAATGTGTTCTCACACTTGAGAAATCTTGGATTAGAACATGACCAAATGTTGTATGATCTCATTCTCCATCTTCATATCCTAGTTCTTTCAGTTTATTATCATTTGAAGAATTTCTTCTGTCAATTCCTACATTCAAATGCTGCATCTGGAATGCTGACTGTTTTCCACACATAAGGAAACTTGGGCCTGATAGAGTGATCTGGTTAAGGCTGAGGTTCAGGTTAACATTTGTATGTATTAAAAGGTTAATTGTTTAGATAACAGAACAATTATAAAACTGGTTCAGTTCTGTGAAACAGAGAAACCCAGAGATTGCTTTGAAAAGTGTTAAAAGCTATAATAATTTCCATTTTAAATAATAAATGAAAGGTATGAATATGCCTTATGCACTGTACCTTTGAGGGCAGTAGAAATATGCAATTGAGAGGACAACATATGGCATGTTAAAGAAAATATTACTTCCCTAAAATCTGCCGTAAAATAAAACATTGTTTATTATTTTTTATCTGGCTATTTACATGGCTATTTATATTTATGTATATTGCTGTTTCCATAGGAGAGAGCTTGTCACCATATCTCAAGTACAACCCTTAGAGAATAATCCCTGCTGTGGAAAAAATTTGAGAAAAGTGATATATCTTTAACATGTAACCTTTTCAGGTGAGATCAGTGCTGTGCATCTGAAAAGTCTTACAAATTCATTAAAACCAGTAATGTACAAAAATGTTGTAGGTGCAATAATATGTAGTATTTTGAATAATAAAATAATGATGTAAGTTCTGATCTTGTTATTACTTCCTTACTTTCTCAAGCTGGGACATCTGATCTCATTGATTTTTCAAAGAAGGTTGCCTTTCTGGTGAAGTCTCTCATTGAGCATGTAGCTGTAGTGCTTCAGGATGTCAGGAAAAACATCAGAATTTATATACAGCCACTCTAAAAGGCCACTTCAGAAAAATCTCTCTGTAGCATACATGGGGAGCAAGTATAGTGCAGACTTGCTGTGGCAGGAAGACATCAAACCACTGACTAATGACTGTGCTCATACAGTTTATCTTATAAAAGTCAATAAGTTTTGAGCCAATGATGATAGAAGTATTTGCATTATATAGTTATGCTATATATGTATAGTATAACCCTGGAAAACCTGCTACTTGTGTCTGAATGTGTTAAACTCACATTTCAAGCAAGTTAAAAACAACTGGAATAACAGATTTTCATTGCATATATATAAACTTTTGTCAGATTTTTGTTTTTAATTCTTACCCAGTGACCTCAGTCAGACAATACAGTGAAATCTGCAGTCTTGACATGGGTTATGTATTGCTTAGGTAATGTTAATTTGCTGTCTTTGGGAGAAATTAATAAATTAGACCAATGGCCAAATGATCCTAACACATAATCTGCTCATAGCTCCAAAAGAGCTATGTGAGCACTTGATCTAATGGACTTTCCTTCTAATGCATGGTCCTGTTTACAAAGCGTAAAGCTGAGCAGAAAGTTTGAGTTTCTGCAGAATCAGGCCTTTATCATGAAACTAATATGTTTTTCATATATATATTTACATTCATATATGTACACACATGCATATATAAGTTATTTTACATTTTAGAATGCTTGAAACGTATGATAACTGATATAAATATAGTGGCTACTAATACTTTTTATGTCATAAATATCCATTGGCACAAATAAGATCTTTATCTCTTATTGCAATTTCTTGGTAACAAATGTATTAATTAAAACCTCGGAGCCTTCAACAAGGTTCTACTCCTGCAAGGTGAGAAAAAATGCATTTCTCTGATCTACTGACCGTAGAAGATAACTCAACAGTGACGCTGAAGCTATTGTTATCCCCCATCTTCCTCCAAGTCTGATGAGGAAAGGTGTAAGAATCAATGACTTGGTGAGCTGGAAACAAACTTTAAAAATGAAAGTGAACCAATTATAGTAAAATACTAAGTAAAGTGATGGATACTCTACCTCTTGGTATATTTAATCAAGTCTGGATGCCTTCTGGAAAATATTTTGACAAATACCAGTGTTGTCAGCAATATAGAGGTAGGATGGGGAACTATATGATGTTTATTTCGGAGACCGTATTAAATGATCTTTGACTCCCGCAATCATGAACATTATATACATCAGGTCAAAGAATAAGTTAAAATTCATCTGGCTATTTTTATCCATATTGCTACATGTAAAATGCTTGTGACTTAGTGATTCAAGGCCATAAAATTATAAAAGCACCGAAAGCCTTCAAAACCCCACCATCTCTTCAGTGAAGAGCTCCGTGGCAGAGTTGGGTGCCTGCCAGTGACCATGTCACAACACAGCATGGGTAGATAGGAGAAAAAGGACTGGGCACAGTGTGCCTGATCATTCACACTGCATAAAAGTGTGCATCTGGGCTCACCTCCAGGGTGGAACAGAACACAGCATGCCTTGGAGCTCACTGAAATAACACGGATGGGAGAAGAGCTTAAGCTCAGGGATAGACAGGTAATAGACACCCCTACGCGAGGGGATGCAATACTGGACCTGATGGTCACCAATGCAAGTGAGCTCATCAGTGACGTCAAGATCAGAGGCAGCCTAGGCTGCAGTGATCACACATTGGTGGAGTTCACAGTCCTGAGTGATATGGGACAGGCGAGGAGTATAGTCAGAACCCTAAATTTTAGGAAAGCAAACTTCCAGCTCTTCAAGGAGTTAGTCAGTAGGACCCCCTGGGAAACGGTCCTCAGGGACAGGGGAGCAGAACAGAGGTGGCAGATCTTTAAGGATGCTTTCCATAAAGCAAAAGAGCTCTCAGTCCCCAGATGCAGGAAATCAGGCAAGGAAGGGAAGAGACCAGCATGGCTGAGTCGAGACATGCTGGTCAAACTAAAGAGCAGGAGGGAACTGCACAGGCAGTGGAAGCAGGGACGGGTAACCTGGGAAGAGTACAGGGACACTGCCTGCTTGTGTAGGGACGGGGTCAGGAAGGCCAAGGCGCAGCTGGAGCTGAACTTGGCAAGGGGTGCAAAGAATAACAAGAAGGGCTTCTACAGGCATATCAACCAGAAAAGGAAAGTTAAAGAAAGTGTACCTCCACTGATGAACAAGAACGGTGACCTAGTATCAACAGATGAGGAGAAGGCTGAGGTACTCAACAACTTCTTTGCTTCAGTCTTCTCTGGCAACCAGTCTCCTCACCCCTCCCGAGTTCAATGGGCAACATGTTGGGGACCAGGGGGGTAAAGCCTCTCCCACTGTAAGGGAAGATCAGGTTCGTGACCACCTGAGGAACCTGAACATATACAAGTCTGTGGGACCTGATGAGAAGCATCCCAGAGTCCTGAGGGAATTGCCTGATGTAGCTGCCAAGCCACTCTCCATGATATTTGAAAAGTCATGACAGTCAGGTGAACTCCCTGGTCACTGGAAGAAGGGAAACATTGTGCCCATCTTTAAAAAGGGTAGAAAGGATGACCCTGGGGACTACTGACCTGTCAGGCTCATCTCTGTGCCTGAGAAGATCATGGAACAGATCCTCCTAGAAGCTATGCTAGAGCACATGGAGGACAGGAAGGTGGTTCGAGACAGCCAACATGGCTTCACCAAGGGCAAGTCCTGCCTGACCAACCTAGTGGCTTTCTACAAGGGAGTTACCACATCAGTGGACAAGGAAAAAGCAATGGATGTCATCTATCTGGACTTCTGTAAAGACTTTGACATGGTCCCCCACAACATCCTTCTCTCGAAATTGGAAAGATACAGATTTGATGGGTGGACTGTTCAGTGGATAAGGAATTGGTTGGATGGTCGCATCCAGAGGGTAGCGGTCAACAGCTCAATGTCCAGATGGAGATCAGTGACAAGTGGTGTCCCTCGGGGGTCTGTACTGGGACCAGTGCTCTTCAATATTTTCATCAATGACATTGACAGCGAGATCGAGCGCACCCTCAGCAAGTTTGCAGATGACACCAAGCTGAGTGGTGCAGCGGACACGCCAGAAGGACGGGATGTCATCCAGAGGGACCTGGACAAGCTGGAGAAGTGGGCCTGTGTGAACCTCATGAGGTTCAACAAGGCCAAGTGCAGGGTCCTACACCTGGGTTGGGGCAATCCTCGGTTTCAATAGAGACTGGGGGATGATGTGATCGAGAGCAGCCCTGCAGAAAAGGACTTGGGGGTACTGATGGACAAAAAACTGGACATGAGCCAGCAATGTGTGCTCGCAGCCCAGAAGGCCAACCGTATCCTGGGCTGCATCAAAAGAAGCGTGGCCAGCAGGTCAAGGGAGGTGATTCTGCCCCTCTACTCCACTCTGGTGAGACCCCACCTGGAGTACTGTGTCCAGCTCTGGAGCCCTCAGCACAAGAAGGACATGGAGCTGTTGGGGCGGGTCCAGAGGAGGGCCACAAAAATGATCCGAGGGCTGAAGCACCTCTCCTACAAGGACAGGCTGAGAGAGTTGGGGTTGTTCAGCCTGGAGAAGAGAAGGCTCCAGGGAGACCTTATAGCAGCCTTCCAGTACTTAAAGGGGGCCTATAGGAAAGACAGGGACAGACTTTTTAGCAAGGCCTGTTGTGACAGGACAAGGAGCAATGGTTTTAAACTAAGGGAGGGCAGATTTAGACTGGATTTAAGAAAGAGATTTTTTACAATGAGGGTGGTGAAGCACTAGAACAGGTTGCCCAGAGAGGTAGTGGAGGCCCCATCCCTGGAAACATTCAAGGTGAGGTTGGATGGGGCACTGAGCAACCTGATCTAGTTAAAGATGTCCCTGCTCTTGCAGCGGGGTTGGACTAGATGACCTGTAGAGGTCCCTTCCAATCCAAAGCATTCTATGATTCTATGATTCTATGATTCTATGATTCTATGATTCTATGATAGGTGTGAATTGGAACTCATGCCCCAAATACAGTGTAGATCTGCCTTATACACTTGAAGATTCTGTAGGTTCTGGAGAACCTGGAGTGGTGAACCATCAGGGATAAAATCTTACAGCTCAGTATTTACAAACCACTGTCAGGCCTTACATTTTCAGAGTAGCCGTTTGTGTTTATGGTATGTTTGTCTTAAAGAATTACATATCTGACTCTTTGTAGTCTGATGGGCAGCAGTTCCATGCCAGGTTCATGGTAGCTGTATGGTAGCTTGCTGTCTCTAGTTTCCTTCGCAGACTACAGAAAATAAAAGATGGGTTTGATAGTGACATTGGTAAGTCATGAGGCTTGAAAATGACATCAACTGTAGCAATGACAGCCTTAAGAACCATGGCTGGAGAATTACTGGCTGAAAGTAGGATGAAAAAGTTGTAAAACATCCAACTATCCTTTTGCCTTACAAAAGGTATCAAAATCCACATTCAGACAATCCTGCATGGGTTAGAACTGGGGCAGCTGCATATGCAGCAGCAAATTTGATCACAGCTGTGGGTTTGTTTGCTCAGTTGCTCCTGGAAATCCATCAGCATCTGTAAAAATGCACAGTAGTACAGCAGATAATATTGCAGTACAGGGCACCTTGTTCTCATTCACAACTGAATGTTCCCATGTATCATCATCAAAAACTCATGGGCTTAATAGGAATAGCAGGAGTCAGAGCTTATCATAGCACAAAACCATGGTCTTGTGGTCATGACTAATAAACAACCTGTATCAGAGCATGTGAGTCATATCCTTTCCATTTAGCTCTGCAAGATAAGTGGTTGTTTGCATCATAGCAGCTACCATACAGCCAGCACAAAATAAAAGAAGGTACAAATTGGTCATCTTAACTGCCACCAGAATAACGGTTTTTTTTGATGTGCTGAAGGTGTCAGCAGAGCTGTGTTTAGGTGAAAAGCAAGAGATTGTGACATGAAAGGCAAGACTGGATGTAATTACTTTATTTAAAACTTATGAAATATGAAAGGTAGCATCAAAGCTGTTCATTTTCTATGAACAGCAAACATGTTCTCAGCCTGCCTTCATCAAAACTTCCAAATGCTTAATGCCAACTGCTAGGCTACTGGGCTGGTTCTAGCAAAAGCTATGTCTTGTTCTTTTGTGTATGATTTGTGCACAGGAGATCCAGGAGTTTTTCCAGAGAAGTTCTTTTTCATGGTGGCATGGATGGTTTAGTGGCTGTTGGCCTTCATGGCATTGCCAATGAGATAAACACTCTTCAGGCAGATCTCAGATAGCTCTTTGTATCCCATTTTTGGCTTTCGTTTCTTAAATTTTTATGTTTTCTCTGTTTTGTTTTTCTTGCCACTGGCTGTGGAACCTGAACTCTTCCAGTGACAGCTATGTTGGATGGAGGTTGTTGGCTGCACCCGCCTGAGATGCTTGCATAGTGGGGCTGGGAACTCAACATTGTGTGAAAGTCTCCTCAGTACTTTAAAGGGAATTCCTCTAACAGGAAAATCAGATATTTATCCCAACTTTATGCTCTCCAGCAGAGAGTCCTTGGAGAGGGAGTGAAAGTCTGCAAGACTGAACCAGTACTTGATTTGCTTTCATTTTCTACACGAGTGTAGAGTTTTTCAGAAGAACAGCCAAAGACCAGCCACATAATAGACAATGCTGCAGGTTCTTAGGGCATCTTCTGAATTATTCCTTGTCCTATAAACAGTACCCAGTCTCCTTCCACAGCACGGTGCTTTTGACCAAAGAAAGAACGTACTAGTATAGAAACAGTTCCAGGAGCTTACTAGAAGTGGCAAATTTTCGATGGCTTTAGTAGTATGTTCATGAGTTACATATCTATACAGTTGCTTTACTCAGTGACTTTACTTGGCAGCAGCTTGCAGAAGTAAAGATTGTTGAACACTATGCCAAGCATGTTTGAATAAATTACTTTCTTTAAGGGAGCCATCTCTGTATTTATAGGTAAGAATTGAACCAGACTTTCCCATAATACCTCAATAAGAAAAAAATGCTATTTCTCTGCTTATTCTCCAACTGTAAGTTGCTAAAGATGTTATCTGCAAGTTTGTGTATAACTCCTGTCTTCAGGAAAATTTTCCCCTCTTTTTTCTGTTACATAGCTGAGAACCATGGAAAAAAATGAAGAATACATTTTGTATCCATTCACTGCTACTCAGATATTCATTTTTGTAACATGCCACTAAGGGTTGGGATTCATTGCACTAGCAAGAGTTGTTATAAATGTGCTTTACTGAGTATTTATTCTCTCTTGTATGGATTTCATATGCATAGATGCATATGCAGTATGCCTATGTATAAATTATGACTAAAGTATAGATGCCCTGATATTTGTTCAGATACTTGGAAATCCAAGGAAAATCATGTATTCCTAGTAATATTACTTCATCTGCTTCTATGCCTTACAGTAGACTGTTTTATTGTGGATGTTCCACATTGTGAAAACAGTGTATATTGCTTAGGCAGCTATTGCAGGAATGAACTCAATGCGGATCAAACGATGACTGTCCTATCTAACTGCTAAATAGAAAATAAATATAGCCTAGTTAAGCAGCATTTTGGTAGAAGACAATATTAGTGTTGGCCTCTGGTCTTTAATTTATTTATTCTTGTTTTACCAAGAGACTAGACATCAGAGAGGTTCCCTCCATGTGCCATCTGTTTCCTTGCAATTGGGAATGGTAGAATAATTTTCTGAAAAATTGCTGACAAGATGTGGCAAGGGAACAGTAATCCATAAGGACGAGATTTCTCATTAAAGTCACTCAGCTCATCTGTGATACAGCAAGCTCTTGATTTACACTGGTCACCTCTGGAGCAGGGAGGACAGTGACTGGTAAGTTACGTTTTTTATTGCACAGGCTAATGGTGAGGTTCTTGACAGTAACTGGGATTGCTGTCAGATCAGTTTTCATGGCACAGACACACTTATCTAAGTGAGATTATTCTAGTTAGACAGTTTATCATGATAACAGATGTGACCATAGACGCCTCTTGACCTTAGTTACTTCATGATGTCTTAATGTTGGCTGGCTGTTGTCATGTCATTCCTTAGGCTTTTGCTAGGAAGGGCAGGTGGACTGCACAAGGCCCTTCATGAATTAGAGCAGACCTCTCTTTTTGGCCTTGTGGTAGAGGTCTTAATTTTTTTTTCCTGTGTGCCTCCTGATCTTCTCTCATGAACAGAACCTTAGTGCAGATCGCTGCTTCTGCTCTTGCTGCGTGGCCAGTTTATGGCATATTGGCACAGCTGGACATGTCAGCCAGCTGACAATAGTTGCAAGCAGATAAAGGAAATTGCTCTAGGACAATTTTAAAAATAAATATCTGCCACAGAAATTTGGGTGGGGTGGAGAGGGCAAGGAATAATATGGTAGAAATGAGAGACAGAATCACAGACATGGTAGTTGGAAAGGATCTTGCAGGTCGTCTAGTCCAGCCTCCTGCTTAAAGCAGCACTCTATACCTTGGAGGGCTGAGAGCACAGGGGAGCATACATAGGTAGGAAGTATACCTGGACCAAAACAGAAAGAGGAGATGTTCTCTTCCAGTTGAGGAACCATGTCTATCCACAGTAAAATGAAAGCTGCTTCTAAGTTATGATCAGCTCTTCCCCACCCCTCTATTTCTATACATCAGTATTTCACAATAAATACCAGCTGTCTTTTCAAGATGGTCCTCAAAGTACTTGAAAGTACAGAGTAAGTTAAGCCTCTATATAATGTGAAAAAAGAAGAATCCATGATTATTGTGTAAATCATTGGCTGGAATAAAGGAGTAATTTCTCCTCTGATAAAGGGCAGCTGCTTCGCTCATTTTTTATTCTTAGTGTATAAGGTGCCTTGGGACAGAGATCTTTACTTTACAGTAAAGATCAGGCTTTACACAAGTCTGAATAAAGAAGTGTAAAACCTAGTCAGCATTCAAGGAGAATCATGTTTAGTCTTGAGCTGCCAGTATTGCCAGGTGAATTTCAGATCTGGAAGTCTGGGCTCCTTCTGGCTTATCCATTGTTAACAGGAGAAAAACAAATGAAAAATCTAAGGTTGGACTTTCAGCCCAAGCCCTGAACAGACTAAAAGATGTGCTTAGTTTCATGTAGAAATGTAGTTAAATGAGCTTAGGACATGAATCCAGCCCAATTTATGTGGTTGGAGGAGCACTTCCTTAATTATCTATGCTGACAGTTGGTGATGGGATGCTATACGGCTTTAACAGGAGTGAGTCTGCTATTTGTCTTACCTGGCAGATCTGAAAAATAAATAATTTTTATAATGTTTCACTCCAACCTTTGCTTTTAACAGTGGTTATTCTACCCCTTCGTTCTCCCAGATGCTCCAAGGAAAATGTGAAAATGCAGCTGGAGACTATAAGAAAATCAAGATCACAGCACAAGGTAGAATATCTAATCGAAGTAGCCCTTTGGTAGACGAAAGTGTACATGCCTTCAAGCAGTGGGAGCCCCAGCTCTGTCATGAGGTGGTGGATGTACTGATCCACATTAAGGTGTTCTGCCTTGCTTCCTGGCAATGCACATTTGCTTTGGTTTTGTTGCAAACCCTCTAGTTGGGATCCTCTGGAAATAGGAGCCTAGAGGAACAGCATGATTGGCTTGAAAGATTATTTTGTTGTGATTGCTAAACCAGCTGCACTCTTCCACCAGCTCACCATGTCAGATTCACGTAAGCATGCTCCAGTGCATAAGCACACTTGTAAGATGCTAAATTCACCCAACCGTCTCTTCACTCCTCAAGGCTGAGATAAAGAGGAGTGTGAGTGGCAGATACTGGAGGAAGAGACTAGCAGATCACAGAAAGCCAAACTAACTGCTGAGTTCCGAGTCACTTAGTCAGAACCACTTAGTACCGCCTTAATAATTCATTAAGACCAAGGATATTTTAAGCTAGATGAATAGAAATGGAAGATTCTAGAGTAGAGACCCCAATATCCCTTTCTCACAAATATGAAACATTAGAGCAAAATTTGATTGTATCACTCCAAGTAATGAAGTGTAATCCTAATGCCAAGTAATCCTAATGAAGCAATTTACGAGGATGTTCCCAATTTCTACGGTTCAACTATCTCTGGCATGGTCTTTCTAAGGTGGTCACTGTTGCCTGTCTGTTTCTTGTTGGCTCTTTCTCCAAGCAGACAATCTACACATATGTGTGACCTTAGCTTGGAATCTATGCTAGCAGTTTTCTAGAATACAAGCTCCTTGAATTGAGATTCATAATTTTCTTAAAAGATAATAATACAAAACATCTGAGTCAGCCCAACAACTTCACTTGGCTAACACCTTTTAAACAGAAAAATCCATTTCTGTTGGCTGCAATATTGCCAAGGTTCATTAGAGTCAGTGCACAGACACTTGAACATGCTGGTAACCTGCAACTTTGAAAGACTGGTAATTTTTTGAACAAAAAAAATGCAAAACATTTAAGATACTGTATATGAAGATTAAAGATGCATGGTTTAAATTGAAAGCTATAGGGGTGACACTGGAATGAAGGTAATGGAAGGTAATGTGTCTAAAGAATGGATTAGTAACAAATGATTTTTGCCGACTGTTTGTTTGACTTTTTTTCAGAAGTGAAAGGCATAACCACCTATTTGCAAATACACAATTCTAACTTGTCCATAAATGCAAAAGCTGTCTATGTAAGTTACATATGGATTGTTCACAGCCAAATTCTCTCTGTGTCTTTGTTCACCTGCATTTACAATCCTCAGTATTTCCAGTCAGTCTGCTAAGGAAACCTCTGTCCTGAAAGAATATACTTCCTATGTTTAAACTCATAATTGTGAAGTAAAAATAAATAAATAATGCTCTATACTTCTGAAATCTAACCATCTTCAGATTTTTTTTGTCAGGGACACAATCTGAAAATTTACTACTTCTTATGTGATCACAGCTATATGTATATTTGCAAGTTACATGAGATCTCAGCAGCCTTGAAATCATCACGCAGGTGAAAGTTTAAGAATAAAACAGTGGTCACTGACAGTGTATTTATCATCATGGATCCTTTTGCTATTTCTTACTTGTCTTGCATAGGCAATGAAAAGGCTGAGAAAAGCAGCTGGTGATTTCTCTTCATCTCTGTACCTGGGCCCCTCGTCATGACAGGATCCTTATCTACATAGAAAGAGGGGAAGCTACCCCTGGTACAAATGTGCTCATTAAATCAGGCTGATGCTTTCATTCAAAAAATATTTACATGTGTTTGGATGTTTTTCTTGATGTATTTTTGCCATCTGTGTTGGTGGATGCATGTACACAAATACATGCAAAGCTTAAATGCACTTAGGGAAAGCCCCCAAAATGCAAAGCTTACAGTTTTTGAAGCTAGATGGTAGTCTCATATTTGACAGCGAATATTTATTTATATACCGAAAAGGAACACATTCACATTGCCTTTCATCTTAATAAACATGGTCCTTTTTATCCTATGTTTTGTGGTGACTATCAAATGATAAGGGAATCAAGAAAAATGTCTGCATTCTGAGAAAATGATGAATAACCGATGCAAGAAAAAGCAGTTTTGAAAAGAGATTTGCAACTGAAAGGTCACATGGCAGTATGGGAACGTGTTTAATGTACCAAGAATAAGATAATTTAACATGCTTCTCAAGGATTCTGAAAAAAGGCCTAGTGTTCCTCTGTGCCTGGTGTTATGGCATTGTATTTAGAGGCCTTTTAAAACACACGAAGACCTAGCATTATTTAAACAAAACTGTCCCATCCTGATGTTCACCACTAAGACGACTTAGAGGGTTACATCAGAAACTGACGTTGACTAGGGCAAGCATTTAATGTTTATGTAGAAGGCTCTACCTCATACCAAATGTGTACATTGACAAATATATTACAGTATTAGCATATTAGCACGCATCAGCAGATATTGGAGTTTGGGCTTTGATAGCTGTTGGAGAGAGGGATTCTAGCTATTTATTGTCTCCACAGCAGAAGGATCCTGAATTTTACATTTGGCACTTGCTAAGGCATTGACTGGCTCCCACTTTGGGGGTATCCCCACTTTGGGGGGGCATCTTGCCATGCAAGACAGAAGGCATTTTTTCCATGCTGCAGCTTCGCTTAGATTCTCCCAGTCCTTCAGTTTACAGTAAGGAGGCTTAAAGGGAGTCACAGTTTGCTTTTACCTGAAAATGCCTGTTAGAGATTTATAATGCCTTTCTCAGGTTTTTTTTTCCCCCGAACCATTGTCTCAAATGAGTGGGGTAGAGGATATCTTGCTAAATAGTAGGATAGGAAAAGAATTTACCACAAGCACAGGTTAAGTACATCTTATTCACTTAAGCTCTTGCCCCAAGCTTAGAGACTTTTATTTGAAATGCACCTCCTTAGGTTGATCTTGCTAGACATCCTTAATGAGTGTTTCCTGGACAGACAGTCCCCTGTGCTAGTTCGATCGTTGGGTATGGGGACTGAGATTGCTTGCACTTTGCATAATAAAATTACAGTTATTTGCCGAGGCCGGAGCTATAGTCTTTACTCATTGGCTTCCCAGTGGCAGCCCCAATTAATCTCTTGTAGAAATACTCTGTAGAAATGAATATACTGCCAAATAGCAAGAGAGAAGTTACGTGGCTGAGGCAGAACATTTTAATTTATTACAAGGGAATCTTTCAGAAATCAAACCTATATACACCCATGAAAGATACAGAATAAGGTAAAGGAGCACACCCCATCAACTAGCCTTTTGCATGCTGCTTAATATCTTATTTTTTCTACTTTGGCAAAGAAGTATTGGCAGTTTCCGCTGAGTTTACAGAAGAACAATAAATAATAGAGTTGAATTAACAACCATGGTCTGAACGATCCCATGGAAAGTACTCTGCAGCTTGAGCACCGTAGAACTTTCTGTATACAGTATTTTCTTCTTAGTTGTTCCACTGGGTGGCACAACTCCTACATTGCCGTTTTCAAAGATATCACTCAATATTTGAATATGTTAAATTATTTTGCTGTATTATTTTGTGCTGGCAGCTGCAGCCTTGAGTTCTGATCACATTGCCTAGCCAGATGAAATAGGGACTTAAGCTAATTGGAAGGCCAGTGCCACTGTACTGTCTTTAATCCAAGACAAAAACTACCCTCCCCCTGCCCCCCCTTTCCAAACTGTGGTTATCTGACTTTGAACACAATCTAATGTGTTAGGAAAACATGTAGCTCAGGACTTAGGAGCAACTAAAGCTTTCCACAAACAAAGCACTTTGGTTTTAGGAAAGAAAACAAAAAGTGTCTACTCCCTTCATGGGAACTACTTGATGGCCTGTATTTTAAAAAGCTCTTCTGAGACCCTCATGCTTCCCAGGGTGGAAGTGATAAGGAAACTGTCCTGCACTTCAGGTGGATCCACCCACAGTCTTTGATTAAACCCTTGCCAGTGGCAAGGAAGAAACCTAGACCTCCAAACCCTGTCTGCTCAGAGAAACGTCAGTTAGAACTCATGACATTTCTCTCCATGTGGTTGCCTTGCTGATGAAGAATATCTGCTTTTGGCCTTCAATGTTATAAAATGCTGTGACAGACTAACAAGACCCAGCTGCTTCACAGCTCCCCCAATTGTTATTTGCTCTCCAATCCTTCATCTCTTTAAGGCTTTTCCTTTAAAAAAAAGAAAAAAAGGCTTCACTATATTCCCCACCAACTCTGCTCTGAAAGGTAGTTGAGCCCTCTGCAGTCCCCATTTCTAAACCTATGAAGACCTTCAAACCTTAGAACGGGTTGACTCCTGACATGAACAAGGCTAGCCTGTTACCTCAGCTTGTCCTCAGGAAGAGGACATACGGTGGCAATAACAGCACAAGCATCTCCTTTTAAGTTACATGTTTGCTGTCTCTCATTATGTGTAAGTATGACTAAGGAAAGAAATTCTGTGATGTTTAAATGAAGTGTTTTGTTATAGTGACAGGGATTCTGAGGTATTTCCAGATGTTATTTTTTTTATTTGGAAGTCTGGTGCCCAAGGAGAACACTTCCATAGCGTAGTGGTTGTCTCTCTGTCAGTCCTGCCCCTACCTCCATTTACTTTTGAGCCCAGGGGTTAATTTCAGTGAAAATTGAAAGAGGAATAGGTAGGACTCACAGAGGTGTCCAAATAGGTACAAAATCTGGGAGAACTGGCCTGTGATTAGAAGAGAACTGTACAAATGAAGATCCCCCTGAGAGAACTCACACGTTCTATGCAAAATTTGGTTGTAGCTAATCAGTCAAAATGTACCTGACCATCCAATTAGCATTTCTGCACTGTCAGATTAGCTATAACTCTGCTTTCTAGCTGTCTCTCGCAGGATGCAGCTGGAAATATTGCTGCAGGAATTGGGTCATGACAGTAGGGGACAAATCTATAAGAAAACCATTTCATTAGTTAAGCTATTCATGCAACTAATTTTAAATGAAGGAAACGTCTCGGTAGTCAGGTTCACGTAAATCTTTTGTGCAGGAGGCTTATGCTTTTATCTTTCAATACACTATGTTTTTTAATTGTCAAATAAATATATTTGGTTTTTGTAGATTCACTTATCTTTTGCTAAAATCCTGCTATAGTAGGGTTAGCTCCTTTGTAACTATAAAAGGAGCAAGGCTGTAAGGGTATTCTATATGGCAGGTGACAGCTCCAGAGCAGTAAATCAGGATTACTTACTGAAGCCCATTAATTTACCCATATAAGCAAACGTCTACACCTCATTTTTGTGTCTAGAGTGCATCAACTCTTCTGCTTTCTTTTTAAGCTACAGCTGCTATGGCCCCAGATCTTTATACACAAGGGATAAATTCCCCTTGACTTCAGTGGAGTTCTACCAGCCAGAAATTTTGCTTCTGGCCTTCTTTAGGACTTAAATTGTGTGTGTTGGAAGAAAATGTCAGATTAGACTTAGGAGAAAAAGAAATATGAAAAATACCCACATGTCTAAACTACAGGCAGAAAAAGGAAAGTGGGAACTGGTGCTGGATTATTTTCATTTAAATTACATTTTATATTTGCTTGGAAATCCAAATGTGGCTTTAGCTTTCCCAGGTTAAGTAACATATCTGAAGTATTGTTTGGGACAGCAGACACTTAAGAGAAAGCTGATAGGAATAGAAATTTTAAGCGTCTTTTACTGCTAAGTGTTGTTTTGTCCTAAAATAAAAGATGGCAATTTTAGGAGAAATAAGGAGGGCATTTTTAAAAAATCAGTTTTTCCATACTTAATTTTTTTCTCACTTCTAATGACGTTTCAAAGGACAACTTTAACTTCCTTTTACAGAAAAAAATATGCTACAGTTGTGAATTATCTTGCCAAAGAACTTTGGTTTCTTAATTGTATTTAATATCTGTTTTGCTTCTGCAGTTCCAATTATACTGATGTATCCTGATGCCATGTACGTAAATCAACGTCCTTTCTAGCACTTACATTAGTTCCCCAGTTCTGCTGCATCTCTTGCTGAAGTGCCGTGGCTCTGCTGAGGGCTTGCCCTTGGTTAGCTTGCCCTTGCAGATCCCTGCAGAAATGAGGTTCTGTGAGGGCTCTAAATGGGAAGGGGGGAAATGACAGAAATGAATTTTTTAGGATATATGTGTCTGTGCAGTGGTGGATGATTAAAGGGTGAGTATGGGGTAGGGTGGATGACACCCCAACTCATAATGCGTATCTTTCAAATAGTAGCTTGGCTGGGTTGCCAAGGGATTGTGGTTAGGAGAAGAGTATATCCCCTGTGGGCACTTGGAGGCTGTAGACACTCTGCACAACCTTGTTCTTCATTTGAAAGCAAAACCTGTGACGATGTGAGCAACAAGGATATTTGTGTGAAAGGGAGAGGTTCAAAGTGAAGCTCTGTATGAATGAGAACCTACAGGTAGGGTGAGAGTGCTCTTGCTGGGATAATAGTGATAAACAGGAGATAAAGTTGCTTGTCACATGTTTTCTTTTCTCTATTCTTTTCTGTTGTTTTCTCTCTTATCTTTTCTGAGAGGGAACAGCGCTTCTTATCCCCTTAATGGCCTTTATTTTTCAAAATGCATTTTTCCTGTTGGCAAATATCAGCTCTGAACATGATTGTACCAGTAAAAACCTCCTTTTAGTGATACAGTTTTTCCCTTTGTTTAGGGAACAGATGGAAAGTATGCTGGCCGAAACACTCTTTCCAGGGGAAGGTGTGTCTCTACTAACTTACCTTCTGAGCACTTCCACCCTCAGCTTAGTTTCTTCCTTTAAAATCTTTGTTGGTTTGGAAAGGAGGGTCAGGCTTTTGGTTATTGCATACAGCAATCCCAATGGCTGTAACTTGGAACTTTACTTCTACTCTTAAGAAAACGAAACATTTTGTATTATTTACTACACAGGACATTTTCTTTATGAACTATTATCTAAAAATAGCCTGTATCTTATCCAACAGAACAGCAATGAATGCTCATAAAACAAAGTGAGGGTTCATGATTATTTGTGGCTTCTCATTAGCGTGTGAATCTAATCCTTTAAACCCTAAATTGTTGATTTTTTTTTTCAAGCTGTTTCTCTAGCTCTGATACTAGCCTGCCTAGCTAGATGCATAATTAGTTTCAACATCAGAAGGACTTCAAATAGAACAGTGCTGTGAACTGGGTGGTCTGGTTGCTTTTAGGTGCTCGCCTACTGCAAAACTGTTAGACATAGAAAACACGGGTTTTTTCCTTCAAATTTTAACTTTATGCCCTTGCTTGCACAGGTTGCTTTACTATTAGTATTTAAAAAGAAAAGCAGGAGACGATTTAAAATGTTTTTTAAAGAGAAAATTACACAGCATCAAACTGCGTGTTAGAATAGTTATCAAAGTGCTTTTGGTAGCTAGTTCCAAGTAAGCAATATTCAACAGGGGAATTTGTATTGGTTACAGGTGATGAAGAAAGTAACAGATTTCATACAATTAAGAATAACTGATTTTAGAGAACTTTCTGCTCTGAAGTGAATCATTAGCTTACTAGTGATCTCTTGGACTGTTCTAGTGTCGTCTGTAAGGAAGGAGGGCTTGCGGTCCAGGAATGTCTGTCAGGAAAAGTGACTGTTCAGGGTATGTCTGTAGGGTATGATGGATTTGCTGTTAATGTGTAGAAATTTCTGCTATTGTGTCACTAATACTGTTGTTCTTTGGACCATCTAGCTCAAAGCTAGGGCAGATAACTTTATCTACATTGTGTCTTTGATGGCAGGCATTTCCAAGCAGAAAGTGTACTTCTCTGCAGTAATAGAAGTAAAGGCATATAAGTAAGTGGAACTAAAGGCATATAAGTAAGTGGAGCTATAAAAGCAAAGAAGATAGAGAAGGGACATGGTGAACCTTGGAATAAATCCAGCCTCTGTTGCAGACAACTGGTGGCACTTCCATATCTATCTGTTGCATTATCCTATAGAATGCTTTTAAGGCCTGCAGCTTAGCAAAGTACATAGTGAAGACTGAAGCAGGGATGTGGCAAAGAGTCCAGCAAACAAACAGAGGTGGTTAATGCTGGCCATAAAGGATAAGGAATATGGAGATTGTAGTGATTCAGGTCGTGTAAGAACTTGCAGACAGAGATACAGGGAGGAACTTTACAAGTGTCAAGGGACAGAATGTACTGAAGAGAAGATAAGCCTTGAATGATTTTGAATGATGGATTTGATGCTAATGACACCAGAAGAGCAGAAACACCTAGCTTTTGCTGTAGAACTGGTTTGGGTAGGGTTTTTTACTGTTTTTAATTAAAAAGGTAAATAAAAGTATTCGGGATGTAGAGGAAGCAGACTAACGTGGCAAGATGTCTGCTCACTACCTGGGGAGGAGTTCCAAAACCAGTATTTGAAGGAAGAAGAGAGAACTTTGTTGAGGTATATTCTTTAAATTAATGTTACCCCCAAAGTACTCACATTGACCTGTGAGTACTCACAAAGAGTTAAAAAATTCCAGACTGCTGAAGAACACAAGGATGACTTAAGGAAAACTACTAAAATGTAGATCAGTCTCCAGAGGAATAGGCAGTAAATGAAGTGGGACAAAACTCAAGAAGTTTGTGCTGGAGTGAACTCTTTCAGTCCTGAACTTAGTCATGTAATTGGTGCTGTATGTGGGTTCAGTGGTTTTCCTGTACATATCAGCTTGCAAAATGGGGATGTGAATGATCTAATGCCCATCTTCTATTTCAGTATGTTCACATCAGTTTAACTACACCATAACTCACAGAAAGGTTTTCTCCAGTGCTGGTCCCCAGTGGCATGACGACATATGACATTAGATGTACCAAGTAATATCTTTTTGTATCAGTATATTAAGTAAACCTGATACTTTATTTAAAGAGGGAAAAGTATGGATGAAAGAACCATGAATTCAAGATGTTAAGGTTAATAGGTCAAAATCTAACCTAAATAAAACTCTCAATGAGAGTTTTTCCTGGGCAAGGACTGTGGGATTTAGCCTTAAGAGAATTAACAAGGTACATCAGGTCTCTTCACTGTTCTGATTGCCAGAAGCCTGTCTGGACTGTGTCCAGAAATACATTCTCAATCACAGCAGATTAAAGCAGCTAGTACAGGAAATGATGTGTACTGTTTCACATTGTCTGTTCTGTTTTTATCTAGACAGGTACAGTAATAACCGTACAGAGAAAATAAGAGGGAAAATTGCTGAATTATTATAATCAGCTGATGTTTTTCTCATATAACTGTTTTCTGGGAAAGTAATTACTTTCAAGTAATTGTAAGATGACTTTTAAAAATCCTGTTATAGTTCTTTCTTCACCTTGGGAATCCTTTTTGATCTTTTAAACCTGTTGTGGATCCCTCCCCCTTTAAAAAAAATCTCATAAAATGTTTACAAGTCTTGTTTATATTCCCATAACATTTTTCATTATGCTGTGACAGCTTCACTGAAAAATTATTTTAATTATCTCAAAATGAATCGCAGAAAGAGGGAATATGAAAATATAAATCTTATCTCTGACTGTACTTTAATTGCTTCAGCTAATGAAAGAGGCATGAGACAGCTACACAATGTGAAAGCTAAATTGCATGAACAGTGTAACCAGTATTAGAAATGTGCTGAATATCTAGTATTCACTCTGCTTCAGTGGGAAGATATGGGTACCGTACCTGTTTCGCAGTGCTTGTTTTCTGCTCCTGATATGGCAAGCTAATTTCAATGGGAAATGGTGTTGAAAACGCCTAATAATTATCTCTTCTGTTCTCTAGGTCAGCAGCATGGAGACATTAATGAACAAAACAAAGTAAGCTCTTCAAAACAAAACAAAACAACCAGAAGCTGTGGACCTTCTCCTGCCAATATATCCACAAAAGTTCAGTTATGTGAGTAGTTCTTATATGACAGTGTAATGTGAGCCAATGCCTTGTATGTTATTAAAGCAAAGTGTCCTTTAGTTATAGTAAGTAACCTATTCCTACAAAAATGTCGATGAAGCAAGATAAAAGTGGGCACCAGCAGACAATAGAATAATTTTAATTATATACACACATAACAGGTCAAATCTGCAGGTCTAATTCGGTATTGTCTGTTCCCACAGTAGAAATTTTTGCTTCATCAGTTCCTAACCTTGTGATCTTTGACTGAATTTTATCCAAGACATTGCACACAGGCATTTTACTTTTACAGACTTCTGAACTTTCAGCTGTTTAGAAGCTATTGGTTGAAGGTGATGAATTCAACAAAGAACAAGGGTATGACAGAAAACCAGTGTCCGAACTGATGACAGAAAACCAGTGTTCGAACTGTTACTTTGTCAGTGACTCTTCCACCAACATAGTGCAGGAATGCTGCAAGGTTATTAACCAACAAATCTCTCCTCTGTAGTCTAAAAATATCTCCCAATGGGGTGCCTCAGTGAAATGCCATGTGTTATAAATGGCAAAGCTGATTTCCAACTTACAGGGATAGTGAGGAAGGACGGCAGGAGCTTTGATATTTAGCAGAGTGGTAACGGACATGTTGCTGTACACGTAGCTAGCCCTAAGTAATTGTTTTCCTCCCTTAGATTAGATGCTTCTTATCTTGTGATAATGTCAGAAGTCAAAATCCTGCCATTGCTTACCATTGTCTTTATAGTTGGTGTTTTTTTTTCTTTTTTCAGTTTTGGGATAATAATCTTTAATAAACTTTAAATCTCATAGGGTTTTCCCTTGGTTTACAAATATTGTACTGAGTTGTAAATCTGTGTGATTAGTGACAGGCATTAAGGGAACTCGCTGACTCAGGAAATTAGTAATGATTAGGAGAGGCTTTCACTTAGGTCAAATCAGTAGTGACAGGATGTTTTTGCCATCTGATGGCTGGTTTAGGTTCATACTGGCCCTGGATGCTTTGAATTTGTATAGCACATTGCCTCTTCTGCTAGGATGTTTTACCTTCTGTGTTTTCAATGCTAACAGTTTTATCCAGGGTAGCAGTGGGTCAGATTTGTCATTAGTGTAAATCACAGTGATACTACAGTCTTATGCCAGCAGTTCATCTGATTGTATATATCTAATACCATGACACGGGGGCATCAAGCCAAAACTGGGAAACTTTTTCTGGAAAAGCTAATCTATGTGTTGTTCATAGGGGAAAAGATGTGGACATTTGTAATGAATGCTGTCTTCTCACATGCAATAAGAACACACAGGACAATCTCAATTTCCTGCAGTATATAAACCAGCACGGCTCACTGTATGTCCAGGGTATAAAGTGTGTTCATACCCAGCTATGGTATTTCGACCTGTTAAATATTTTTCTCCTAAGAATGTCTTTTCTGGTTCAGATTTCTTTGTCTCTACTCACCACCTTGCAGTCCAGCATTCTGTCACTTTACTGTGTTGCATTAACCTGTGTTGGGCAGAGTGATAATCTGACTCTTTGTCAATATGAACACCCTCGCTACAGGGGGCATCATTAGCTTCCTCTCTTCCATGCTAATGTGTTCCCTTGGGAGTAACCTCTCACGTGCTATTGAAGCAGTGCTCAGGTTGCTAATGGATTTTCCTGTTATTTTGTTGGTTTAAAGAAAAAGAAAATTTCAAGTATTATAAATACAGAGTACATATATAAGTCAAATGAACAGGCAGCAATTTCAGGCATTAAGTTGCAGACACCAGTTACACATACATATCAGAGAAACAAGCTGATTTTTACAATGTCATTGCATGAATATGAGTAGTTTTCTCTCAACTGAACATCTACCATGTTGAATTTGTTCCAAGCTGTTGATTGACTTGTGAATGTGTGGGAATGGCCCACCAGTGAGCAGCACTGTCTGTATTCTTCTTTCTAAATATTTAAACTAACTATGTATTATTTCATACTCATCAAACATTTCAAGGTTTTATAGTCTTTCTAGACTGTAGTTTGGAACAAATAGTTTGGAATCTGTTATTGTGTGCTTTTGCTACTAATTCTTTCACCATAATTGATGTAAGTGTTTACTTAGCTCCCTCCAGTGACTTTGATGAGCAAATAAGTCCGTGGTGTGCTATCATTCTAGATATTGCAAAACAAGTTACCACAAAAGGCAAGTTCAGTTCTTTAGATGAGATTATATGTAGCATTCTGCAGCATAATGAGTAAATACTATGTGCTAAACCCATTGTAGCATATAATAAACAGAGCATCTGAGATTACCACATAATTCTACTATTATTTATTATTAATACTTTCTTATACTTGGCAGAATTAATGAGTGAATTTCAACACTAAGTGGGAGTGAAAAAGCTCCATGCTTCTGAAAGAGCATTAGTATTTTTAGGAGGAAAAAGGAGTAGGTTCAGAATCTGAATTCATTTTGTGTAATGAAGAAATGAAAGAAAATGTAATACATTTTCTGTATTGAAGATGCTCCTTCAATCTTTGTAATGATATGCAGAAAAACGCTAGCTATAATCAACTATGGAAACAAAAGTATTATACACCGTATCCTGAGGAAAATCTGTGTGCTTTTACTAATGTTAGACGGAACAAATTTAACTGAGATGGGCTCCATTTGTGAAAATTGTACCATTTTTGAAATATATTTGAAGAACAAATAATACAGTTGTTTATGAGCTAAACTGAATCAGGAAATGCTCTTGGAGCTGAAAAGCTATGGAGAAGGCTGTGCAGATAAATTGCTGTAGTATTCATAATAGGAACAGGAAAAATGACAATATAAAGAAAACTGATTGGATACTCAGAGGGAACTTTTAGTTCCGTTGAAGTAAATGGAAGTTTTGCAGCTGATTTCAGCTGTACCATGATTTAAATATGTCAGAATGAAGCTTTGGGAGAGCTTCTTTGGGTTTGTGCCTCCATTACTGAAAATACATCATTAAAGACTTTAATTTTAGAGGATTGCATTTGCAGCATGAATAATTATTTTTTTAATTGCTTAATACCCCACTTCAATTCCTTAGGTATTTCAATAAAAACAAAACAAACCAAAAAGCAGTGAAATTGCTCTTAATAAGGTTCTTCATGTTGAGACACATTCTCAGTGGTTATAATTTGTTATTTGTTTTACTGTAGCATCTAGGAGGTCCTCCTCAGGACCAAGCTATCACTGTATTAGGCCAAAGCCCTCATAACGTAGTGCCAGCTCCAAAGAATTAAGAGAATATGAGAAGTTAGTATAACACTTCATGAACTGGAGTCAGGCTGAAGCCAATGACAGGAATTGAAATCCTGGCTAAGGCTGTTGGCATCTTATTTTCACCAAAAAAAGGGGAAAAAATCACAAATCCAAGCAATTTTCATTTTTATTTTCTTCTTCACTTCTGTTTTCTATGCTTTACACTTTTCTCCTCTGCCCTACAACTTCCTCTGCCTTCAGTGGAAAAAGCACTGAAAAAAGCAGAAAAAAGAATGAGGAGGAGAGGGAAAACATGAAAACAAATTTAGATTGCTACCTTGAAATTATAAAAGGATGCCAAAATTGCCAAAAAGAAGAAATAATGTTTCCACAGGAATATAACCTGTGGAAAAACACAGTTTCAAACAAATTCAATGCATAGAGGTTGATCTATAATAACAAGCCTGATGTGTACAGCTGTAGAGATGGTGCAACCGTGGTTCAGTGTATGGTGACACAGCAGGCAGAACAAGGGCTATTCCCTGACCACCTAGAAGGAATACTTTTCCCAATATGTTTATAATTTACAAGTACCAAATCCAGTTTTAGGTGGTGGAAAAAAAGCTAGTGAGCATCTTCTACAAAAAATATGTACTTTCTTGTGGAGATAAAGCAAGTTCAAAAATTACTGGAGAAAAATTGTCAGAAAATAGAATTCCCTGAAATCTTGGGACTGGATCTTTTTTTCTTAAGGGTGCTTAATGGTAACGTTGCACCAATTTTATGTACTAGGAATTTTATAGTATAAATCATTTCCTTATGGGGCACATAATTTTTCATTGTGCAATAAAGTAATGCAAAATACAATGTTACAACTGACAGTGAAAGAATATGACTATTTGATGAATGTTAACCCATTCAGCGGGATTTTCTTTTGTCTCTTCCTGGGTGGGGGAAGTTGTGTGTGTGTGTGTGTGTGTGCGTGTGTCTATAAACTGTGATCTCTAGTTCTGCTGGAAATATACTTATTCATCATGTAAGGTATTCCAGTGTAATTGCCATAGGCCTGCATAATTTTTACCCAAGTTGAAACATTGTCTATCATTTCTTGTTGTTTATGCAATCTGTAGAAAATTAAGCAGGAAAAGCTGGGTCAGAGAAGTTGGCTTTGCACTGGGAGTACTGCTCATCCGTATCTCTGGTTCCGGAGTGAATGTTGTTCTGTGTTTTGTGTTCAGTTATTGTTCCCGGAGCTGGGGAGTCACTGCAATGCCCAGAAAATCTTCTAGCTTCAAGCCCCCTATAGTTGCTACTCCTGCACCTCAGTCTTCCCTACAGCTCTACAGGCCAATGGCAGCCACAGCCAATGCGACCTTGGCATATTTGCTGCCCCGTAGGGGAACGTTGAGGACCTCTTTCTCCTTGCTTTCTGGCTCCTGCTCTTCTCCTATCAGTTTATTTGTTCAGGCAGGACACAGGTGGTGCTGGACATTGTACTTATGCACTGAATGGCAGGCCAGGGCCACAGAGGGCTCGTAAGTATGCAGACAGAGTTCAATAGTATGGCCCCCTAATCCATGAGGCACGAGTCTGAAAAGCAGATCACGCTGTAGCCCCAGGACAGGTGGTCTTATTCCTGGGCAGAACGAGGAACGTCGGTGGAAGCTCTGCGGGCAGGAACGCCCCAGGAACGCCAGGTCTGGGTCAGATGATATGAGAGCATAGCCGTTCAGTCAGCAAGTGAAGAAAAATAAAAATGGGCCTCCAATAGCAGACCAAACTACACCTTCTGTGTAGAAAAGAGCATAAATGTTTCCGTTTGTTTGGCCAGTGAGACAGAAGATTTGTTTATACTAGAGTTGTTACAGAGAAGAGTTTAGGTATTTTTTTTTTAGGTTGTCAGATCAGAAATGACACCCATCTGGAGTATTAAATTTTGATCACTGAGTCAGAATGTCGGAGTCCTTTTGCTCGGTCCTCTGAAATTAGAATGCTGCTCTGTTGCTAGGCTAGGTCTCTCTGAATCTGCGTTTGTGCTGTTTCTGTTATGGTTTGCTCATAATTAATAAAAAATTAAGTCTCCCTTTCCGGGCAGAAATGAACAGATGGGGGAATCAGCTGATCTGATGAACTCTGTGTGTACATATATGCAGTCAACAAATAATCAGAAAAATAGGAAGGATCATGCTCAGATGTTACCTTTTTAAAAATATTTATAAAATCACATACTAAATATGCTGCCAAAAGGGTGGATTGACTAAGGAAAGTTTATTATTGTATGCATTATTTATCTGCTCTTTCATTCACAACAGGTTTAATTAAAAAACTGCAGTTTTTCTAAATATTTATTCAGGATGCTGTTATTAAATGTAAATGTGGCATTTTGCATAACGTCAGTGTTAACTTCTTGGATTAGAATTTTAAAGAGAAGTAAACAAATGATGAGTATTTCTTAGGAAGCATTTATGTGCTTTTCATTTCAATAACACCAAGTCAGCTGGCAAAATTGTGTAGAAAATAAGTATCTATGAGAAGTAAGAATGGCTCTGGAGCATATTCAGAGTATCGTTGGCATGTTTAGGGTTGCAAAACCCTGCAAACCCCTCACATAAAAATAGCCTGAACACAACAAAAGACTAAAACCAAAATAATCCTCAGCTGATAAAGTAAACCTGTATATTACCTAGTTTACCCATTCCAAATAGTGACTCATGCCAGTGTTAGAGGTAGAATGTCTCACAGAGCAGAGTCCAGCACCTGGAGCAGAGCGGCCAGCCTTGGGGAGAATGAATGAGCCCAAGGGAGGTGTGAGAAAACAGAGGCATAGGGAGTGAGGTGTTCCCAGCCATGGCTCCCAGACCAGGAATGACAGAGTCATTAATCTAGCAAGTAGAGGCACTTTAGGTTGGTGGCTATACTGAGGAAGCAGGCCCAGACAGGGTTCTTTGGTACAGAATTGTATCCATGGAGAAGTACGAGGCAAGAACAAGATGCCTAAAAGGAGTCGAAGCAGCTCAGTGATACAAGAATACTGCAACCCACTTCGAGCCCACATCAGTTTGGCTGGCTGTTCCCACCAACTCAGTGACAGAGGTCTGAACATCCAGTTTTGCCCCTGAAGTTCCCCAGATGCTAGAAGTGGCAGTTCTAAAGCCTGACCTTGTGTGAGTCTCAAGGATGCAACACTCACAGCCCTGTTGAGTACTCAGGACTATAAAAGGCACATGTCCAATAGAAGATATTCATTCCTGTGCATCACTGGGTACACTATGTTTGGAGGACCGTGACCGAAAGAAGGAAAGCTGTGTTCAGAGGACAGTTCTGAAAATGGGATTTACACAACCCAAACTGCGCATGATATTGTTTCTAACCTTGAACAAGAACCACCCACAACTGATTTAACACTGGACACGGCTGTAGACATATAGAAGAGATTTTGCTTGTCTGTATTTCTAACTTTGCACCAACCCAGCAGTCTTTTACTGAAAGGTGATTTCCCCATTGAATGACAATCAGGCTACATTGCTATTAATAGAATTGAAGAAGTACACATCTGCTCTACCCTCCCCTCTTGCTGTCAAAGCTAAGCACCTAGGAGACAGCAAATGTTTCTGTTTACTAATGGAAAAGTACCTGGACAGACCTCAATTGCCCTGGGAAGGCTAAAAAGTGGGCCACAGGCACTTTCAAGATAAAAAAGAAAGCCTAGATAGGGGGCAGACAAAAAACAGATATGAACCAATACAGAGAAAATACAGGAAAAATTTCCATTACCTCTCATCATGCTGGTGAATTTCAGCCAAGATGAACTTTCAAGACAGCTTTACTCTGTCCATCAGAAGGCCTGTGATAGAGGAAATCTGCAATTTTCCCATTCTCTGCCCTTCTGACAGGACAGGAGTTTCTGGGGTTGAGAAACTGTCTTCCCTCTCTAGCCTGCCTCTCTCCAGACATCCTCTGCACTACACAACCCTGATTCCTTGATAGGGCACCTCATTTTGTGTATGCAAGGAGACAGAAGCCATGTGGAAAAACGTGGTATAACAAAAACTGAATCTAATTTAATGATAAATGTCTAGCCCTTCAATAACTCTTTCCAGAAGCAGCCTTCAGAGCATGTAATAAGTGAGGTCATTATCATTTGGGACAGGGAAACTGAGGCAGCATTTTGAAGTGCTTTCATACAAAGTTGTAAGTAAAATCACAGAGGCATCATTAAAAATTACCAAGCATGATAATTGCTGTTTATTCTTTGTACTGCCTGAGAGCTACAGCGATGAACAGAGCTCTTTCTGTGTCTGTGCAAACATGAGATGAACTTACAAATGCATTTTGAATGCATTACGCACAATGATTTGGTTTAAGGGTAATTTAAAGCTTTTATCAGCTTCTTCAGCAGTCTCGACTAAAGGTTCCCTGACCTTCCGGGGATAGGTAAAACTGCAAAGATGGATGGAAGTTATATGTAAAATGTCAGAAAGTGTTTCATGTGCATATTAGCCAAAGGCTCCCATATTATGTCTCACTTGGATAGAACAGAGTTTGCATTCAATACACTGCCAGTCTTTGAGAGGGCTCAGATTAATGCCCAAAATGTCTCTTTTCATGAAAAGGGTCTGTGTGTAAATAATAACAAAGATTTGCCTCATACAGGAATTGCTGGACTCTTTTAACAAGTGAAAGAAAGTGTAAGAATTCTTTGTCAACAATACCTCAAGAAATAACATCTCATATGTAACTTTTGTTAGTATATAGATTGTTTTATTAGTATATTGATAAAAGTTGGTCAAACCTCAGATCTCATCTCTTTAAACATTAATGTAGCTCTGGGCAGTTCTGTGATGGAAAACTGCTCTAACTTTCAGGCAAAATATGATACAATGAGTTTATGAGTATCTCTGTGGAACAGATCTGATACCACCTCACCTAGTCTCTCCCTCCTTGAGATACCTCGGTGCCATCAAAACCCTGGCTTTTGTAATAACTTTAAGTAGGTGCAGTGAATATGACAACAGCCAGAAAATTAAATTTGCTGAAATGTGAATTTTCTCATTGGTGCTACACCCAAAGCAGTTTGCTCCCAGTCTTGTTGCAGCTGGCTTTGTGGAGCCACAAGTGTCCAGACATATCTCACTTGCTAAACAGCCTAAGAAACATGGCTTGATAAAGGCTACTTGGGACCATATCTTGGACTACTTAAATACAACGGAAAATGTGCCCATGTGAGGCTGCTATTGCTTCTGGAGTTGAGGACTGCACCTTTTGATGGAGTACAAGTGTGAAGGTTTTATTTCCTCACCTACTCCATGATTCGTCGTCAATCTTTTGGGCCAGGTGGCATCCATGTGAATTGGTTTTAACTGGATTTCTGATTGTTGGATAAGAACCATTAAACAGACTTGCCAGAAGCTAAGTATTATCAAATGCTCAGAAAGATCTTAGGGTATGGGAATGACTCCAGTCCCTCTGTGAACTCGTGCTTGCCCTTTGAACAGACACCTCAGCATTTTCTGCGCATTGCTGAGGAACAGAATCCTTGAAATGGCTGGAATGGTGCCTGCGGGTTCAGTGCAGGTCTCCTTCTTTAAATGGCATATTTTATACTCTGGAAACACTTAGTACTCAGCACTGTTGTAGTAAGCCTAGTGCATCCCAAAACAAGTGTCAATTCCCCGTAAATTACAGAGTATAAAAGCTGTAATTTCCCCTATTCCCCATGGGCAACGTGTAATTCATACATAACATTATTTTAATGGAAATCTCTTATTCTATTCCTTGGTGAGGAGGGAAAAGGTAGAAACTATCACAGTGGCTAAATATTTCTCCTTGGGCATTCATATGAATGTTTAAGTTGATTTTTCATTTCATTTAACACGAATGCTTTACACTCCCAGGGGAAATTATTTTACATCATATTTTCAGTGTTACTGTCTTTCAAGGACTGATTTGTTACATACAGCTGTTCCAAGGTGGAGGTGAAAGAGGAATGAAAGGAGAAGAACAAACTAAACTTCAGTAACAGTTTTGAAAAAAAACCCAAAAACTTGTGGAGTATTGTAGGAATTAGTGAAGTTTTCTCTACTGCCCACTTAGGCTAAGTGGCAGCTGTTCCGCCTGCTTGACTCATCTGGGAAACATTTGTATTTGAATCATTTTCACAGTATTTATAAACCTCCCTGAGAAAAAAAAAAACATTTTGTGGCCTGTGTCACAATACCATTTCATTGCAGTATCCGCTGCTTTTTACAATTTTAAATGAGAGCAGAATTGAGCTTAGTGAGAATATTACAATGATCTTTATCAGACTGGGATGAGAGTTGTTGCCATTAAGGATTACATCACTGTTTTAAGCAAATTGTTCCAGAAGTTCTGCTCATTAAGAATATGAATCTTTTTAGAACAGGACAAAGTAATTCTTTAAAAATCATGGTGGGCTGACAGACAATTACTTTATTTCTAAATGTAGGTTTCATGGAACTTGCAGTTCCTGAAATGGAGTAAAAAAGGAAAATGTCCCATTTTAATAGGCACCTATCCAGAAAGAAGTTGAACAATAAATCTCTCATTGTTCTCACTGGAACTTGGGCTGAAGACCTGGTCTTTTCTCAATGGAGGGGAAAAAAAAATCTTTAAAAAAGGGTTTGTCTGTCCTTTTGTATCGCTAATTGGAATTTATACAATACATACACCGAATCAGGCTTTGTAAGGATGAAGCTGAACAGATGCTTCAGAAATCAGAATTTTCTGTGCATCACAGAGGAAGACAATGCTTAAAATCACTGGAATGTATGAATGGTCTCATTGAAGTTAAAATGTTGTGTAAGGGCATTAAAATTCATCCCAGAGGAATGTACACGTGAGAACCCAATTCATTCAAGTCCTGCTATGCCTTGCAGTATTGTTTCTCAGAGTGCTTACAAGCACATTTTCCTTTCTAAACATTTATCATCTGTTAGAAATGATCTGAGAAACCTTAGTCTGATGTATGTGAATTCTTAAATAAAACACAGGATTCCCACATTTGAACATAGAATATTCTCAATTATGCACCAAGAAGACCTGTTCTTCAAGGAGATCCTTTAGTGACTATGCTTCTGTCCAGACAGACCCTTCTTTATACCAAAGCCATAGTGAACACTGACAACTTCTAGTTCACTGAAACTGCTCATTTTTTCCATATAATTATCTTACTCTGGTTACAGGTCTTATGAGAGTAGCAGATTACATGGACAGTGAGCACAACTAGTCACTTTTACAGAATACAAGACTTTATCTGGTAAAGGACCATATTAAATGCTATGTTTTGTATTAGGAAGAAGAACCATACAGAAGTCTTTTGTTGATGCTGAAAATCTTTGAGGTTATTGTGTTTTTACATTCTCATGGTCAGCTATATTCCTAGAAAACATTTGGACTTCCAAGTATTTCAGAGTCAACTGTGTGATAGTTCAGATAATATATTTAATGGAATGTATTTTAGTTGCTTGTTTACAGGCACACACATGCAATAGGTCTGGATGGTTTTTTTTTAAACATAGATCATTTTTCATGATTTTTTTTCCCCAGTGTTTTTTGACCAGCTTGAGATACTAGTTAAGCTTTTGCTGGATTGGAACAAACAATAAGTAATTAAGAAGTGTATATGATAGAGATGTAGGACAGCAGAGAAAAACGTTTAAGATCAACAAAAATATGATTTGTGGGAGGAAAGGGAGAGTGGGAGGGAGGGAAGGAGAGAGGAAGGGGGGAAAAGGAAATAAGAAAACAAAGAGAGATTTATCATGTAAGCAACTAACATAACAAGAGAAGACATAAATAATATAATCTGTCTGCAGCAGCAGAAATTTTTTTACATATTTGCAGTGATTTTTTTGGGCTATATATGATAAAACTTCACTAATCTTTTCCGAGTATATACAAATATACATAAATGCTGGTTCTAATTTTGACATGGTTTTAATAAAACCAAAATCAAATCCAGCCCTCATAACAACATTTGGCTCTGGCATCCTGGAGAGGTGGATTCCACGGGCTAAAACCAGATTTTGAGAAGCAGTATGACCAAAGTGAATGAGGTGCCTTAGTACCATTGAATGTTTGTAACCTTCAGTACTGAGACATCTGGCCCTCATTACGCACAGCACAATTAGCATAACTTGTTATTAGTGAAATCAGTGATGCCTGTGAGAGTTACAGGGATGTTTAACACATTTCAGAATCTGAGTGTTCAATGTCATTTATCCTTAAGGTGCTCAAAGAATAATGAAGAAATTAGCGCACTCTGTGGAGCTACGCTTCTTTTATACATTCTACATTTATAGCTATTAATTCCAGCTGAATTCCTGTCAGCAGATATAAAAGCAGATATATCAGATAGCAAAAGAAATACCTCTGTAGCTATTTCAATTAGGATGTAGAACTCAGAGGATAATAGCCTTGATGTATTTCCTGCTTAATGAAGTAACATTCCTGTCAGATGGGTAATTGCTGCAGCAGGGCTCTGTTCAAAGAGATTTCTTCTCTCTGCTCTTATTCTGCACTCACCACTGTGATACCTCAGCTTCTTGAAGTTTAGGATGTTACTTTCCTTTTGTGAGCTGCAGTCTTAATGAGGGCAATTGCTCCAAGTTGGCCAGCACTGATTATTGGTAACAGGCCCTATATTGCAAGTATTCTCTGTGCGATCCCCACTGAAGTTAATGGGGCTGTAGGTAGAGAGTTTGTTGAATAATACTCACAGTTAAATGGAGAGACTGATCTTGCATATAGTGAGATTAAAGGTGGAATTTCAATTTTATTTGGTTGGAGCAGGGCAGGGAAGAGGTAGTGGCATAAAGTACTGCTTAAACCAGAAGCTGAGGTGCTAAGAGCACTGGTCCAGCAGCATTTCTCTCTATTTGTACTGTACTAAGTAAATATCTATCATTACTGCTGAGTGTGTACCAGGAGCACTCAATGGTCTTGATCATACAGGGCACTGGCCCACTTACAGAGTTCAGTGATCCCTCCACTGGGGAATTGATATGGTTCCTTATTAGTCAAAGCTGAAACAAGAACCAGCCGAAAGAAAGGGAACAGATTTGGAAAAAAACCTATGCCAATATCTCTACTTTTGTCACTCTCTTTTGCTACCTGCCTCCAAGCTGCATCAGGCCATTGGTCTGAACTGAGTCCCTACACTGCTGATCATGGGAACTATGAAGAAAAACAGTGGCCAAGATGAGTCATGGGTCTACTCAGAGGAACGGGGAAGCAGAGAAACATGGGTTCCAGTCTCTCCCTGTTTTTCTTGGTTGCTTCTATCAGCCTGTCATTGCTGCTGCTGAGTTACAGAATTGCTGCTGGACCATATTGCTGCCATTGTGATGAAAGCAAGGGCTGTGCAGGTTAATGCCTAGTCCATGTGTTATATTGTAGCACTGTACACAGCCTAATATTAGGTAATCTAAGTGGTTTCCTATCAGCGTTCTGGCTCACATAGTGAAGAAAAGGTGGGTGCCAGAGACTTGTAAAGACCTGTGGGTTATAGTCTGCACTCATGTTGCAATATTATGATCAAACCAGCTGAACAAAGAATGTATATTCTTTAGGCACCTACACATACATATATATATATATATATGTAGGTGATGGAGCACATGGAATAGATGTCTTGTTTCAAACACTCTACATTGCTCTTAGGCTTTGAAGCCACATTAAGCTTTGGATGAAATGGCATGCTTACTTCCCTCTTATGCTCTTTCCTAGTACTTTCAGGGCAGCCACAACAACTGAACACTTGAGGCAAACATTGGCAGAATTTATTGAGCTGAATCAGGTCCATAATTAAGGCTTTTCTACAGAATATTTCTAATTGAAGGTTAGAAAACTAGAGGTCATTGACATTCACATAAGCAAATCACATTCTCTGAACAGGAAGTCAAGGGTTAACCCTCTTTATGGAGTTCAGATTGAATCCAGTTGAGATTTCACTCCGAAGGGAGAAGAAAAGGAGAAGATTGAAGTGCATTCCAAGAAAATTAACTCCCTTCTTTTCCTTTTTTTAAAAATTCAAATTGGTGCATATTTGGAGAATTTTGCTGATGTCATAGCCAACTCCAATGACCACTAATGGCATGGTGAACCTTGTTTGATTACACGGCCAGAGAGACAATGCTACTTTCCCTTTGATTCAATTGCTGGCTGTAGTAATACATGTGTTTGTGAATCACGAGCTGGATCTCTGCAATTTACCATGGTTTTAGTAATTTCACTGATGATGAAAACAATGTGTTCTGTTATTTGGAGAAAGAAACCACTGTGTGCTCCAAAGCTGTATGCATTTTAGATGATGTAGACACCTGAACTCATTTTTTCCCCAGGATCATCTGCCACGACCGCACATCTCCACAACAGCATCGGTTCTCTGGAATCGGGAGACTTGTCCTAGTGGAGCCTTTGGTTTCCACAGAAATGGGCATCATGGGAATGTGTAAGAGTGATTTCTCCTCCTCTTCTGGGCCTGTCCATATCAGCTCCACAAGCCAAAATGGAAAACTGGTCACTGCAGAGTATAAACAAAAGTAAAGAAAATAACCTGTGTTTAAATGATCCTTAAAGAAACTGTGATGAGTAAACATGTACTTTCAGGATCAAAATACATACTATAGAATGCGTTTAAGAGCGACTGGATAACAACAACAAAAAAGCAATAAAACCCCAACTAATTCAGTTTTCTTTCCATCTGCCCCTTGTTTAATTCTGGCAATCATTGCATGCTCTATATTTCCATTTCAATGCATTATTTAATGATAAAGGGAGTTTGGAGAAAGGGAGGAAGATAGTTTCACTTGGACAGCAATCTGAGAGAATTTCTGTAAACATCTGGTTCTGTTTAAGACAGTTTTTAAAGCATTTAATATAAAACGCTATTAGAAGGTAGCAAATGAATGCTGAGTGTTCTCACTGTGTAAGCAATGCATTTTTCCCTCCTGGAAGTTTGCACAAAATTGAACTTGAGTCAAGTTTGTAGATAGGTTTCACAAAGATAACCTTGCATTAGCTAGTGTGAGTGAGAGAGACTTGCAAGAACAACAGTTAGAGTCATTAAAGACCTCTTTAAAAAAGAAGTTCAAAAGATGATAAAGCCCAACTGGATACATTTCAACCAGCTGGATTTCAGTAATTGAATGAACATAGTTGAACAAGTAGTTAGAGATGAAAAGAGAGTAGAGAATAAAAATGGAGACAATGGAAAATTCATGACACAATGGTCTAGTCTTTTTCTCATTTGGACAGGACTCAGTAGATAACTTGGAGGATTGCCTGTGTCTTTGATATTCTCATATTAAGTGATATGCTCAAGTGATAACACTGAAGAGTATGTTTTTAGCACAATTCATTATTAATAGCACGTTTTTATTGTCTTGAAACACTTCAATCACATTTTTTATTCACTAAAAATAAATGCTCCAAAAGATATAAATAGGATTAGTGTCACAGCTGCAAGTAAGTGTACTTGATTTAGAGATTATATTGAGTAATTGCAAACTTATAAATGTTCATTCATAGAGGAAATAACATAAGCCAAGAATGAAAATTGCACTTTTGGACACTACTGCTCAGGCCTTCCTGTTTTGTAGGTCAGATGCTGTGGATGCTTGCTGAGCAGGCTGTAGTCAAGGTAGTCCTTCCTATAAGGGTTATTCTTGGGTCAGGTTTTCATTTTAGAACAGAAAATCTAAATATAACAAAACAGACTAAAGACAGTCAAATTCCTCTAATTTTCAAAGCAAGGACCTCAAAAAGATACCTGAGGCCTGAATAAGCAAACACATTCTGAGACAACTTTAAGTATATGAAGGGTGGGTGACATCCAGTACGACTCTTTTGATGTATATGAAGACATAAAAATTTGAGGGTTTCCTCAAATGCTTGGGCTGAAAAATGTAGGGTTTTGTATACTGTGACCATTCCAGATTAGCCCTGAGTATTGGATCGATATTATGTAGTTGATACAGGACTGGCTCTTCCCAAGCAGGTTTAATCTGAACAAAGCAACTGAACAGGCTGAGCTTAGAGAGGGGACATTTCAAAATTTATTTTGTCCCTAGGTTTTCTGTTAGCTTGCTGTTTATTTTTTCTTAAGAATCAGTCCTCACAGCTTGCTGTTTTGTGCTTCTGCCCCAGATTTCATGTTTCTGATAGAAAGTCTGTTCCAGATCTAAGGATGGGGCTGCACACAAAGAAGCCTAAATGAAGGTCCAGCTTGTGGGTTTATTTGTGCTGGTGAAGTTGCACTTCAGGAATAAACAGCTGCTTCCTACTTAGGTAGGTGGAAGATGTGGGGCTGGGGTTTTGCTGTCGAAGTACAATCTCAGCCACTGGCTGTATTTACTTAGCACTTCCTCTTCTAATTTAATTCAGGTTTTCTTTCACGGTTACTCAGAGCCTGAAGTGCCAAATCACGCCTTTGTCACACAATCCAGTAATTTGACAAGAAAACAGCTGTAATATATGTTCGAATTCAGCTCAAAGTACAATGGTAAAAGACAAAAGAGAATTTGTATTCCAAGCCTGAAAATGTAGATATATCACAACTGTCTGCTCTTAACAAGGACATTGTGTTTTTTTTCAGAGTATTTACACAATAGAGTAACACCATCTGTAACTGGGTAGAAAAAGGAGTCTGTATGCCACTTGTGATGGTACTGTGAACCCTGAGAGCAATAAGTTTGTAAAACAAGAAAGATTTGAGAAGATGAATCACCTAGCTTGGTCTATTTAAATTTTACACTCATGAATACTAGGAACAGGCACTTTTTTATGGTTAGAAGTAGGGCCAGAGGGAGAACACAGGCAGCACAGTTTGCAGAATTCATAGCATGGCAGATTTTGGACCCAGCTGGGCCCACACTGGTAAATCTTCCTGGGATGGTTTAAGATACTTCTCCATTCTCCACCTCACCTTCTGATGGAGGTTACTGAACTTGTAGCAGGAAAAGCGGGATGGGGATCATGTGCTTGTGTCTTATCTCCCCAGTGCAAAACAAATTTCATGATCATGGAAGGCACAGATTCAGACACGTAGTCCCTTCTGTTACCTCTGCACTGGGAACAGTAATGGTCATGAGCTCGGAAATGGTAGCCAGGAATGGCAACTTCTTGAATCAGCTCAGGAAGATATGCTAAATGACATGTGTCAGGGCATTGAAACTTGTTCTGGGGGCAGGAAATTTTACTTCTGCCACCTGTTATACATGCTGTATGGATGGTGAACACTAATAGAATCAAAGAAAATTGAGTAAGAGGAGGGCTGAAATAAAATTCCACCTGTCCCCACCTACTGCTCCTTCCCGTACTGGCACTGCACTTGCGCGGTGTATAATAATAGGGTATGGTACAGCATCTGTCTCAAAAATGCCACCCTTAGACTTGAGTCCAGCTTTGCCCAGGGCTCTATTTTGAAGATGAAGTTGGAGACAGAAACAAGCAGTGGTTCATGTATAGCATTGCCTTAGACATGTGAGCTGTCAGTGGCATTATGGCTGTTCAAAGGCAGAAGAGGAATTGTTATCTCTTTAACAAATGAGGAATGAAAGCTCAGAGGTGGAGTGATCTGGCACATGCTGTATTCCTCTCTCCAAGGAAGCAAGTCTTGGTCCGTGGCTCGGTTCACACAGGTCAGCTCAGGCTCGCACTGCCTAGGTTCTGGAAAATGAACTTCGACAGCTAAGCTGTAGCACACTCAGCTGGGATCCTCACTGAGTCTGATGTGACATTCATCTGGCCCTTTGCATTGGTGTTCTTTCTTGGTGTTCTTCTGTCAAGGGCTCAAACACTCAAAGGCATCTGCTGCAGTAGGCCCGAATGCTTTTTCATAGCGTGACACGCAAGGAGCTTGGGCTGCCTACCCTTGGGTATGCTGAGGTGGGCTGTAGAGTCTTGTAGGGCCACAGCACTGCCTGCTGGGTGCTGTTGGAGGATTGATGCTGGTGGAGGGGAGACAAACCAGATGTGGTCCCTGTCCTACCTTCCTTCTTTGTATCTAGAGCTAACCCAGCAGTGAACTATTCTGTGCTGCAGTTTCCTCTTGGGAGGAGCTAGTCCGTTTGCTTTGGAGGGCAGTCCAGAAGTAAACAAGGAGATATGCAGTGTGCATTAACAGAGGGCCAGGCCCAGGTGTGAAAAAAGGACTGAGATCAATTGACAGGAATCCTATCATGAAGCCAGGATATACCCTGGGTTCCAGACCAGTATATAGTGCGATCCTTCCTTCCTACCTTTGTGACCAGGTAACAGTTTCTGCCCCTCCTGAGTGTTTTTGTGTGTACTATTGCCTCAGTATGACCCTCTCTATTTAGGAAGTAACGTTGCACCAGAAGAAGCCAGAAAATAAACATGCTTAAGTCCTACTTGCTGACATTTTAGAACCATTTGTTGAATGTAAAGAATGTGTAGCTATACCGATATTTTAACTTTTACCAAGATGTGCTCAGAGAAGCGAGGTGACCCACGCAACCTTCCCCAAGACCTCTTACTGCACAGTTCTGAGTGTTCATATTCACATTTTTTTTAAGGTGATAATCACACAAGGTGTAGGCTGCTTCAAGAGACGAGTGTACTGAAAGGTGTTTGAAGCATAAAGTGGCACTCTGGACAGACTACATTTTTGTTTGATTTTAATGCTAACCACGTGAGAACCCTGGCAATTTAAAAATTGACCATTTACTTATATTATGTGAAGGAAATGCATGGAAGGTAAACTGTAGTACTTTGAAACTGCAGTACATTTGGCTGCCCAACATCTTCTGTACTGCTGTAATAAGATTTGCAAGCTTTTCAGAATAGACAGAAAGGATTTGCAAAGGCACTGCTACATTTCAAATACTTAACTAAAATTATTTTAAGGCAACATGAGAATAATGTTGCTATTTAAAGGCACCTTGAACTTCTCTGTTAAAAATTGGACTGCTTTTATGACAGTTTCCTAGAAAGGACATGTGATCTGGTGTTGGTAATAAGGGAATAATAGTGAGATTTGACTTGAATTTAGGATTGTCTATCTTTATTAGTAAGCCTACCCCTTAAATTATACTGGAGTGATTCAGCAGCATTGAAGTACCTTGTGAATGTCTTGTCTTAGATGCTTTCTTAGGAGCACTTTGTCTATATCAATACATTTGTATGCTATGCTGTTCGGAAAAACTCATCTTATATATGAGCGTAATTCATACTGACAAAACTCACTGCACACACACTCGTACACACCTGTGCGTGTGTGTGCATGTGCCCACACACGTTGAATCAGCCAGCCCTGTCAAAAATACACTTTTGCAGGCATCAGTTTGTCTACTTAAGTGCCTTTTGCTGGCACATTGTATCAGGAAGGGATCACATCTCTGTGGCCTCTCCACTAGTAGACTCATGCGAACAAAAACATCTAATGAAGATGTAATTGTATTTAGAAATCATGTACTGTACTTCCATGTATATAATACATAAGTTTTGTACAGAAAAAAACCCCACTTGCAATTTAGCAGACCTGCAAATATGCATTTTGTTGGTGTTTTTTTAAAGTGGAAAGAAGAGAAACCTTAGAAGTCTGAGATGAAATCGTCCTTAAATGAAGCTATTGCTTTTAGGTTGGTTTTACTCTCGCTGCTCCTCTCACTGATTGTATTCAAATCAGTATCACTAAACCTGTGATTTCATGTAATGCAGGCAAAAGTTTCCATCTATTTAAAGTCTTTATGTTAAGGGAGAACTTACGAGATAATTAATTGAAGCATCAAGACATTGAAACAATTTTTATTACAAATGACCTTTACACAGATTACTGACGAGAGTGGTGATTCCTTGCATATTGCTTGGTCTTCAGGCCAATTTCAGGAAAGGATAAAGGAACTCACATTGACGTGTTTGGTGGTGGGTATCTGGTGTCCCACAATAAAAGTAGCAACTTGCTACTGGCTTGATGTGCTGGTTTTGGCTGGGATAGAATTAATTTTCTTTATAGTAGCTAGTATGGGACTATGTTTTGGATTTGTGGTGAAAACAGTGTTGATAATACAGAGATGTTTTAGTTGTTGCTGAGTAGTGCTTACACTAAATCAAGGACTTTTCAGCTTCCCATGCTCTGCCTGATGCACAAGAAGCTGGGAGGGGACTCAGCTGGGACAGCTGACCCCAACTGCCCAAAGGGCTATTCCATACCATATGACATCATGCTCAGCATATAAAGCTGGGGAAGTTCTAGAAGGAAGGTGGGGGGGCGTTCGGAGTGATGGCGTTTGTCTTCCCAAGTAACCGTTAGGTGTGATGGAGCCCTGCTTTCCTGGAGATGGCTGAACACCTGCCTGCCCATGGGAAGTAGCGAATTAATTCCTTGTTTTGTTTTGCTTGTGTGCACGGCTTTTGCTCTCCCTACTAAACTGTCTTTATCTCACCCCACAAGTTTTCTCACTTTTACTCTTCTGATTCTCTCCCCCATCCCAGCGGGGGGGAGTGAGCGAGCAGCTGTGTGGGGCTTAGTTGCTGGCTGGGGTTAAACCACGACAAATCAAGCTGGTGTCATTCAACTTCCTTAAGCAGCTTTACTCATAGAAACACCTCAGTTGTCAGGAAATTGCATCTAGTTTGTCACGAGGAAAAGAAGTCATGCCTTTTGGCTTTAAGAAATCACGGGGCCTAGGGGAACAGTTCTGTTAGCTCAATTGTGGAGGAGAAGGCAAATTCTGCTAAACTCTGCTCAGATGTCAACTGATTTTAGCTCCTTTGATTTCAGTGGAGTCACATCCATTTTATACTAATGCAAACAAGTCCAGAATTAGGATCTCTTGGCATTGCACCTAGTATTCTGTTTTGTACAGGATCATCATGCAATATGAATCATGGAGTTACACTGATATAGGGGATGGCATAGGCAGGCATATAGCCCACATATTACAGTGTGTTCTAGCACTTCAGTGAGTGCTGGTCTTGAATTTAATGCTGAGAGAACTGTGTGAACCAACTGCATTTCACGGCCATAACTGTTATTTGGTTGTTATAAATCATATGTTCAGCCAAAGAACAATTGTGCGTCTGACCACTAACTATCAAGGAGTACCCAGGAGGAAGATGAAAGGAATGCAATCTGTGCGATGAATTCCATCACCAGTAAGATACCCCATAGGTTTCCTTGAAAAGAACGTTTAGGAGGTAGGCAAGGGGACTGCACAGTAAGGCTATGTGTGCGAAACTTAATATTTCCCTTAAATTTATATTCTCCTTTGCCTACTGCTTACAAAAAGTTGGTGCTGCCACAGTAGATCATTCCTAATACAGAAATGCTGAACTGATATAGTTAGAAACTGTTTTCTATTTCTGGTTGTCTGGATTTGTAGTGACAGGTGTGTTATCCCTGCAGGAAAATACAGAAAAAACAATGATGTCACTCATTTTCACAACTCTGTTCTGGTAAAAATAACTGCTTAACCTGTAAGAACACAGAGGCCCTTCAGCTGAACCACAATGACAGCCCTATTGCAGTTACAGCTTCATCACCTGCCTGGCTCTCAGTAAAGGAAAAGACCAGCATCTCTCTTCCTGGATGCATTGCATAATACACGCTCTGATATTCTGGATTACATGCAGTCTGGACTTTATTACTCATATGGAAGATGAAGAAGCTAATTAACACTTTCAAGCAGTTGCTAGTGTGTTACACAGACACATAATCTGCTTGCTGTATACTTACAAGTGTAAATATATTCATTTTAGAAAACCTTAGAAGCATAAGGAATAAACCAATGGCAGAAGTTATTAGAGCAGGAACAAAGTTTTTTTCTTTCTCTGTAGAAGACTTTCTTTCAGTATTTTTTAATTCATAGTCTCATTTAATATCTTAAAAGGAATAAACCTGGGTATTATGCATAGATGGGATTGAATAGGGAAAAAGGGTCTGACTTTTTGAGCATTCACTGCTGCTGGATGAGTACGTGAACAGGTAAATAATGGAAAAGTATTCTTTTCTGTTTAAGCTTGATCCATTAAGACTCTGGATGGTTCTTTCCAGTTTTTCCCTGCAGATCATGTTTACCTCAATTTTTGACAGGTCAAGGCACAATGTCTTGGAAATAAAATATGCAAGAAACATGTATGTTGGAAGGTGCCATGAATATGATTAGTTAGCAGCTGGTTATTGTTCTCAGTATTCTGTGGTTGGGACACAGACCTGTCTTTGAATTTTGGAAACTTTTGGAAACTGTGACCTCTCCAACTCTGGGTAGTCTGCTTAAAAGGTCTTAAAAGACTCTGGGCTGCCTACTTCAAGGCTGTACTAAGGAGCAAGGAGTGTGGAAATCCTGAGGCTCCTCATGATGGTCAGGAGGCTCAGCCCACACAACTGCCAGCCTTGTGACAGTCAACTTGGAAGCCTGACCTCTGTGACTGTCCTGGAGCACACACCTGAAAGCTTTGGTGTCCCTAGCAGACTGTGGTGGTCCTAGGGAGGATTTGTAGGAACTCTGAATTTAATTCATTGGAAATTTGCAAATCATGGATGTTTAGAGAGAAATACGTGTTTGCCCTGTTGATACCACTTTGATGAGCCTATTTTGCTGAAATTTTTCTATCATTTCTAATATACCTAGCAAATTCGTTAGGAGGACTGAGAAATGTTAGCACCTCTCCTTTCCTATTTCCACCCACAGGTGCCCCATGCTATGCCAGCTGTGTGTAGATTGCTTTCTGTCATGATTAGGTTGTGACTGCACAGCATTTCCATTTACACTGTTTTTGCACCTCCCCATGGTTTAACTCCTTAATATTAATTCTCTAAAATAATCAATGGGATATTTTCAGAGATATTTTCCAGTTCTCTTCTGTTCCAAGAGGGTCCCCTTATTTAAAGGTGGCTGGAGTAAATCTTTGTTTTTTGTAACACACACTGAGGATATATTCCACAGCACTGTATAGACGTGAATCATAAGAGAGTTCTGACACGCTAAATAATTTTCTGAGTAACTTGAACTCATCTCTTTTTACAGTTTGACTGCCAGACATAGAGTCTTGGGCCTTTAAAAGCTTCATGCATCCCTTCAGCCACGAAGCATTTGTTGTCAGGCTTTGACGGCAGAGAAGGAAAGTAGCATTGTCTAGTTTTGGTTCAAAACCAGCAAGTTTCCATAGGAGCCACAAGAGGAGCTTTGATTTTTTAATTATTTTTTTATTTCTTAGCTGGAAACTGCTTGAACTTTATTACAGTGCTGTTTTTTCAAACAATAGCTAATCATTCATCAGAACTCCTTGCAGCAAGCAGTTTTGTATAGCTTCTGAAAATGTTTTTTACATTTTAGCCAGTTTCTAATCCAATTTCCACATCCTGTTTTCCTGCAGCCCTTATCTGCTCCAGTGAAATTGTTCAAGGGAATTCCATAATCATTAACTCTCTATCTCCATTTCCATGATGACTCTCCTTTCCTAGAAATGGAAAGAGGACTGCAAAATTGGTTCAATGCTGACGATTCCTCATCTTTTTGGCTACAGAAATTTGTGTAGAAACATAAACCCTAGTGCTGGTTTGTACCACCCAGGAAAGAAAGCAACAATGTCAGCACATCACCAGGTTATCCCTGGCTTCACTGTTGCCTGCTTTTGTATCTGCTACCAAAATGGAGTGGGACAGACTTCAAAATTACATCAGACTGATATGACATGGCATTTGTATCACGTTGTCATGTCAGGGATGATATCTCAGAATGATAATAGCAAAGAAAAATATCAGATAATGTTGCTTGGCAGCAATATCTGCATTTAAGAAATAGCCTCCAAGTCTATTTCACAAAAGGCAAAATGTTGCCTTTTAAGCACATTAAAGTAGTATTCATAAGAGACAGCAAAACCATGGAAAATTTATTTTCACATCATTACCACTCTTATTTGTTTTTATCTGTCATCTGCCTCCTTCCTCCTTTCCATTCACTAACACATGCTCTTGTTTCTGGTCCAGACATGTTGGAAGTTCCCTGAATGGAAAGCTTGCACTGCTAAACTCACAGGAAATTCCTCCATCCATTACCTTTTTGTAAAACTGATGAAGATCAAGGGTTATGAAATGTTGCTTCTGATCCCAGCAATAAATAATTTCCCCCTCTAAACTCACATACCATGAAGAAGACCATGTCTCCTTATTTTAATAAAGATTATGATGATTATGTTATTTTCTTTTTATGCTAAGGCTTTTTGTAAAGCTGTGTATAAACATATACGTCATTTATGCTTTAAAGAGGCAAAAGGTTTTGTTAGTTCTTACAACTGACATGAGAGTATTAGACCTTGAACAGAAACTGAAATAAATATATGAATATTTAATTTAATATATGAAAGGGCACCTGGTTCCTGTTCATGGAGTAATAGGAGCAATTAACTTGGGCCACATTTATGTTTTAGTTCAAAAGGTTTGAATAAACTAATGGAGATGCTTTAGGATTAACTATCCTTACATGACATTTATGAAGTCAGACTTGTTTTCCAAGACATTTTCAATGTTAATCTTTAACAACTCTGTAACTCAGATAACATTGTAATGTAAACATAATGTCAACCAATAGAATAAATGCACTGAGGCTATTGTGAAGTCCCTAACTAATATTTATAAATGAATGTTAGGAATTACCTAGTTTGAAATTATTTTTAGCTGAGATTTCTGTATCTCACCTCTATCTCGTATCCAAACAGGTAGAGAAATTATTTTTAAGTACAAGAGCTGGTAAGGGTTTGGTTTTTCTTGAAGGCCTATGAAATAAATGGACCTTAAGGGCATTAAACAGGTATATGCCATTGATTTTACTATGTAAATAACTGATATTTCCTATAATACTTTCTATTTGACTCTTCACAGGGATGTACAAATTCAAGAACAGGCATTTGACTGGACTCTTTATCCAAAAGTTTATAGGTGAAGGATGGCTTTTGAAAGCTTGCATATCCTCCAAGAAATACATTGGGAATTATGTAAAATTTATAAATTAGAATGAGCCTTATGGTTCCAGTTTCTGAAGCTGTTCTCCATGTGTAGAAACACAAATTGTAAGCATATCAAAAGTCAGTTCAGTCAGTTTTAACAAATGAGGCCTGCAAACTTTCAAATAGCATTACTTGGTTTTCCAGTTGACTAGTCTGTCCATTCAAGAGTAAACAGAAACAAAGGTGTTATTTAGAAGGGACTAATTTAGAGAAAGAGCCAACAATGTTGGATGGATTTTTTTTCACTTCATAAACTCCAAGTTGGCGTATTTTAACAGGAGATTTGTCTGTTATTCTAGTTACAATGAGTTTAAAATTAATCTAACTGTTGATAAAACAAATGATCTCTCCCGTAAAAATCATTGCATTTGTTCCATGCTGATATGATAGCTATTATTCATATAACTAGTCTAAGTAGGGTCTAGTTATTAGCACATGGGTAGTTTTTGCATGGAAGTGGTTGCAGCATTGGACTTAGATCTTACAGACTGTATTTTCTCCTAGGGATGAGTGGAGTTTTTTATACACTTCCTGAGAATCTGAGGTGAAAGCGCGCAGCTGGATTTGCAATATTTTGTAGTGGCCACAGCACTGGGTACCAGTTGGAAGGACAGCACATCTTAAAAATAGTATCTGTAATTCTTAACCTTCCATCCACAGAGTATCCCTCTTATTTGATCTAGACAAAATGTTTGCTGCTTTTCCTCAGTGAACCGTATATTTATCACTCTTTGTAGATACCTTAAAGAGTCTTTCTTAACAGTAATGCAAGACGATCCATCAGGCATAACTAGAGGATTTTCCCAGGTTTGATCTTTGGAGAAATATGGTCTCACATTCTATACAAAAGCAGTGGCTGGTAGTAGAACTGAGGGTCATTCCTCAGTTCCAAGTGATCATCTTTTCAGAGCTAGAAAAAGTTTATGTGTGGTGTTACTACTCAGGAATGGACAGTTTTTGTTATTTATATTATCAGGTTTTTTTAAGTTTTTTTTCATCCAGAGTTGCAGTAAATGAAACATCATTATATTCAGAGATTCCTGGGAATATCACCAAAGATTTAATGTCATCGTGCTGTATATGGACACTTCACACATCAAAACAAGCTAGAGTAGTCTCTGTGGCCAAGACATGGCACCAATCTATTTGTTTCAAAGAACGTAAGTTTGTTCTTTCCACAACTTCTGATACAGGTCAGTGATTCCATTAATGTCACCTGATAAGCAAGCCATGGCCTTTATAAATTAATGATCACATGCCCTTGGAAACCTAGTCCTTGTTTTAATGTAAAAGAGAAGTTCTTTATTTCTGGGAGGCTTTTTCCCCCACTATTTAGAAGCAGTTGACTATGTATTATCTTTCTGCCATGGCAATTCCTGAGTACATCCTGGAAAAGATCAAAGTCCTGTATTAATTGCTAGGTATGATAAACTTAATCATTTTATTGTGATTTGTTGGGTGGAAATATATGGTACATTCTTGCAAAAATAGATAAAAGCCAACAAACACATAAGGAACGAGAGCATTAGAATCTCTAACTTTTAGAACAGCACTGCTAGTATTAAACAGTGAAACTGCCCCTTCTTCTCTATGGTTGTCCATGTTTCAGCCTAGATGCTGATAGGATTGGAAAGACACCGCTGCCTAAGAAAATGTAAATATGGAGTTTTTACTATTTCTGCATTATAAAAAAAATTCCTTTTGTATCACTAATAATAATTAAAGGTAACTTGACCCTTTCAGGAGAATTAGTAGGTTTTCTAACATCTGTCAAAGCATCAGTTTACCAGCATGCTTGAGGCACACATGTAGGCATGTAGAGCTGTGACTTTTCCCTGTACTTGAAAACATATGCCAGCCTCACTAGGCTTATCTGTTTTTACGGAAGGAACACCATAAAGCTGCTTTAAAGGAAAAACCTGAGTAATAATATGTGATTTCATTTTGCAAATCTACAACCTCAAATCCTTAGTGATTAGGGGGAATTAATTTTCATTAGACCTGTCTTCCACATAAAGAGTCAGTAAAGCCATCTAACAGGCTGGGGTGGGAAAGTGAAGTTAATGTTTCTGTCAAGAAAACTTGCGCACAGAGATTGTTCCATTCATGTCATGTAGAAATTTAGTCAGATTCTTAAGTCTATTTCACACATACATGCCGTGTACAAAGCACTATCTCGAACCTGAAATTCTGACTGATTTGGATAGAATTTATGAATGGAGGGGTCAAATTCAGCTTTTTGATATAAACCATAAGAATTGTTGAGCTTAACAGGAGTCATGTGAGGATAGTGGATGAGTGGAACATAACTTTGAGGGATACTGAGTGCCCGGAGCTTAGTCTGAAGTGAGCTTGCTCTAGGACGCTCACCATCTCTGTGTTGGATTCCTAGTCCATGTTACACATGAGCAGAAAGAATTGTCATTATAAGAACCAACACTTTAGCTGAGCAGTTGCCAGGAACCATAAAAACCAGTACATTCAGATGAATCCCAACCCAACCTCTTCAAGAGGTGGAGGTGCTATTTTAAATCCTTCCTGAAGTCGAAACTTTTGAGTTTGAAACTAATCTTTCTTCCAGTTAGTGAGGGGACTAGGAATATTTATCTTGGTTCTGACTTGCTACAAAGTTTTGAGGACATTGGAAAGTCTCTGTAGAGCCCAACTCCTCTCTCTCTCTCTCTCTCTCTTTTAGGGTTTTTTAAATTTTATTTTTCCAGGGGCTGTGGCTATTCTTTGGTATTCCTCACGTAGACCTTATGGCTGGTAAGAGGTGGGGTAGTGTGACTTCTTGTTGTCTGTATCCTCTTATGCTCAGTATGAATTCCCTGAAAAGAAGCAGCATTATGCAGCTAGCATGAATCTGGTAGATTTTTCTGGCTGTAGTCTTAAATATCCCGGACAATGTTAAATGTGTCTTGAATTTCATTCATTTTGCTGATTGCTTGTGAAAAATGAGCATCACAGGAGCTGAAGCTCCCAGCTTGAAGTTATAAGTAATGTTCTATTGTATGTTTACAGGCTCATTAAAAGTAAAATAAAAAAAAAAACCAAACCCCAGACTGCTTTGAGAATGGAACAAAACTGAGAATGTAATGATGGAATTGAGCCTCATGCTTTTCAGGGTAGCCCCCTGTTTACTGAATGGACTTTCCAATCCTTGATGATATCTATATTTATTTATGCTTGACAATGTTTTATTAAAAACTTGACGGGTATGCAAGTTAGTCTGATAATGAAAATCTGTTCTGTAGGCAAGTAAACTAGGTGTACTTTGGAAAGCCAGCCCTGAAGCCTGGGTTAAACAGGCAGGGTAAAAAGGGATGCACAGCCAAATGTGTACAACTCTCTCACAAGGGCTGAACATGACTGCAGATGAGAAAATGGTTAATTCTCATATCAAGTACTGAGAGGCAAAATATTCCTTTTTACCGAGCAGCTGGGTCCTTATTCCAGCCATGCTACTCATCACACCTAATTCTGTGAGGTGCACAGTCTTCCTAGATCTCACTGAAACTGAGCTCTGAATACCTTGTGCAGTGAGGTCATTACAAAGATGCTTTCAGACTGTACAGGCGGGTTCAGAATACAGTTCTTACAGCAATTTCCTGTGTAAGGCATTGATGAGACAATAGATCCCTTTATGAGGCTCTGTTTGACTACAGAAATGAGCAATTGTTCACATTATATTTAATAAATCCCTCGACACCCTGTTAAAAGGACCTATGTTTAGCTGAAGTCTTGGCATGAATGTACTTCCAGAGGTTTAATGACCTTTCACTTTTCGAGGTGTTCTTTATTTAAACTAATGAAAATGAGCTCCACTTAAAAGGCTTTTAAATGCTGATTAAAAATTAAATCAGCTGTTCATTATCCCCAGGTGGCCTTGTTCTAAGAGCAGTAATTCAGAGAGAGTCAAACAAGTAGTCTTTTTTAATGTAGCTAGATCTTGGGTTGGGAGGACTTTATTAGAGCTGTTTATTAATCACCAAACTTTCAACTTCTAATGCAAATGGGTCTGTAAACACAGGACTTTCCCCCTCCCTTTCTGTCCCCTGCTTGTTAGAAATATGGAAGAAAGTTGGGCACATTTCTGAAGATTCCTTGCGGCATGTACAGCAGAAATGTAAACAGCTGTGGTGTTTTGCAAACAAACAAAATATTGACCTAGTGGGTGCCATCACATTAGTAACAATAAACTGAGAAATTAGCTATAGAAAGTCTCACTTTGCATATTTGATTATTTTGCTCTAGGATTGAAAAAGTTTCAGAAGCATTTACAGTACCAATCACAATGAACAATGAGAAAACCTCAATGGATTAGCTTTTTTGTTTTTTTGGGGGGGTTCATTATGGCTGCTGAGAGCACTGGCCTGGGATTTAAGTAGTTAAACATGATGTAAAATGCTAAGAGAACAAAATCTTCAAGCTTATGCTTTATCTGAAAAGCAGGAACACTCACTGCTTGAACACCAAGATTGTTTTACAGATTTTTTCATGTATGTTTTCGTTACAAAATTTCACTTGATAGAGTACTTCCTGATCTTGAAATACAAGCTTAACTAGTAAGAGATATACTTGGACAGAGCAAAGATTCATGATCACTTTGAGAAAAGATAAAGCAGTGCATTTTTGAGAGCATTTAGACATAAGAAGAAAGGAAACAGTGTTATACCATGCAAAACTCTGAGTTCCGCCACAGATAACACTTTCCTTCTTGTTTTTTATAGGCCATATGACTCTCTGCTCTTTGTTACTTGTAGAAAAATGAGTGCCAAAAGGTTGCTGGGTGAAATACGCTGCAGAGTATTGGGGAGCCATGCAGCACTGTTACCTTGCCTCTTCTGCAGCCGCAAGGGTGGAAAAACCAAGCCTTCATTGGCCAAAATATTTGAAATTACCTGCCTTGAACAGACGCTAGGGCCTTCACTCCTATTCCTGTCTGGCAGGGTTATCTGCTAATTTGCCTGTTATAGTGACTGCTTTAGGGATGCACTAGAAGTGCATCCTTGTATTCACACGTTGCTTGAAAAGTCTGGCAGAGCTGAACAAAGCTATGTATCCCAAACGGCTGCAAGGAAAACTGGCTCAGTGCTAGTAGCCAGCTATTACTTCTCTGACCCCTGCTCTTGAACGCTTTGGCTGGTAAAACTTGTAGGCGGCCAAGACGCTTGTATTCCCAGGTTTATGAACAGGAGCAGAAGAGACTGCACTGGTGATGTTATGAAGACAGGGTTGCAGAGACATGAATGTGTCCTACGAGCTTGTGGGCGGTTTATGCAGTCACACTCACGCGCCTTTTACCTCGTGACTTTCTAATGGGTTTTGGAATTGGGCACATGACACCAGGGAATGCAGCATGTGTGTCTGAGGTAATGAGCAAACATCTCTAAATAGGATGCCTGGCTGGAGAAGTATTCAGACTTTGGTCAGTGAAACTTTAATTTCCCTCCTGCCCCCCAGATTAAAAGAAGCTCTTTTTTTCTGTCCTCACTGGAGAAGGAATAATAATTTAATCGTAGCGTGAGATTCAGCTTTAAACGTCAAATTCTAGGAATCCTTTCTGCTCCAATGCTAATGCAGAACAGATTGTAATACAGTGGTAACTGCATGTCTAAAATAATGAAAACACTGATGTTTTGAAGAATGTCCTTGGCTGATAGCTGTATTTAATTATCTAATGTAATTAGAAGAAAGTTATTTTCCAAGGTAATGAGTATTCTTCCTAAAAACTCCTACTGTTCCTACTGGTGAAGAAGCTTCACTATTTTCTGTGGAAGAAGTGTGTTTGTAGAAAGAACAGTGCTCCGAACGCAAAAAGCAAAAATCCATAAATCTGGAAAAGTGTATTAAAAACTACATGGATGGGGTAACTCTAGCTGTCTGCATACATTAGTATTGCTTGCAGTGTTGTACATGCAGCAGAGCCAGGATTCCATTCTTCTACCTGTCATGTAACGTTATTATTTTTTAGCACATGTGTAGGAGCCTATGTGAAGAGCTATGCCTTTTGGGACAAATATAGAGAAATGGCAGATATGCCCACACTAATAAATAAAGAGCATGCCATAAAAGTTTCACCTTGAAATCCACTCCTTCCTCCCTGACTGTTTATGATTTCAGAAAAATCCTACAGATTTTTAGCCTTTTTTTTCTTTTTTTTCTTTCAAAAAACCCCACCCAAATATTTGTTCTGAGTGACTATCAGAAATTGTCACTTCCTGTTTTGTTCAAAGAAATGCTTTATATTCCCTCTACCTCCTCTGGAAACAAAATGATTACTTTCCTGAGGAAGGAATATCTCTACAGAAAGGTCAGAACTGTGTTAGGAGGGGAAAGAGATTTAAGAGGCTCAAAAAGACTGGGAATGAGAAAATATTACTGCAAAGACTTGTGTTTTGCACAGCACATCTCTAATCAGAAACCAAAAGTATGATGTTCTCCCCTCTCATCAGCAGCTTTGGTGGTTTTTCACAATTGGAGGGCGCTGTTGTTCTCGTTGTTAGCAATATTTTAGAAAAACTTCAGTACGGATAGAGATACCCCTCCAAAAAAGCATTTTTTTCCCCCAGTAGTCAAGACTTTTGTAATTAGTTCTGGTGCGTATTCTTAACTTCCCTACATGAGAGCATTGCTAACTGAAAATGTGGGCTAGATCCAAAGGTCTTGTGTTTTCAAGTGCTCATTTTTACTGTGTCCTGCTCTAATGTGCCTTGTTTACTTACGGGAATAAATCACTGGCTCATGTGAAGCATGTCAGCTCTCTAGATGATGTATCAGGGCAGTTAGGAGCTGGTCATATTTCAGTTCACTGTACTGTCAACCTAAATAGAGCATTCTCAGTCCCATTTAGATGTCAGAAACAATCTAGTCAAATAGCACAAAACGCTGTTTAGATTTATTCATCCTTCTCTACAGAGTAAATTAGTCTAGTTGGAACGTGATGCTGCCTTAAGGACAGTTTAAGCTGAGCCTGAGTGTTTACCTGGACAATTGTTCCCGACTAGGATGTATCAGGCCCGTCAGAGCAGCTCTGTTGACAGGTGGTAGCTTGTTTAGTGGCTGTGACTTTACTGCTTTGCAATTCAACATCCTTTGCAGATTTAGCCCAAAATGTGGTGCTGCATCTTTCATAAAGTTAGAATATTTTCTTGCCTCCCTCTATTCTTTCGAGTGTATTCAGTGCTTATTTTGGAGTAGTTTTTACTTGGAAACAGTTTTCTTTAAAAGCACATTCTTGATTCACAGGTTATATCTTTCTTTACACAATGTCAACATTGCTCTACATGTAAAAATAATTACACTTGAAAAGCTGATGCAATAATTAGAGCCTTAGAGTAATTATTTAGTTCAGGCATCTAAAAGAAGAGACAAGACTGAGATCTAACTCTAGTCAAGCCTTCTGGTTTTTACTGTTCGCGCTATTGAAGTAAACTTTACTGGACAAGAGGATTCTGAGGTGTCCAAAGACATTTACATGCATGCTATGAAATAGATGCAGCCATCATTCAAATAGTGTTAAAGAATATTCATTTTCCAAGCAGTTTATTACTATTGTGTAGGGAACAGTGAATTGGGTATTGTTACTGGTACTGGGAAAAGTAATAAAGAATTATTGCCAGTGATTTTATAATCAAATCTTGAGGAGAATTAATTACTTTGGGCAGACCTTAAGTTTAACTTTATTTAGCAGCAAGGGAAATGCATATCAGGAAATGACATTCCTATTTCACTTTTTAATTGATTTCAGAGTCAGAAATCTTTTGAGGAATGCCCACAAACACAAGTGATAGTCTTAAGTGGTAGAATCTACATTTACAGCTCTGATTTTTCTGAAAGGTGTGTAAAACCTTATGTATCTGAGTTCCTGTGTGCCTGAGCAAGCTCCAGCATAAAAATTATTGTTTCCAAAGTCCATTTTGACTTAATCTCAGAAGATTGCCTATGTATCAGTCTCTTTCAGAAGACAGTATAAGAGGAACAGGTTAACTTCGCCAGAACAGCCTATTGTATCCCAAACCAGTGACATATTTTTGGGTTTTGCCATCGCCAGCATGGAAAATAAAGGCCTTATTATGGAAGCTGTTGTTGGCCTCTTAAAAAACAAATCCTGAGAGCTCAGAGAGGATCTTGTGATGAAACTCCCAAGAGAAGGTGTGAGCACTTGTGCCTGGAAGAACTGAAAAATGGTATTTGAAATAAGTCAGGCTATTTATATAACTGTAGGCAAAAACACCCTCAAGTTTTCCTTTGGGAAACTCTACAGAAAACTATATCTTGTTGCTGTGGAATAAGTTTAGTCTCATGAAGTAATTATGAAGCCAAACTCAGGACACTGAAAACAAAGAGGGTGTGGAAGGAAGCTGCAGGCTTCATTCTGCAGAGAGGAAACAGGGATAAGATAGTGCTGATGGGACTGCTAGCAGCCCTTAGGCCACAGAATGAGACTAGAACTTGTCTAAAATAACTTTGCCATAATACATACTATGTGGTCATCAAGTCCTCCACACTGTTTTGTTCTTACCTTCAGTCCTGGCTTGAGATACTCTTGTCCAGATGGCAAAGAGGCAGGTGACTGGGAGAGGTGTTCTACTTAGCCGAACATTTTAACACCAACGTGGAGTGCTCCTGCAAGCTCTAGTGAGTGACTTGCTGTCTCCTTTGGTTTCTCCAATATATGTGTGATCAATTGGAACTGAAGAAAGGCTTAGTGAATAATTCCCTCCATCTATCTATCCTTGCTAATGCAGGAATGTTCCTCCAGTGCTTGGAAGGGAATGTCCAGCCTAGATTTTTCTGGAGCAACATGCCATAAAGACAGCTAATGGACAAGATGCAGTAAATATCCAGCACACCAACAAATCCACAATTTGATTTCAGCTTATGCTACAAAACCTGTACTTGTTTCTGCAAGCTTATGGGTTTAATTCATTCAGAGACTGGCTTGTTTGCTGTCTTTGTGTTTGCTACTCAGTCAGTGTCAATATAAATTTCCAATACTGCTGTAGAAGCATCTATAAACTATCCTGTAAATGCAGAAGAATGCATCACTAAATAATATTCTTTCATCCATCAATCTAGTGGTAGGTTCAGAAGATGTACTGCTGGTATCTTAGGGATTGTCAAGGTGTTATTTTCATGAGAAAATAATTCCTGTCACATGTCAAATATAAGGATACAATATGTCTGTACAAAAGCAATATGGGGTATTGTTACGAGGGAGTAACAAAAAATCAGATGGACTTGAGTAATTAATCACTTGAAGGCTCTAATTCATTTTGTTGCTCAGGCAAAACAAACCAAGCAAAGATATGGAGCGTCAGCCAGCCTTAAAGATCATTCAGGGGTCTCTTAAACCTCATAAAAGAAAGGTAGTTCACAGTAACGAAGCATCTTCGAAAAGTTGTTTTCCCTCCCTCTTTATCAGCTTGGAGATGTGTTGGCAGCTGAGATATGATCAACAAGTCTTTTCACACTCCAGACTTTCTCCAGAACACTTCAAGCAATGTCCCATTTAGGTTTTCTGCTAAATAATTTGCCTTCATAAGTTAGGTACGCATCTTTAGGACTGAACCCCTGAGCTCATCCCCTTTTTTGGAAACACTGCAGCAGCTGATGCTCTTCTCTGGTTCAGTCAGCTTGCGCATACAGGCCAAGAAAGCCAGAGGCATAAGGAAATGTGGATGTTTACCTGCCTTACCTTGCAGAGATCACTGGTAAACTACAATTCAAGGCTTGCAACTGAGGTTTGTCCAACAGCTTGGATACAGGTAGAACTGATTTCATGGCAGAAGAAGAGAGATGTTAATTAATCTCACATTATTTTCTAATACTGTTTTGAACATTCACCCTTGAATGTTCAAACCTTCTTGAGAGTATTCTCTAGGCATGAAAGCCCCACAACGCGAAAGCCTTCTTTCATAGAAGAAAGAATTGGATGTTCTCAAAATCTTGTGGAAATATACGAGCCCTGCAAATGTGCAATTTAAAAGTAATTTCTAAGTAGTGCTGAACACACTTTGCGTTAAATGTTTTAGCTCAGATTTATTACACTAAATTTATGACCTCTTAAACGTGATGTAAGGGTCTAGGCCTGCATAATTAGAAAGGCAGAGTGTTAATGCTCACATATTAAAAACATCTGTACCTAAAGTATGGGAAAATAGCATTAGGGTAATATCTTGGCTGCAGTCTTCCAAGATGCTTAAAGTTCCCTGCACTCTCTCCCTAATAACAAAATGTAAACCTGCTTATTCAATCAAAGGTTTGTCAAGATGTGGTTTCACAGTAGTTTCTAACCCATCACAGGAAATCAATGTAGTTTTGCTAAATCGCCACTGAAAGTTCTTGTAGTTACATTCCCTGATCCTTAGTTGCCTGGCCTTCTCTTAAACCAGAGGATTTTTTGGGAATCTAGTTCTTTCTTCCTCCCCTTGCTGGCAGATGTTCTGGCCTCAAATATATTCCCCCATCCCCCTTCCCCTGCTGCCTGTCTACAATGAACAGAAATCTAGGTTGGGGAACCCAACTGGAAAGGGAAACAAGGAGCAAGCAGAGCTCATTCTTGACTTTGGAGATGATTCTGGATCCAATAATGCTTCCCTATGGCTTCCATGCAATTGTGCTGATTCCTACCATCTGCTCTACTTATCATGCAATTAACACATTAGATGTTTATCTTCTATTCTTTCAAATTAATTATTTAAGTTGCTGCTTGATGTGAAAGTTGAGACCATTAACGTATTGGCAGTGTTAATATTTAATGATCTAAGGCATAGGTAGGAAGAGGGAAATCAATATTTGTGCAGTGTTTTCTATCTCTTAAGAGAGCTACAAAATTTTTGCTCTCTTCTATGTATCCATGAATGGTAGTAATGTTAATTGAAGCAAGTGGATTGGCTGGGTACCGAAATTGGGCTCTCAGTCTCACAGTTATTTCATTCTAGCTGTTCTTACTGGTAGCAGGAGGCCAGAGGCTGCCCAACTTCCATAACATGAACATGTTAAAAATGTCAAAAATCCTTCTCTGAAAAGGGGAAGTCTTTCTCTTGCGAAATTTCCTGGTCTTGATAACCTCTCAAGTCTTTCAGGATTAAAAGTGAGGAATCCATTTCTAGCATGTACATGTCTTTCAGGGAAATCAGTTTTTAAAGGTACAGAAGGAAGAGGGTAGAAATCCAGTAATATGTGGGGAAACCTTTGAGGCTGAAATCAGTTGTATTTATTTTCAGCAGCTCAGTAATCATTGGTCTGTCTTGAGACTGGTCTGTGTAGACAAGGTGTTGTTTCTTCATATACTCAGTCTTCCAGTAAGGTAGCTGTTGTACAAGAATTCTCTCTTCCTGCTCATAAGAATTCATAGTGTGTTGCAAGCTGGATATGGATGGACTTTGTGTTTCCTTTAGCGCTGAGGAACTTTGGAGTTAAGTTGGAATGAAATTCTGTGAATGTACTGCTTTCTAGTAAACGGGAATGGGAACAGATGCTACCATTTGACAAAGCAAAAAGTCAACAAACTCTTGCCTTTGCAGCATTGTTTTGGGTGTCTTTGGGCTAGGAACCACCTCCAAAGATAAAAGAAAGCTATTTTTCAGGTTGTGGTAATCCTTGTAAATGATGAGCATAAATCTCAGAACAACTGAGAAAGGGACAATCATCTGTCTGCTATTCCTTGTGGATTAGCTGTCTGCATAAAAAAAATTTGGTTGTGTACACCTTTCTACTGTAATGCTACAAATATCCATGAGATTGCAGCTAATGACAAGACACAGGAAAGTCTACTTTTTAAAAAGGACCTATATAAAAATGTTAATAATCTGAAGGAACTGTCAATCACGCAGTAGGCTGAAAGGGTTCCTAATTTATACAAAGTCCTGCAAAGCCAAAACTGTGAAGTCAGCCATTCTGTTAAGCTAGCTTGGGTTTGTCTTTGCTGCAATCCACAGTCAGAGGACTTACATCTCATTGCCTACTTAGCATCTAGAAAGCTAGCCAAACACCTTGGGGGACAGACATTATCTGGTTTCTGGTTTGCTGCTTTCTCGGTTTGGGGAATTCTGAATGAGGACGGGCTTAATTGGGACATTTGTGGGAAGTCACCCAGGACCTACGGAAGAGCTGTCCAGATACTTCTACTGGCCAGATTTACAGACACCAGCTGGAGTGTGTTTGTTGATTTTGTTTTATTTTATGATGGTTCTTTGGAGTAGCAAAGAGCTAGTACATTGTAGACCAGTGGTAGATTTATGTCTGTATCAATTGCATTCAGAAAGGCACTAATGCATCTTTTAAAATCTGAGTTTTAATATTCCTATTAATTAAAAACAGAAGATGAATATTTCAAACAAAAATTGATTCAAGTCAGTATTCGAGGGAATTATGCTTCAAGGGTGCAACAGAATTTTTACTCTCATCAGGGTTGGTCAATTATTTTGAGTACTGCTGTGGCAGAGTTAGGTTGCTGCAGTGGAGATGTGGAGCTGGATTATTCTTTGCCTCCTCCGTAGAAAAGTTAACTTGCCAAAAATTTCAATTTTGGGATCATTAAATCTTGGGAATACTGGTAACGCTCAGTGAATGGTTCTGTCTTTTCCTTTCAAAGCAGGAGGGAAAAGTCAGATGTTGAAACAAAATATTTTAGGAGTCAGGAAAAAAAAATTTTTGTTTCCAAAAGTTTTTCACTTCTCCGTGTGGCTTGTCAAGGCTCTGTGTCCACCAGCCTACCAGTCTGGACTTTACCTTTATGTCTCTGTGGAATGGCTTCTCATGTATTGCTTTGTAGATCTCTGGTAACCTTTAGAACAATGAATTTAGGCTTGCATCGGTCTCTTCTCCGAGTCATTGTCTGCATTTTCCAACTACGTTGTTGCCTGCTCAGGAATTGCTTGCTGTTGCAAATGATTAGACCTGTGACGTGGGTGTGACATCTTGGCCGATGCTTAAGAGAATTCTGAATAGCAGCATATGGGAAATGACTTCTTTTCATTACCCTGAGTCTGTGATTAAATTCCAAAGGAACTTTTCACAGTCTCTTAAAATACATCTGGTTGCTTAACTTTTGGGTATCTGACTTTGCTTCTGAGTATCATGGAATGATTAAAAAATTACCTCCTGGGATTGCCAGTGTGTGTGATGAGACTGAACTGAATAATTGGGCCTCACACCCAAGAAATATTTCTACTTAGAAAATTGTCTGTAGAGAGGACACAGCTTCCACATCAGATTTCCTCGAACCCCAAGAAAACCCACAATCTCCTTCACTGCTTGTGACCTACATGTCAAGTTTTTCAGTGACCGTCCTGCTGAGCTGATTTGAGATGGGGAGGTGACAATACGTGAATTGCTAGTCCTTCATCTTTCATCAGGAAACAGCTGGAGGAAGGAAATTGAGTGCAGTGTGTATTAACGGAATTGAAGCTGGGCTGGAGGGAGCTTGCAAGTGTATTTTGTTCAGGAGACCCAGTCTTCCTTAAAGTAATCTTCATGGGTACAGAGAGGGGCAATTGTCCTGTTCGCTCTGGGCCAATGAGAGAAGATGACTAGTATATCATAAATTCTTAGTAAAAAGTTATCTGTAGAAGGCGCATGTGAGAATAAGGAATAGAAATACGTTAAGTGCTCGAGGTCATTGGCCCACTGGCACCTAGGAAGTCATCTGAATGTTGAACAGGCAGCAAACACTGAGGTGGCAGAAGTACCTAAGCTCATTTTAACATGTAAGTCAGTCTTCCTTTCACACAGAGACTGGCTCTTTAACGGGGAAGCAGAGCCATAAAGATCAAATATTTTTTCTCTTGTTGAGCTTGGATGTTTCTGCTTATCTCTAACAAACCCACTGCTTAGTTTCTTTGCTTCTAGGTTCTGCTCAGAGCTCTACATTCAAGGCAGAGTGCCTTGAGAGGTTAGGCTGAGAGAGGTCCTTTTGAGTCCCAGCCTGACTAACTTAAGGTACTGAGCAGCATTAAAGCGACCCCCCTCAGAGCAATACCCTGATTCTGGGGGTGAATGAATCCAACTGAAATTAATGGGTCTTCACTGATGTGGAACTGGCTGCAGAACTGCATGTTCACATGAAGGTCTTCTGCTTAGAGATAGCAATTGTGCCGGTTTCTCACATAGAGAGAAGGGGAGGGGAAGATTTCTAACATATGTGAGGGCTCTACGAGTAGCATATGTTTTATATATTGGATTTAGGATGATGAATGCATTCCTTTGTGTGTGTTGGCAGGATTTTATTTTAGACATGTGGTGTATGGTATCTCAAATATTACATGACTGGATGTAAAAATACTGTATAGTGACAATTAGGATCACAAACTTGGTATATATGCCGATGATCTCTCAATTATATTAATTACATATATGTAGAGCTTCCATATAATCATGGGAGTCCCTCGATCAAATGTGTTTTCGTGCTTTCTGTCAGCCCTGTTAGTGAGGCTAGGATAAAGAATATGTTAGTAACTCAGTGTTCCTCCCCACGCCCGGAATCTGAAAGAACGGAAAACGACGTTGCTGATAACGTGAACAGTAACATTAGTCCCTGATTATTTTATCATTACTTTAATAGCATGTGCAGCCATTATGCCGATACAATTTTGAGTGTGGTTTCAAGAGCAGCAAAACGCTGATCATTCGGTTTTATCCGGAGGTGGAGAACTACTCCTAGCACGAGGCCGCTGGTAGGAGTGATGTGTTGTGCTCTTTGCCCTGCCCTGCTGCTGGGCTCAGCCCAGGGCGCTGAGTTACTCAGCAGCCCTTGCCGCACTCCGGCTGCCTGCGTTACAGGTAAGCGGCTACCGCGACAGTGCTCCCTGCGGGGTGGCGACAGTTCCCAGTGCCACCTAGTGGTGTTCTTCCTGCAAACAACCGGAGAAAGAGACGCAGAACGGAATTTCATCTCCCTGGATGATTTCCCACTAGCGTGGTAAATCCTTCCTATGTGAAATGGTTAAGAAACTGTAATAGGTATTGGTCTAAGCTCAGGGGCAGACTCAAAAAGTCTCCCTTTTTCTACCCGTGCATGCTCCTCTGCCCTTGCATGGGCCCTGAGGTATCACTGGGATTAGGGAAAGGCTGAAGGAATGGGAAATTGGAGGGATCAGAAACATCTCACAGTGCGTCAGGGGATGCTTATTTTCTGGGTGCGCAGTGCTATTTTCTGTGTACACGGTGCTATGGTGTCTCCGTACGCTCTTTCCATCCTTGTCTTGTTCTTTGTTAGGGTCTAGAAGGTAGGCTAGCTGAAAAAAAAGGCTGAGCGTTGCCTACTTTCCTTTACCTGAAATTTTTAATGCATTCATTTAACTTGATGAAGCAAACAGCAACAAAAGCTCAATTCTTTTCCTCCTGCTCTTACCCCTCCCTCCCCACCATTCTGCAAAGGCCTCTCTTAAAAGCTCCCTTTTACATCTCACAGGCATATGTTTCAATTTTCACTTGCTGGGTGTGATATTTGGTAACATACGGATGAGTCATATTAATAACTTATTGAATCAAAACATAAACTGCCCTCAATCATTGCTAGATGTGCTGTGGCCTTTATTCTTGTGGTAGCACCTGTCCAGTCTTAATCACACTGTGCTGTTTACTGCACCTGGGATTTTCTCAAATGTGTTAGACCTAGAAACTTCATCAGTTCTAGCTCCAGCAGGAATAACTCTACTCTGATTTCCTGAAATGAATTTTCATTTCAGGCCAAGAAAGGGCTATGAAAATCCTTTAACACAAAACATCTGATAAGTCTCTTTCTAGAGCAACAAGCAATGAAAACTGTGGGATCCATTTAAGTAATATTTTTACTTTCAAAATAAAATATTGGCAAAATATAATCAAAATGTTAAGAAAACAAACAGTGAAACTGTGTGTCAACATAGCCACATCTGCTATAAACAATATGGGAGTATTGCTCTGCTGTAAATTGCTATCATTTTCCAAGCCATAGAACACCATGAAACCTGTCATGAGATAAGACTGGAGTCATCTCATCTCATATGACCAAGTCAGAAGTCCTATCCTACAGTAAAGTCTATAATTTTGCCTACGTAAAATGCTTCTGCCAGAATATAGTGATTCCCAGATCTTACTCACAATGAGATTTCAGCCTCTTCTAAGTCTCCTCTCACTGTTTCATGGCCAAGATGGCACCGAACTGCTTCTCCAGTAGGAAAAAAAAGATTCAGTGATGAATTCCTGCGGGTGTAAGAGCAAAGGAGTTCATTTTCTCCAGAAACACTTGACTTTTATTGGATTATGAGTTCCATCACTGTCCAGGAAAACATCCTTAGTCCATGTCCTCATTTTGGTTACTTTCTTCCTAGCTGACCAGATTGTTCTTAGGAGAAGCTGTACAGGAAGCCCTACAGCACTATCCCTGCCAATGCTGAGAGAAAGGCAGGAGCCAAGTGGTTGGTGCATTAATGCTTACAGATGTATTGCACGTGATTTTCCACCAAGTAAATGTTGAATCATTATTCTAGGACAGACTAAGGTATATAAGAGCCATTTGAGAACCTAGAAGGGCAACCAGCCCTTTTGGTAATAGAGAGACTCCTAACCCTGAGAGTCAGCTTGGAGTCTGATTCGCAGCTGGCAAATCAAAAAGGCCCAGGAGGAAGGAAAGAGAGATCAAACATGGTATTGTTTAGATGGAGGAAGCTTCTCTCCTGAGAAGAACAGGATGACATTTCTGTTGGGTATCAAAGAGGCAGAGTGGGTTATTGCTGTCCTGATTTTTTGCAGGGTGGCGTTGCCATGTTCCTTCATTTGATGATGATTTGCACACAAAGGAATCTATGGTATGTATCATCCTGCTGGCAAGAGGCAGAGCCAGCATGGTTCTATACAGGCTGTGTAACTTTACTCAATGGTTGTTTACTAGCTGTGCCTAACCAAACACATAACAGTCTGTTCTAACCAGGGTTAATATTTACTTTGCTTCTGTTTCCCTTTTTCAATTTTTTATTGGAAGAGATTTTTTTTTCTTTTGGCTGTTGTAAAGCTTTGTTAAGCTGTGGGAGGTGGTCATTGTAGTATCTTGTTGAAACATCCCTGGGAATATATTTTAAGACAAATTCTTATTATATTAGTTTCTACTGGATTGAAGTTTCTTTGTGTTTTGTACTACTAGAGCCAGTTCTTGTTTTCATAACGATATTGCTACAGTTCAGGACATAGAGCCAATGGAGTTTAGTCTAGATTTTCATTTTTAGGGTTTTCTTTAACGCTTTCATTTACACAAAGGGAAGAGGAACAATTTCTCGGTGGGCAGCAAAGCCGTTTCCATTTAGAATGGGGTATTCCTAGCCTTAGTCTGTGAACTGCAATCTTTCCCAAGGAGGAATATATTGCCTTCTTTTTGTGTGGAAGTGCACTCAGCCCTGACATTAGATACATTTCTGTTCTCTTTCATTATAGCAGACATCTAAACCCGTTGCTGATTTAACAGTACTAGACAGATGAGTCTCATCTTTATTCTGCAAAACAAGTCATATCTCTTTTAAAAAGATCTGTTTTTATGGGGAAAAGCCCACTCCTTTCCTTCCTCTCTCCTTTGAGCTTGTTCTTCCATGATAAAGTGTTGAGTGCAGAATGTTCAGCAATGCCGAACTCAGGCAACTGATGTGGTAGAATAAAAGTTCAAGAGATCACTTCCCCTATTTACCCACTATTTAGGTAGTAAGAAGACACAGATAGTACATTTGGGAAATGCTTTCTTCACCAAGGAAGCCTTTTATTTATGGCCTTTAAACCAATGATATAAAAATTCCCCAAAACAAAACAAAAAAAGCCCCAAACAAGGTTCATTTCCTAAATACTAAAATGAACCCAAAATTTCCTCTGACTAGGCTCCTGGAGTGTTCTAGAAATGTCAATAGGACAGGAGTAGTAAGATGCTATCAAAGAAGACCACTGAGGTAAGTGCTTTTGAACAACAGTCCAGGGCACTATTGCAAGTGTTGTGGGTTAACCCCGCCAGGCAGCTAAGCCCCACACAGCCGCTCGCTCACTCTCCCCCAGTGGGATGCGGGAGAGAATCAGAAGGATAAAAGTGAGAAAGCTTGTGGGTCGAGATAAAGGCAGTTTAATAGGTAAAGCAAAAGCTACACACACAAGCAAAGCAGAACAAGGAATTCATTGCAGGCAGGTGTTTAGCCATTTCCAGCAAAGCAGAGCTTCATCACATGAAATGGTTACTTGGGAAGACAAATGCCATAACTCTGAATGACCTCGCTTCTTCTCTCCCCAGCTTTTATTGCTGAAAGTTACATCATTTGGTATGGGATATCCCTTTGGTCAGCTGGGGTCAGCTGTCCCAGCTGTGTTGCCTCCAAACTTCTTGTGCACCCCCAGCCTGCTCATGGGCAGGGCAGTGCGAGGAACAGAAAAAGCCTTGATTCTGGGTAAGCACTATTCAGCAAACTTCAGTGTGTTATCAACACTGTTTTGGTCACAAATCCAAAACATAGCACCGTATGAGCTGCTACAAAGAAAATTAACTCTATCCCAGTCAAAACCAGTACAGCAAGGCTTGTGATTGCCATCAAGAGAACTGAAGGAACAGATGTCCATGAATGCTATGTATCACCTCTCAGAGAATCAATTTGGATGTCTTTCTGAATGGTGAAAGATGCAGTAGGTTTGGAAACCAAAGGATCATCCAGGAGCACCACAGAGCCAGTTTCTGGAAGGACTGCTGCTGCAGTCCTGCTGCACACCAAAGCTCCAGTTGGAAAGGAGTTAGCCCAGGGCTAAAACCCAGTACATATAGATTGTTCTTGAATAACGTTATCAAGCAGAATTGCCCCACGTAGGAGAATTAATCCAGCCTAAGAAAAGGCATATCAGCTGCAAAGGAATAACCTAACTGAATCTAGAAGATGATCTGCTGTCATAGCGAGAGTTTAATCTTTAATGATGAGGTCATTCCAGAGTGACTACAGCAGGTACTGATGGGATCTGAACCCCTAAGTGACAAGTAGGTTTCAAGTAATCATTTCAGGGGGCTAACTTCGGCCATATTCACTCCAGAATTTTAACTTCAGAAGGCTCAGCTGTCAAGGCAAAAATGCAGCATCTGAAACCAAAGTTTTAAAATGCCTTTTTAAATTATTTTTATCTAGCACATAGTGGTTCATGAAGAAAGAAATGATGTGCTTTCCCTGGGCTCTCTTGATGTAGAATTTTATTCTGTAGCAAAGATTGTGGTTATCGGTGCATGTTGCTGAGGATGTTTATTAGATATTATCAGCTTCACATACAAGAAACAACCTTTGCTCCTACTTATTTTTGTGCGAAAAATGATAGTACACAATGATTGCTAGTCATCAGTATTCTTTTCTGACAGGTTGGTCATGTAGCACGCCTTAAAGAGATGCTTTTGCTTAAAGGAGAATTCAAGTGTATATATCCAAGTGTGACCTATGGCATGGTGGAAAACAAACAGGAATTCAAAAAGGAGGTAGGACTTTCCAATTTGTGTTATCCCTGAAAGCTATATGGATAATTAATGCTTTTTCAGGGATTGTACGTGAAGGTTGGTTTATTACAATTTTTTTCATAACATAATAGATTAATTGTCTAGAAGTTGAAAGGAAGATTCTATCAACTGGTGATGTGAATGCAGGTATCAAGTGATGCAATACTGCCAAATTACTTTTGTGTTTAAAACACTTTTACACTTTCTAAGAGTTTGTATCTTCTGAAATTTGTGGTGGTAGTTTGAAAAAAAAGAAGGAAAAGATAATAAAAGGTAATAAAAATTAGAACAGCTGCTACTGTTCTTGTTCAATGTGCTAAGGATACTAATGGATTAATGTTAGACATAATGATTTTACATTTAGAAGATGACTTGCTGCAGTTTCAAAATCAGTCTTTCCTGTTAAATTTGATCTTTTGTCAGTTTATTTAATCTGTACCATATAAAACAGCAGTAACAATCAACAGGGTGCAGATTAGAACGTGGTAAGCGTGTTTCCCAGGAGCCTTGGAAAATACTGCCAAAGCCTGAAACTCAATACACATCTTAGAGCCTATAACTGTGCTTAGGCAATGAAGCCTTCAGTATTATTCAGGAGACCTGATACTTAATTTTGTGTGTTTGGTTTTTGGAATGTCAATGTTTTGTGCCTAATTAGTAAACTAACTCCTTTCAATTCTAAATTCTGCTTATTTGTTCCATTCACTTTAGGCTATTTGCTGAGAACCACATTTTAGTAGCTATCAAGCTGGATAGGGAGTTAAGTTTATGGCAGCTTTCATGAAACAACTTCCCTTCAAAGCCTGTGGTAACACTGTTGATTGTCCTAAATGGCATTTGGCTCCTTTGGCCAGTCTGTCTTCTTTGCAGATATAACACGAGATGCAAGGCAGACAAAGCAGATAGATAGATTTATGTAATGTACACCTAGAAATATTTCCACCTGGAGCGCATGGGGTTATCCTAACCCCCAGAGTAAAGACTGTTACTTCAGTGCCCCCCCACGTCCTCACTCTTTCCACCTGAGCCTCCTGCTGCAATGTTAGCACAGACATTTTTATGGTCCATTCCCTTCTCCACAGAGGGATGAATGGGAATCAATAGCAAGCCCTTTCTCAGTTAAATGGATTTCATCAGACAGTATAAATTTAGTCTTAATTGAATGTTTCATGGACACTATTTGGGTTTCAGGAAACTTGGACCAAAATGCCATGTTTCTGGACAAAATGCTGCGTACCAGCTGGTTTGCTTGTGCTCCCGGAAACCTTCTAGTGGTCTGATAACCTTGCTCCAAGGAGCCTCACAACCAGGGATCATGTTCTTGTCTTCATACTGAATACTTTGAGAGCCTCAGCTCAGTGAGGACTCTGAGACTTCTAGGCTATTCTTACCACAGCATGGGAAAGGAGCTAAAATGTTCCTTATGTCCAAATGTCCTGAGTTGCTCCTAGTATAGAGCAGCATAGGGAACCCCTGGAGATGGACAACACATCCTCTTTTCCCCCACATTAAAAAAATAAATTAAAAAAGAATGTTTTTCCACATTAAAAAGTTACTTTTAAGAATGTTTTGTGTCCACAGGAATCTTTGAAATGTCAAATTTTCATACTCAGCTGGAATTAAGACTTGGGAGAGTTTTAAGCACTAGCCAGTATGGTTCTTGTGAAATAACACATTCTCAGCACTGAGACATGATAAACTCTGCTTTTCACAGACTCTTGTCTTGCCTGGAACCTTCCACTCCTCGATGCTTATTTATAAGGGCCCACACCAAATAACGGCCATCTTTCAGCTTCCATGAAACAAGTTGTCTTTTTAGAGCTGGGAAACTGAGGCCCAAGAGGAATGTTGTTTGCAATGTCATGGCTTCAGAAAGCTTACTGGAAAGCTTGGCAGTATCTTGATCTGGTCTGACTCACAATGCCTTCTGCTTACTCTTCCACCCACACTCCAAAAAAGAAAGACTCCTCCCACTCTCTAAGGAATAATGCTGGTAAAAGTTGTAAACAAAATGCCCTGCCTTGTACTCTTTTCCTTCTTCTTCCATAGCTAATCTCTGGAGCCTTTTAGGGCTCTATATTCCCATCACTTGAGTCCTGGGCACATGGAAAACCTCTCATTGTTCTAAGGGGGAAGAGACAGGAGGAAGTTGCAACCACATTCTCCCTGCTAGAATGAAGGAACTCTGCCTTTGGCCAAGATCTTTTTACCTTCTTTCCAATTCTGGATTACGTTTTTCTGGGAAACTTGCCTTTGAGTACAACTGGCAGCAGTTTTTGCGTTTTGGTTCCTTGCCAAGGGGTGAGTCTATGCGTACAGCCATACCCTCAGACCTCAGGGTCTAACGGAGCCTGTGCTAAGCTAATGCCTTGTGCCCTCCTGCATCCAGCCCTGTGGCACTGATATGCAGTCAGGTTAAGAAAGGTAAGATTATAGTTCTGTAACACAAGCAGAGCATTTAAATACAGGGTTCTTTTGTTTTTTTATTGTATTCATAAAAATATTTGAGTGAAGGTATGATAAAAAAGAAGAGTGGCTTTATTAAAAGGGAAAAAATACATTTGTAAAGGTGTTCCAAAATCTCCCTGAGATTCATCAAATGACCTGAAAGCAGAAGAGTAAAATAAATGTGAAAATAGCTGAAATTCAGAGCTACTTATAAGATACGGAGAGAAAAGTACTTCTATGCACTAAAAGAATAAAATGCCCATTTTCTTTGCTGGAAAATGTGCTGTGGTTTGGTGTTCAGATAGTACCTGATCTGTCCAGCTGTTGGGTGATGCAGTGGCTTGAAGCAGAGACCTGACCAAAGTGTAACACATGAGCTGGGGTTCCGTGGAGATTCTGTGACAATAAGACACCTCTGAGTCACTTCTCCTCTTTGGCTGATCCTGAATGGGGGTGGGATAAGAATTTTCCTTCTCACTTAAGTTAGAGCCATGACTAAAATGCCTGTCCTTCATCAACCCCTAGATGTGCAGGCTACCTAGGTACTTCAGACAACGAGGAGCCGGGAGTCTCTCCATCCTCCCCCACATGGAGCTTAGCCATTGGCTGGTGGAACTGTTGGAAGAACTGGCTTTCTCTTTCTGTGTGTTGATTTCCATCCTGAAAGTGGCAGAACTCATAAGACTCATTGCTTTGGGTTTTGGTGCTTGGATGTCGAACATGCTGTGAGTTGTAATACAAGCATATGCAACTGCTCTTGCTAATGTGGAGCTGTTGGTACCTACTAGTGGAGCTCATGGCAGAGGTTTCCCTTCAGCATGTGCACTAATAGGATCTTCCTCCTTTAGCTTGCTGTTTGTTTTCATGAAACTTGTAGGAATTTTTCTGTTCAATTGCTGTTGCTGTGCCAGGTTTAATTAACATTGGCTACTGGGTGTTCAACTTATTAGGGGGAGAAAATGGTGGCAGCAATGGACAGGCATGCAAATATTTGCATAGGATGATCACACAAGTCTTGTTTTCTTGTGTGTTATTCTTCCTTTTTCTAAAGCCAAAATGTTTCTGAATTTGGCATGAATTTCTGGAGTTGGCCTGAAACTTCAATTTCTTTGTCAGATCAACTATTAAAAGATTTTCTTCCAGTTCCATCCAGTAGCCTTGGTTACTCCTCAGCGTAGGCTAGTAAACAGTTTGGTGAAGCATGGGTCTTTTTTATTCCACCACCCAGGCATACAGTTCATGTTATAGTGTAATTCAAAGAGCCTTTCATATCTCAGAATGGAGGAAAGGGTACCCAGATAGCAGGTATTCTAGGAGAAGACTGTCAGCTTCTGTGCCTCCTGTGATGATGATGATGATGATTATTATTATTATTGTTATTATATTTAATGTGAAGAGGCATACAGTTGGGCAGGATGGCAAGGAAATAGGACAAAGAATTTGTTGAATTAAAAAAACCCTACATCAAGATCACAAATGTAGAGTGAAAACAAGATCCTCCTTTGTTCTTTCATATAATATGTGAACTTGATGATATTAAATAGAATAAATGTGGATCCAAGAAAAGGAAATACTACTTTTATTCAGTGTCTGGTAAGTCTGTTTAATTCATTGTCCAGGAAGGCTACCAAGATTAATACTGTAGCTGGATAGTTTAAAAGAGCTGAATAATTTTATGACCAATAAAATTTCTAACTCCTTAAGCTATGTGAAATCTCATGCTTCAAAAAGTACATCGATAGCAAATGACTCTTCACCACTCTTTTCTTCCACTACATCAATGGCTAGATTTTGGCTTCAAGGTGCTTTCTGCAGTAAAGCACTAACTAAAGACAGGACTACAGGATGAATTGCTGAAAGCAACTTGGTAGTTCCATAGTTCCTGTACATTGCATGCACAAGAGTTTAGTTCAAGCAACTGTGAATTCTGTCCTACATGTAATAGTAACAGAAGGATAAAAAGTCCTTTTTTTTAAATTCAGACTTTTTAACATTGTTCGTTTCAGCTTCAGTGTTGTATCAAGGTCTGTAAAGGGTCCAAGTAAGCTTCTCACCTGTAAAATATATGCAGTACTCTTTTGGACTACAATGGCAATTTCTTCTTGCCCCAAGATTTCCAGTTCTCCAAGACGTGATTTGTAGCCTTATTTGACATGAAATAAAAATGGAAGTCTTTTGTAGTGCTTCTCACACATCCACTCTCACATCCAGATGAATTCAGGAAGAGAAATGCACTTTACCAGGTTTCTTATTTTTATCAACTTCTAAAAAGTTTCAGTTCATCTTCAGACTTCCACTTCAGTCAATCTTAGGTCACTTCTTATGCAGTCTTAGGTGTACCAGTCTTCTAAATTCTTCATGTCTTTCTAAATAGTCTTTTGAATGCATGGCATTTGGTTTTGCTATTATAGTATTCTCATTGGTGTTCTCATGTCCAGCCGTGAAGGAATGTGGGTGTATTTCCTGTAGCAGAAGTCTTGAAAAATTGCATTCTAATTCTAAGTTTGTGGCGTTTATATTATTAATTTGAATCTTATTTTTTGGAGGGGGCAGTTACTATGGAGGGAACAGCATATAACTGTAATCTGTACAATTAGGATACTATTCATTGTGACTTGCATTTGCCTCCTTCCCTCCTCCCCATATAAACCAATCTAGAGCTGAGACAAAAATAAAATGAGAAGAATCTGAGAAGATGCAGAGATCTTTTAAGATGTCTCAGGATGGGGTAAAGGGAGGTTGCTTTCACTGTGTAACCTGTTGAACTGTCCAAGTTCCAGGCCAGATGGGATTCATGGCAAAGGAAGATGAGGAAGACCCATGTCAAGGAGAGTAAAACCTCTGACAGTAAAATAGCTCAACAGCTATTCTAAACCCATTGTAGTCACATGTTATTGTGACTTTCATAGAAGCATTCCTTTGCCTACATGTGTCTCTGGCCTTTCTTTTCTGTTCAGAGTGCTTGAGAGAGAAGTAAATTGTCTGTTGTTTTGTGCGACCCACTGATTACACCCTTCAAAATCATTCCATTTGTAAAAGATTTACCATCGGTGTGCAATATTGTTACATCAGATATGACCAGAAATGGCTGCATTCTATTGCAGTCAGGTGAGACATAAAATTACCTGTGATTTTCAATAAGTAATGTCAGCCTCTGGAGGTTTGTAGGATCTGATTTTTCATGAAATTCACATAATTTTTATATTTTTTACTCCTTGTGTCTCTAGGACTTTTCAAGTTGCTGTAGCAGGTTTTGATTAGACATCTAAAAATACAGAAATTGCTTTGTTGCAATCAATAACTCTCTGGTTTAAAAGTGCAGGCAGTTGGGGACAAAACCAAAAATATGGCTTTGACATTGTTGGCTTTCAACACAAATAGAAAGTAGTCACAGCAGCTGACTTTGGAGTAGTTCATAATATTAAGAAATACTCATTCTAAGAGGTTGGATGGGTTTGTGACCACGGTGTTAACTGAGAAAAGGGTAACTTTGGAATGGATTGGACTCATAATTAGCTCAGCTGCATTGGTTTACCTGAGGTGGGTGAAGTGTCATGCCGAGGAATCTAATCTTCTGTAAGGTATGCCAAGAACTTCTTAGATGGGGGGCAGAATTTCCCTTTGTTACAGTTTCATAGGAAATTCAGTGAGCATTGCTTTTTCCAAGAATAATTTAGGTTTCACGTCCAGAATTATTTCTATTGTGTTTGTAGAAAGGCAATATGACATAAAGTAAAAAAAAGCCCCACAAGGGTGCTATAGCAATATATAGGACTTTTCTTTGCCATTTATCACTGCTCTAATCTGATGATCTGGACGGTTCAGTGCTAGTGACACCCATAAAACCTGATGGCCTGTTGATCTAATTCTATCTGATTCTATCTCTTTCCCACTGTGCTTGGCAAGGAGCACTTGCATGCCAAGCAGTGCACGTGTGCGAGCTGACATGCTGCAGCAGCACTCTTGGGAGAAACTGCCATTTTGGTTCCAAAGTATGGGCGTAGTAAGTAAAATTCTTTGTTGCTCCTTTAAAGAGATGACAGTGTTTTAAATAATAAAATGACAATGCAAAGACTAGAGGGAAGAGCTGTCACAGCCTAATTGAAAGTTCGTTATGCTGCTTATACCATTATCATAAAACTCTCTATCATGTGTCTGTAAATGTGCAAATTAAAAACCCAGAGGTAATTTTGTATTTTATCTGCATGTAAAAAGATCGTGAAATTATCATCTCTTTCATAGTTAAATAACTTTAACCTGTATGGTGACCTTTGAATATGCAAATAACAGAGCTTTGTTGGATGGAATACATTTTGTTAATTGTAAAACGATAAGTGGAGAAAATCTGAAGAAAACAGGAATTCATTTTGAAGTAATCATAGTGGAAGGTTTATGTGATAAGGAAAAAGGAAACGTTTTATATTTATGTGCAGGCTCAGAAAAATGATTGTCTACTGCTGTTCAAATCTGTGACTCTGCAGCTGTAATCAAAACCAGCAGGAGAATTTCTAACTTACATCACCAGCAGCAAACTTGGTGAATACATAATGCATGCCCAGAGACTTAAAGAATTTCAATAGGCTCTTAGGTAACAGGGCTTTTTTTTTTTTTTTTTTTTTTTTGTTCTCAGTTTGTAAGACGTCTTTGAAAAAACTTAATGCTGTGACCATGAAACTGAGTAATAATTAAACATTTTTCTGCAGGTCAGAATGATCATTTTCACATAAAGAGCAGAGAGAATGTAATGAACTCAAGGAGAGAATTAGTTGCTCTTGGGCATAGTACAAGTTGGTTTTGAACAAATCTGTCTAGTCTCTTGTCAAGACAGGCGTGCTGACTTGCGACTTTGCTGTCTCCAGGCCTGCTCACCTCTGTGTGTGCGTGTGCACATGAACATTTTAAGTGACTGTGTCTTGATTTGGTGATCTCTGGAATGAGGTGGGTTTGGATTTCACTTTATACCTGGGACCTGACCAGAGACTTCAGTTTACCTCTCCAGAGGTCTACAGTGGGAGTCATAAGCTGCTATATTGTTCTAGCCATTTTGGGGTGCTCCCACATACCATTACACTCCTAGAGGCAGCAAAGTTTAAGCAAATTTCACCAGTGATCTCAAGGGGAACAGTTGCAAACTCTCAATGTCACTTATGGCTGACTTGCAAGCAAAGATTTGGAAAGAGCTGGTAATAATGCCTGCAGAATACAAAGCTTTACTCAAGGGATGCTTGCTTGAAGGTATGGTTAACAGTTAAGGTAGAGGAAGTCTGTGTTCTTGGCCCATTTAGCATTGGTATACCATTCACTGGCAGAGTAAAGATTCATGACTAGGCATAGCGGACTTCTGTATTACTGTAATAATGGTGCTTTTTAGGCAGCTCTGTTGGATTATATATGAGAAGGAATGACAGAATCAAATTCAAACTGTAAATCTGGGTGAATTCTATTAATGTCTTTTTATAGGCATTTACTTATTTTCATAATTTCCATATTAACAAATGTAAATTACAGTCAAGTCTTTCATCTCTCATTTTCTTTTCAGAGTGCATTTATTCTCCATTGAGCTATACTGTGACCAATTCAGATTTGTTGCTTTGAGGCTGCATTGTTTGTTTTGCAATTCTGCTCTGGAAAACCAGAAGATAAAACCCTTTCCTTTTGTCTCATTGGATCCTGCAAAACTCACTCTTTCTCACAGTAGATCTTTCTGATTACTGCTTACTCTGTAAGTTTTGACAGGAAGTTAGACAGACTTGGAATTAAGATTCCAAGGGGCTGCAAGCATGCTATGTTTTGACTACTGCATCTGAATATTTTTAAAGGCTGCAAACTATGCTGTCAGTCAGAAATATATCATATGAGAAAATGTGGTTTCTCTGGCTAAAGTGTGAAGGGCTTTATCAAGGGACGCGCACATTTTTAAAAAGGAAAATCCCTAAAGACAGGGTTAGTCTAAGTGTCTTGAGAACTGACAGTAATGTAAATAATTCTTGAGGATACTTTGCTGTAAATACTCTTTATAACATTAATATGCTCCATGCCATAAAGAGAAACCTCTTAGGTTGTTATGTTCCAAGAATATAGTATAATATAGGTATATGGAAGTAGAGAAAATTGAATTCTAACATGTAGGCAAGTTACTGACCATTTGTTGACATAGTCTCATATTTGTACCTGCCCTGGTAATGTTTCGGCTCAGGGAGTGAGTGCAGAAACTTCAGTACTGTCATCACACAAGTCACAGCAGTTGAATTTTCTATCATTTTCTCACAAACTCCTCCCTATGGGTTTTCATTCCAGAGTTCAGTACTTCTGTTGTTATCTGTTTTTTGTAGGCATCCACATCATAACAATATCATGAAGGACTTGGGGCAAATTCAAATGTAGGCAGACTCTGTTCCTTTCATTCATGGAGTGCAACTCGTTCTTGACATCAGTGCATAGCTGAAATCAATGGGAATTGCTTAGCTTACATATTTCCTACTGAATTAAACCTGTTAGAAATTACAAAAGTATCAAGGCCTTGAGGTTTGCTGGCACAGAACAACATGTGGTTACGCTTACAAACTATCTGGGCCTCCACATGTGTAAGTACTGCTGGTTGGGAACAGCTCCTGGAACATCATGACTCTAACACCCATCTTGGGGTTGTAGGGGCAAATACTGTTTTGTCTGGGTCAGAAACATACCAGGAACCATCCTATCTGTTTAACTGCATAGATGTTCACATTCGAGTGTCTGGAAGTGTTCAGGGGCATTATTTAATTTATTATTGCACTGCAGTGTAGCCATAGTGGGCCAAAGAACTTCATTGAAGAAGTAGAATCCAGCTACTCATCCACTGCTTTATGTACTCCTGAGAGTACAAGCAGAGTTGTCTGGGCAAGAGCAAGCTGCAGGGGTATCGTGTTCTGAACTAGGATCCTGCACAGATCAGCCTCAGGAACCCTTAATGGAAATTTATTTGCTGTGCTGGAGAAAGCTTTGTTAGGTAAGTACCTCTGTGTCTTATCTTGTATTTCAGCTTCCTTGGCAAAAAAGGTGATTGCAGAGACGGTTGTGGTGGTGTTTGGATTGCTGTTAATGAAAAAGAAATCCTGTGTACTTTTATTCATTTTTGTGTTGCAAAGATAGAAGACTGCAAAAGTTGGAAACATGAGCAGCATAGTTACACATGCTTGGTACTGGGTTCTGGGGAGTATGCATATGCCAAAAACTCATTTGTAGCCTCATACTGATAACAGACTTATCCCAACTGGAGAGTCAAAGCCTGCAGACTTCCAAATCTAAAAGGTTTCAATTCATTGATGCCGGTATCTGTTGATTCCTAGACATGTAGAGGGAGAAAGTCAGCTGGACCAGAGTAGGAGCCTGTCCTAAGAATGTGTGAAAACCTCAGTTTCCTATAGCATCAACTTGCTTTGGGTTTCTACTAGCAATAGGAAGATATCTGAGGGAATCTATTTATTGTTGCTGTTCCTGGAATGGAGATGAGCTGGTGAAGAGAGAAGTGCAAGCAACAACTTCCCACATATCTTCCTGTTTTCACTGTTCCCAAAGAATGCCAGACTTCATTTGATCATAGCCGATTTGGACAGTATTCTCATCCACTGGAAAAAAAAAAGGAATGCCTTCCTATGGGAAACCAGGGTTAACTCTTCAAAGAAGCTACATTCCATCAGTGTGTTCATTCACCTTTTCACAATAGAAGAGGTAATTGTACCTCTGAAACTATAATGTTTTTAATGTTTGCCATTATTAGGTATAAAAGTGTAGTCTTATACTAACAACTCTTGTGATAGAACTGAGAAGAAAACATATTCTTCTTACGTGGAAAGGCTGTGTTAAAAATGGGAATGGACTATTACAGGAACGTAATAGAAAAAAAATCTTTTCCACCACCATATGGTTGTGATATAACACAAAGGGTTTCCCTGCCAAGATATCACATTACAATGGCAGGCTGCCAGTAGCTTCTCTCTTCCTCATTTAAACAACAAAAATATCAAAAAAGAATTCTTTGGCTGAATCAGGCTGTTGCTTATAAATATATACTATTGGCTAGTACTCAATCTACATGCTCAGTTTCTCTAAAGAGCCAGTCCATTTCACTGTGTTTTATTCAGAAGAGTGCTGGACAATGGCTTATCCAGTTCAGATGCTCTAGGACATTTCTTTCTGTTCCTGGCCTTAGAAAGAAGAAGTCTTGCATAACTGCAGTCATCCGTCCTGATTGCTAGTTCCTGCTTGAATGAATTTTGATGCTGGTGCAAAACTCAACCCATCTTAGTCACCTCTCTTGGCATCTACATTTATGAATGTGCAGCTTGAAGAGGTGTGAGGTCACTATTCTCCAGACACTTTGGCAAGGTCCGTTTGTTCACTACAGCTCGCTCAGACTAGGAAAAGCTGCTGAACTAGGCCTTGTCTCTGGCATAACAAGGATTTGTCATGGGATCTGTGGTTGCTTCCTAAGGCTACCTGATGTGATTAACATATGTGGCATCAAATTATACTTTCTGTATGTTATAATGAGGAAACTGTGAATCTTCTTTCTTGCCGAATCCCTATCAGTAGAAAAAGCATAATTGTTTAATCACAGAGCCTAAGGTAGTCACTAATATCCCCAGCATCAAAGCACATGACTAGCTAGGGATACTGAATCCATATACGGCCGTGTCCCACATTGATGTTGATGTGTGTTCAGGAAGCATTAGGCCTTTATAACCATTGATGTCTGTTCCTCTGCCTGAACTATCTACCTCTAGGAAATGCATCTGGTAGCCTTTACCTGAAGTCTTTAATGAGGACACAGGTGTATATTGGGCCATACCTTCAGATGGTATAAACTATTACAGCTTTTTTGGCCTTTCCACAGACATCTCCGATTTTCTACTTCTGAACTGTATATATCTCTACTAAGTAAAGTGCCATTAGCTGTAGTTACTTTGTGACCTGAAAGCACATTATCAGTACTCCAGGACATCTGACTTCATTATTGTTCTGTCTGTTTTTATCCGCATCTTTGTTTCTGTGTAGTTCCCTGGAGATCATGGGAATATATCAAACCAAATAACTGTCCTTCAGGGGGCAAAACAATATTTGCAAAATATTGAACGATTTGTCTTTTGGCAAAATAATTTCTTACTATGTGTGTAAAGCTTGCTGAGCTTTCAGCCTTGCTGAGTGTAAGAAAGGGTCCTATTTTCCTTGTTGTCTTCACCTCCTAACCAGCAAGAACTGAGTGCAGCCCAAATAGATGCTCATATTGCACTACAAATAATTTTCCTCAGTTTCATCTGTGTTAGTATTAGTCACAGGTCATTTCATTTTGTGTGGACAGACTAATGTGATTAGCCACATTTAGATTTATGTGTGTGCTGAATTGACCTGCATTATGTTGCATGGTTTTTAGGTGTAAATGGTATGGTTGTGATGTAATCTCATGTTCTAAATGAGATAAGTGCCTTATCATGACACTTTTCTCCTTTTACTAATAACTGTCTTGCTTTTTATTTCAGTTCACTTAGATGAAGATTGTTCACGGGTTCTTTTTCTCAGACAACTAATGTTGTTGGAAACCTTTGGAAAATGATGAATGAGTCATCTTAGATATTGAATGGATCTTTGACAGTCAGCTTTAACAAATAAGGAATGTTACATGGAATGATATATGGAGATCCCCATGGTTGTTGGCTAACCTGAGGGGTTGCCGTTTTCTTGCTGTAAAGAATTTGAGGAAGGTGTAAGCAGTATGATTGTGTGTGAGCTGTAACAGGTCTGTCATCCTCCAGTACCAGAACTCTGGAAACCTCTGAAGTTATTTTACCTCTGCAAACAGGCCACACTTCATTTGGAGGCTACAGATTCTTTGCTCAATTTCTTTGTGCATGTGACTTTCAAGAAATGGATCTGTGACTTACTGAACTTAATCTAACAAAACCTCTTTGTTTTGCAACATACTGAACCAAGATTTAGCACTTGGTCTAACACCCCCAGTCTACAGTGTGACAGCTGGTGCTATTATCATAGAAGCCCAAGTCTAGGGCTAGGCCCCCAGTGTTAAGTACAAGTGCAAAAAAAAAAGTGCCGTTGTTCCTTCTCCTGAGCATTATGGAAGCAATCTACCAATCTGTTACAAGCATGTCAGCGTAAGTGCTTGTTGAAGTGCTGTACACAATGATAACAGCATCTTCTCCCTACCGGAGGACAGAGCTTCATCTGCAGACCCAGGTGACAAAAGGGAGGGAGCTTGGTGGAGAGCCTGGCAGCCAAACACGTGGGTCTCATGGACCCCCTCATTCATTGTTAGAAGGCTGGAAGTTCCGGTGTGAAGCACAGCAGAGTAATACTAAGTAGAAAGATAATTGTAAGATCAAACTCTGTCAAAACCAGAGAAGTTGGAGGCTGAGAGGCACAACACCCTGTCCTTTATATAATCAATTACTGTCAGAAAAGATCATCGGTCTGCAGGGGGAGTCATGTTTACCTGAATGTAAGGGGCTGCTCAATATGCTGTTGTAGCTGTAGGGCAGCATGAATAGGAAACTGGCTGCTATTGACTGCTCTGGAACTATGGCCTGACAGACAGGGATGATTCTAGAAGAGCCTGACTGCACAGCTGTGCTTGTGCTCTTCATATCTGGCCTCTGTTGTCTCCCTCTCACTGTGTCTGAAAATATGAATATAGACCAATGGAAAACTTGCTGAATCACTTGGTATTCAGGCAAGCTATGGAGCACTAAAGAAGTTTGTATCCTGTAAAAATTGCAAAGGAAAATGGAGGCCTTAAGTCACTTTTTAAGTCACTTAAAAAAATTCTCCAAAGTCTCAGACCTGTCTCTAAAACAGTGATTAAATGCAATTTTTTTCTTCTTCTTCCCACAAACCAACCTGACAGTGCTAGTTAATCATCCTTTTTCCGGCTATATTTGAATGCAGTCAGAGCCCAAAGTGGATGAGGCCAAAGAGGTCTGGACTGCCATTACTGCCTGGGATCCCAATCCTCTTTGTTATTAAGGGAATACAGAGAAGTGGGGAAAGCAATGGAAAACTGGCAGAGCTGCCCTCTTCTGTTTTCTACTTGGGGAAAGGGTCCATCTCCCTTTGGTCAGTCCTCCACTCCGGTTTCTCGTCAGTGTCTCACAGTCTCTTGTTCCAGCTGCAAGCAGTTATTTTGGATAGACTTCTTCCACTTGAAACAGAAAGAGCTCCTGCCGCTGCAGCTTGTCCTTTGTGGGAAACTTTCCAAGTGCAGGCAAATCTGAAGAGCTTTCTGCTGTTTTGTTCTATGTTGTGCGCTGGACAGAGATATCCTTTCATAATCCTCCTGTCATATTGTGGGAGTCAGCAACAGAGAAAAGAGAGCTTCAAGTCAGTAATGATCCACTAAATGCAAGTCTAATTGTTCAACAGGTAAGCATAGAAACAGTTTCCTGATCTGGCTCTTTCCAATTAGGTTATGTGACTTGTCATTCATCAGGCAGTTAGGCAACACAGCTGAGTTAATACAACAACACACTGTGCCTCTCTTCTGCCTCTGATTCTTAGTGTTCTGCTGAATTAGTAAATTGAATCAAGGAGCTGACTGCAATCAGGTAAGCCCCAGGAGCAGCAAGAAGGGAAGGGAGGGGATGGGCTTAGTGAATAGGCAGTTGGGAGGGTGAAAACTCTTCCTGTTGCAAGCAGGGAATTAGTTCAAATGCTTGTGTGTCTGTATTCTTGGTCGCTCAGATGTTGGATGTGAAATGGACTGCCCTGACGTGGTAAGAACATTTTCTGTTCTCCTGTGTTGATAATGAAGTTGTGAATTCAAAAGCTGGTTATTTTGTAAAGTTTTCCTATGTCTTTGGTCAGGGCAGACACAGAAGCAGAAAGGATGGAGATGTTAATCATAACATACATAGCCCCATAGTGAGAAGAAAGGGAAGACAAAGAAGTAGTTCACCATCTGCTAAGTTGGCTGCTTCAGGAGGGTTTGTTCATATCCTGAATGCAGTAGAGAGGAAGGTAACCCCTTCTAATGGGACTTTGTCCTGCTTGAGTCTGTCCTGAAGGATTATCTGCAGATTTCCCGTTTACAGGACATTGAAAGCAAGGGTATGATAAGTAGAGCTGGTGAATCCTACTTGTCTTTTGCAATGTTGAAGGTGTGTGGTGTGAAGAGGTGTATGTTACCCCATGGTTGTGCAAAATTGTCCTGAAGTCGTTCCAGGAAGTATTCAACTATGGTAACCCCAGGGTTAACTGAACCTTCTGCCTGCCCCAGAGTAAGGTGCAAATGCATGCCCCGTTTCTAACCATTCAAGCACCGTTCTTTTCTCCCTGCTTCCCTCCCAGTGCCTGTGGCCTTGTTCTAATAGCTGTGTATGTATAAGCAAAGTACTTCCAAACGACATCTAGTATCATCTGAAATGTTACTAAGCGTTTGAAAAATACATGGTCCCTCACTGTGTCCTTGAAAGGTGCAGATAGAGGGCTTGGCTATACGTTCTTGTGCACAGCTGAGTTGAACCTCCCTGTGGTGCTGTCCTTTCTCCCACATCCCACATGACTATTCACTTCTAACAAAGCAGTATCTCCATTCACAGTAACACTGGCTTCCACTAGGACAAGGGTGCCTGTTGTTTTCTGTTGTTCTCTTCAACCAGTGTTCCTAACTGCTGTGAGACACAGTGGGAAGGCAGTGATGCTTGGGCTCTAGTCACTTTTATTTTCAGTTTTTGTGTAGCTTCAGGTTCATATTTCAGAAATAACTGTAAGTAATAAGGGATCCTTGTCCGTGAGGCTCCTTGGAACAAGGCTGCATAGGAGCAAGGCGATGAGAGTAATGTCTCAGGACATAGAAGGAAGGTAGAATGAAGAGGATTGCTGCCACTATGACTCAGTAAAGGACTTTTTTTTTTCTTTTTCTTTTTTTTTTCCCCTCCTCTTTTTTTCTTTTTTAAACACTTGTAGAGGGTAAGATCCTACTTTCCATTAAACTGTTTAGCAGTGACTCATTCTGGAATAAATCCTTTCATGCTCTAATTCAAATATAACGTTTAATATTGTCTTTGCTGCCGCTTAGACCTATGATCTTGCAAGGTGATTATAATAGCTGTTTTGCTAAATCTTCCACCACACTGTGAAAGCGTGGGTTATATGTTGTAGGGTTGGGTAATTTTATTTGTTGCTTTTTGGGTTTTTTGGTTGGTTGTTTTTTTTTTTTTTTTCCTTGAGAGTGCAAGGGCAGTATAAATCTGAGGTAAGGAAGTAGTGCAAGCAACAAACAATTGTTACTGATGACAATAGAATAACCAGCAAAGAGCCCGAAGTCTATAAATAGGACATTATCTAATTTCTATTGTGTAATGGGAGCCTAGGGAGTGTAAAATACTGAAAGTGGAGAGCTCATGGTGTTTCATAACTCACAGGACATGCTTTATGCTCTGTCTTGGATATGCTATCTTGGAGATCCAAGAATGGCTGACATGCTTCAGACCTTTTCTTTTAAGACCTAACCATTCTGTAGGACAAACGGTGGTTTTTTTCTACTTCCAGGGTAATTTCTAGTTCCTAGTAGGCACCAGTTCTCTCAGTGCAGCACAATGAAGTATGTTGCTCTTCTAAAAATGTTTGGTTTTCTTGTGATGTAAATAGCTGGTGCTATTGCACATCTGTTGAGACCACAGTGACAGGCTCTTCAAATTGCAAAATGGAAATTTGCTGAAGTTCATTATTGGAAACGCTTCCATAGAAAAGCCACTTTGAGAACTAGCTTAGACGCATAGTCAGTTCCTGTTGTGTTTCCTTATAGGCCATGTTTTCTTCCATTTTCAGTGCTTTAAAGAGAACATTGGCTGCAGAGCTAGCTAAAAGGACAACTTACTATAAGAAAGTTCTGTCCAGGATGAGTTGTACGGAGGTAGACACAGAAACATTTGGTGCAAATTAAAATGTGATCAGCTGAAGATTTCCTGAAGGAGGTATCAGACTTGCTCAGTTCACTTGATTCAAACTAAGAGGCTTGATATAAGCTATCCCATCTACAGAAATAGACCTTTAAAACACAAGTGTACTGCCTTAAAGCTTTTCTTGGAGAAACAGTTCTGTTAAGGAAACAATGCTGTAAAAAATCTTCCTTTCTCTGTTCTTGTTCATTTTAAAAGGATATTATGTCTTATACCCAGCTGATGAAGTGAAGGGAAAGAGTGTAACTTCTGAACTATGTTATTGGTAACTGCATTACATGGTATTTTCTGAGGTATCGCTCTGTGGCATTAAGGACCCCGGTAAAACTCCAAAAGGTGAGAATAAAGCCTTTTCCAAGTCTAGTTTTATGATGTTGATTTTTTCTGGGCCAGTCTACTTCTTGTGTTTCATTCCCTCTTTCTGCAGTGGAAAAATTGATGTAGCTGGCCTTTTTTAATAAGGAAATGGACTTGAAATCATCTGATGGGAGTACTGTTGAGGTAACACTCTTGGGAGAAAATAAAGAGCCTGTTTAAACTCCCTTCTTGTCCAATTGTGAGTCCTTTAAAAAATCCTAGAACACTGTATCCAGACAGACTCAGTCTTAATTTCAAGCAGCTAAAGTTTGGCTACTGTGGTACACAGGCCACAGGCAGAGTGAGAAGGTTGACTGTCTTCTCCAGGAGCAGCCCAGCCTCTTAGTCCGCTCCTTCATAATGGTGCATGCGTAGGTTAAGCTTGCTAAACAGCCCTTCTATTTTAAGAGTTTTTCCTTTGTGCACTGTTAGAGCTTTGGATTTCTTTTCATGTTTACACATTACCTTAGCCTTTGCTTGGACTGTGATACACAACTACCATCTAACTTTCCAGCCTTCAAAAGATTTGCCTAAGTATATTGTCTTTTGATATAAGGGGTCTCTTTCTTTCATTCTTCTCAAATTTCAAAGGGATTGTCCCACTTCAAAGATCTCTTTTGAACATGCATACTTATTGTGGGTTATACTTATTGCTTCTTTTAATTATTTTCTACCTGTGATGTTTTTGGGGCCATGTCTTTGCTGCTACAGTGAGGTCCAGAGCCTTCCTACATAGGAACTAGTGTTTCTTTATAATGTAACTTTAGAGTCAGTATTTTATGAGTAAAAATACAATTGTGGAAAAGAACCCAGTACCTTTAGTTATATTAGCTTTCAGCTCTCAGCACTGATCATTTGAATAAAGACATCAAAATCTGAACCTCAGTTAGGTGCATATATTTGTCAGAAGTGAACACGCTTGTAACTTTGCCACGTGTTATTCGTATATGGATTCTAGATGACGTTAACGGCGGTTTTAAGGTGTCCTTAGGCCCCCACATCTGTACGTGCCTGTTTCTCTCCTCTAAAGTTGCCCAATTACTAATTTACCTAGGCTTGTCTTCTGACCACCTTTTTGAAAGGTTTGTGCTACAATCATCGGTCCATCTTCAGCAGCTGTGGTGAGTCTTAATTTGTCTCTGTATGCAGCCATGATATCTCTGCCTTGTCAGACATCTCTAAGGGAACCGCCTGCCTCTGTAGTGTTTAGGTTTCTCCTTAGCATTTGTCCTTTCCCATTTGTTCTAATACCTGAAAAATGATAATATCTTGAAAAGAGGTGTAGGGAAAAAATAAATACTGCAAAATATGATGAATGGAGATGGAATTGGGATAAAGATTTTGTAGGAGGCATATATACTTTCTCTGTGTATTTCATCAAGGTGATTATGATCAATTATTTTCAAACCTTTAAAAGAACCTTGCACTTTTATTGTAGTACTCTGTATCTCGAGAGTGAGGTTTTATCCTTGTTCTCTGCATGTGTAAGTGTCAGCAGTCCCTTACAGGGTTATGGAGTACTGTGCTATAAGGGAATATATCCAGCCCTGGCTACTGCAGAGTGTATTGCTATCCTTTGAAATCAATATGAGTACGAACTGATGGTGGTATAAGAGAGACTAGACTCTAGCCCCATCAGTTTGAACTTTGAGGAAGATAACCAAAGGTAAATACAGTAGTGAAATGTTAGTTTCATTATATCTGATTTCAAGCTAAAGATCTGCAAATCTGCTTGATTTCTTTGAATGTTGTGGATTGCTGTAACCTGGTCTCTAGTAGTCACTTAAGAATTTCCAAGCAGTCCTTTATAACCACCGCTATCTTTTGACTCAGTTTATTTTTCTCACCTTTCTCAAGCCTACACGTTGCACTGCAACACTGTAAAAGGTGCAAAAATTTACATAACAGAGTGGTAAGTATATTTGTCCTTCTAGAACATACTCTACTGCAGCACAAGTACCTTGTAGTGTAGAAATTGCCATAGTAACTACTCATTTCTTATTGATTAGATGGATAAAAATTCTCATAATACACAAGCAGAGTAACTTGCTGGCATATGGCTTCAGGCTACCCCTGTGGCAACTCTTACTTATGCATTCTCTCCTTTTTCTGCATGTAAGAGGGTTTTTTTAATGAATTAGTATTCTTGGATTAGACCACAAAATAGTCTTTTCTTTTCTGCCACAATGGAGCTTAAATTTTAAGTTAAACTTGATATGCAGCTCACGAGGCAGAATATTAACTCATATTGGTTTGTTATTGGATCAGGACAACTAGATTTCACCTCAACAGGAAATCTGGAAGGAGAAAGGGGAAGGGAAGAAGAAAGAGTTCTCCCCTTCCCCCTCACTCAGGGAGAAGGCTAACCACTTCCCAGAGCTGACCTCTAATGAGTAAAAGAGAGTATTCTGGTTTGGCAGTTGTGATAAATCTCTTTGGAAAGTGCTTCTTAAAACATTAGAATTGGTTGCATAAGAAAATGAGTCCTGTTTTTATGTTTCCCTAGTAATGCTATAGACATAGTAATGATCTTCAGCAGTGGCATTGTGAAAGCTTACTGAAAGCAGGATTAGGCCTACAGTGAGTTATAGTGTCTGACAGCTGTCTTGCTTCATGTATTGCAGTTGCTGAACATACTATTGTCTCTTGCTGTCCTGAAAGATGCTCCAGCAAGGCTTCTACCAAGTTTGTTGTGAAAGACAAGCTTTTTGTGAATTCTATCAAGGGACTGAAATTGTGAAGCACTTAGGCAGGATGCCGGATAAAATTAAGCCCAACACATTCCTCAAATGTGAAACATCTGTTTATTCAGAATAATATAAAATGAAAGAACAGCAACACTCAACCAGTTTTACACTGTAAATCTATTCTAAAGCTATTCTGGAGTCTTCTGTGAGGCCTAGGTGTGACCTATGATTATATGCATTTTGTATGATTATCCCAGGATGCTATTAGTTCACATGTGTTAGGAGACTGAAGATCTTAGAGCAATTTTCAGTTCAGATCTTCCAAGCTGCTACTACAGATGATACCCATGCAGGCCTGCTTTACTCGGCTTGGAGGCCTTTCCCACCTCCCAAAATTAAAAGTGCTGGGTTAGGGCATCACTTTTATATTGTACCACCCTTCAGCTCCCTTATTTTTACCTACAGTCTGACAGCCTCATTTCAAACTTCGTATGACCCTAAGATTGTTTGAAGGAGATATTCATCCATAGAGCTACAGGAAATGATGCTGCTGTCTCAATAAGCTAGTCCTTCACAGAAAGACTGCTCAGGAAAACATTCTTTTCTCTGTAGTAGGCTACAAACAAATGGAGGAAGCTCTTTGGCAGCTGTAGATACCTTCCGTCTTTAACAGGAAGAAATATCTTTGGCTCTTCTTAATCTTTGATTGGCCTGAATTCTTGTGTGCTTTCGTGAAGACTTTCACAGGCAGCAGTGGGAAGTTCAGTGTTTAGTGTCTTTTGTCTGCGTACTGAGATCTGGACAGTGGGCCCAGAAAGCAGCTGGAAACGTAGACGAGAAACAAACAGCAGTATGTAGAGGATGAGGTAAGAGTTTAGGTCGATAAATTAAGTTTTTTATATTGTTACCTCACTTTCCCTCCCAGCCCTTTGACCCAATCTAAAGGGAAGAGACGGGGTCCAAATGAGCCCAAATTAGGAAAAGTTTGCATAGAGCTTTTTAGGGTCACCTGCAAGACAGACTCAGGACCACTGGAATTCCTGTGTTAGCAGCTTGCTGGAGATCATTGGAGTGGAGCTAGCTGACGAGAACTCTTCCCATGCTGGCTCTGAAGGGCCAGGGAAGGCTTTCAAAACACAGCTCGTGTGGTTTTCTCGGGTATTAGTGTCTATTCCATTAGGGGTCTGTATCACTGTATTTCCCTGCTGGTACAATGATCAGTCTTGGGCAAACATCTCTGCTGCTTCTGCCATCATTATCCCTTTTTATCAGCTCACCATTACAGATGAGGAATAATCTGTTTTCCTTCCCCTCGTAAGGAAGGAAAGGCTTCCTTCCTTATACAACAGCATGGCAAAAGATGGAAAATTGAACCCAAAGACCAGAGGGCCAAGGACTCTTCAACCTGGTGATTTCCAGGCTTGCCTATTCTCTATTGACAGAGAACCAGCACAACAGCCTTGTGCAGTTTTAGATGCTAGTGTTCTGTTCTAATGCTCTTTTCAAAAACTTTATCTTTGAGGGGGAAATAATGATTGGGTAGGTTTCATTCAACTGAGGAAACCCGCATGGAAAGAATATATTCCAGGGAACTTACAAAACTTTTTTAAACCGGTATATTGTTCAGAGAGTATCATATGCTTAGTATTTAGAGCCCTAAGCTTTAAGATATTTGTTATGTTCAGGTATTTCTGTAAGTGTTTTACAGACATCTGCAGGGTGTTTTCATCAGCAATCTTGCTCACATAACAGAAATAAAAGCTGTATGCATTAGGCATTGCCAGGTGTGTATGGGTATCTAAATGCATATATGTATTTGTGTGCATCTGTAAAATGCATCCTGTGTGCAGATATTAAACATATCCTCTCTGGGATTACACTGTGACTTGCATATTTGGAAGCAAGGGTTCTGAATAAAGAAGAACCTATCCAGAATAGAGTGGAATTTACGGCAGTTGCTGTGGGCTTTCAAAGCAATGGCTGCAGACAGAATCTGGCCAAAGTAATTAACTTACGAAGGACGGAAAGGAAAAGCAGCATGTGGAAGATGTAATTAATGGGAACATATAACAGTCAGCTCTCACATAATAAATTGGCAGCTATGCCTGAGGTAACTGCCTTTTATTCGCAAAATACAGTTGGAATTTTTTAAAAGTAATTGCACATTTTCTTCCATTTCTACATGGTCCCAGACAACATAGTACAGTACAAATACCAACAGAAAGGCAATAAAATCATGGTGGTTGTTTTGTTTGTTTTTTTTTTTGTGGGGGTTGTTTTTTTTTTAGGCTTAGGGCTATGATCTTATTTGAGCCAATGTCCAAAGGAAAGGAGGAATACATTTTTAGCTCAGGAAAAGACAAGTGGTAAAACATTTTAGTGAGGTTTAATATGGAATAATCTAAAAGGACAAGGCAGGAACAACCAGAATAAATAACAGTAAATGGCTAGATATTTATTTGCGGAAGAGATTTAGTAATGTAATTCTCCTGACTCAAGTAAATAATGGTTAAGATAAATGTTCTGAAATCCTTCTATTTTGAAGGCTTGAATTTTCCCCGTCTGAAAGTTTATTGCGGCTTTTCCTGAATAGCAAGCGTGGCATCAGTTGTTCTTTAGATACGCCACAGATGCTGGCAGGTCTTCCAGAAAATGCATTCTACCGCTTGCCTGGTGCAAAGCTCTGGAAGGCTGCAGGGTGACACAGCGGCTCCCCACACCCAGCTGCTGGTGCAGCTGACTCCAACAGCCTGCTGGAAAAACAGGGCTGTAGTCCTCCCTCTCAAACAAAATTTGCACGAGGGAGGTGAAGAGGGCTCGCAACTGGGGTTTGCTGCTGTGACCAAACATACAAGCTACTAAACTTCTTAATTGCCATTTCCAGGCTTCTCAATGAAGTAGAGGGAACTGCATGTCATTCCTGCTGCTACCTGGCGCAGGTGATTCCCCTCTGCGCACAGGTGGGGAGGCAGACTACCCACCATTTAAGTGCTTTGTTTGTCTGCTTGGATTTTCTTTTGTTTTTAAGCAGTCTGTTTGTTGTCACCCCTCAGAGAATAGATTTGGACTTCCCTTTTCCTCCCCGTTATCTTAAGTGTGAGGGAGCATCTAGCCTATTTTGTCTGAGTGAATGGGGATGGGATCGAGTAGTAAAAACCTAGCATTGGAGTGAGTTCTTCTCTCAGTAAATCTGGTTAGAAGCTTTACTGCTGTTTAAAATGGAACAGCCTGAAGACCAGGAAATATAGTTCTCTAAAATATTCCTGCTGTAACTAGTCTCTGTATTGCTGACCCCGGGGGATCTTGCATTTGCTGCAGGCTGAGCCTTGTAGGCAGTTTGTTGCTGAACTAAGCCCTTTAAATAGACAGCAAGTCTGAAAAAGTACGTCCTGCAATTTTTGTGCTGATGAATTTAGAATGATGTTCTAGCAAGCTCAGTACACTCCAAATTAATTAGCAAGGATCCTTTTAACAGGATAATTACTATATCAGCAAGTGGTAAACTCAAAATGAATGTGAGTAGTCCTGGCTTGCATCAACAAGGAAGAGATGTGTTGCAGTTCTACCAACTGATTCTAAATTCACCCTAGTGTGAAAGGTTTTAGACAGCACAGCTGGTCAGCAGCAGCCCTCTAGCTTTTTTACTCCTAGACTTGAATTAAAATCCCAAATGAAGTTGCATTCCACTTTCCATACGTCTACCTCACAATGCCATGGCAAATGATGATTGGCTTTTTTTAATTTCTGCTGGAAAAAGGCCCAAAATAAGAAGTGCAGGAGGTGTTGCACATTATTGCTCAAGTATAAATGTTAGAAAGGGCTATGGAGTATATGAGACTTCCTTCCTTCTTTAGGCTGTGCGTTTTCTTCTCTCATAATGGAAGGGCCTGATCCTGCATAGAACAGTAACAGCTCACAAATGTAAACACAGCTTCAGAAGTTTGGGAGTTGGAATTTTTAAATAGGTTAATCTTTCAAAGAATAAACATATCATTATTTATCTGTAGCCTGATAAGCAAACATATGACTGCTGCAGTGGTGGTAGAAACAATTTTATTAATTCCCCAGATCGAATTCTGTCTTTAGATAGTGGAGGCTTTAGAAAATAAGGTTTAATAAGGCATTTTTAATAAGGGAAGTTACCTTAATTAGGTCACTTTATATTTGCTAGATTTTTTAATATGCTTTTCTGCACTCTTTTATAATGGATGCAGAAATTTGTAAAAACACCTGCCATTTTCTGTGAGAATACAATTTTTAGGCAGATTTTCAAAAATCACTTATCTTACTTCCAGCTTCTATAAGCTAAGCCCAGCAAAGTCAATGGTCTTACACTGGTATAAAGTGTGTTCTTGGCAGAAATTTATCAGGCCCTGTGTTGTTCACTCCAAATGGCAAAGTAGTAAATGAATAATTATTAGCCATTTCTCAAAAATGGATCTTGAGACTCAACAGACCAGACAATCTCTCAAGGTATTTCATAGGACCTTGTGGTGCTTTATAAAATGTGAAGCACAAGCCTGAATCCTTTTGTCTAGTTTGTCTTGTCAAACTTGAGCAGTGCCATTTTCCTTCTAGGTAGATTGTATGTCTAAGTCAGGCCACTTTTAAAAATCATATAAAATGGAGACATTTTAAAAACTTGTCTCAACTGCAAGCACAGTGAAACCAGGGGGGGAAAAAAAGTCTTTACAAATATTTTGGGGTTGGTTTTTTTTTGTGTGTGTGTGTGTTCTAACCGGTAGAAATAGAAAGGCAAGCACCACTGTAGAAAAAGCCTGGGACAAATGCACCTGTCTTCTAATGATGTGTGGGGCTGCTTTTTATTTAATTTTTTTTCATTTGTAAGGTTTATGTTATTCAGACCATGCAGGTCCTAAGAGACAGTTTTGTTTGTGCCGTTTCATGGTGTTGCATAGTTTTTAACTGAATCCAGCCAAGGATGAGGTAACATTTAAACAAGATTTTCTTAAATTTCTTGAATGAACAATGTTTCGATGTCACAGTAACAGTAGAAATCTGTTCTCCCCCTTCACTTGCATGTCTGCACAGTTGTTGCTGCTGAAGTTGCTCCCGTACATGGTGACCATATTGTTCATCACACTCTAGTTATAGCCCGACTTCAATGGTAGAGCTAAATGCTTCTGTACTTCCCATCATGGATAGGCTTGTCCTTCTATTTGAATACATGCGAGTACATATGTTAGCACAGGGCCACCAAAGGTAATAACCAACTTTGTTAGTGTGCCAAACCTTTCTTGCTACTACAAACTATGGCTACAAAATCTCTGTGGATAATATAAAAGGGAACTAGTCAAAACCCAGCATACAAATGGATACAAAAATGTCCCATTTCTATGACTTTGCTTCAGGAATTTCCCCTACAATTTAGAAGAAATTATTGATCTCTTGGTGGGAGAGATGACTTAGGCACTCACTCAAGGTGTCTTTGGTCATAGAAATAGGCTAAGCCCTTCTGAAGAAGCTGTGGGAAACGCAACCTCTTTCAAGTCAGTAACTGTGCTCACTGATCATCTGATAGAGCTTGGGATTCCTCTTTTGGAGGAAAAGCAACAAACTCTTTCATTTTGGTATCTTGGTCAGCGGTAGCATGGCTACTAGTTTCATAAGGCTCGCATGGGCAACAGTTGACTTCTCCTTTCCTGCTCTTCTGCAGAATGGTAGCACGGAAGTCTAGCGTTATCACTGCCAAACGATACAATTGTAGAGTCACAACTAAGATATTCTTAGCTGTAAAAAACACCAGCATCTGGTTGAATATTCTGAAGTGGCCCATCAGGATTGAACGCACAATGAAGAAGGGACCGTCCTGTATGAAAAGGCTGACCCCAATGTTCCACAGTTCCGCACTGTACCTGCACAGCAGCAGGCTGGGGATCCGCCTAGTCGACACAGTTGGTTTGCAGCCAATGTGCTGTACTGGAAATAAAACACACTTATGTTAAAACAAGTCTCTAAAATTGAGCCAGGATTGGCCTAAAGGGCAGTTACAATCCAGGGTACCCTGGATTATAAATGCATTCAACTGTGAACAATTCAACATAAAGCATATCCCATTTCTAGGATCTGTTTCGGCACCACACTCTAAGCCCACGTTAAGCAGGCACTTATGTGGTCTGCCGAACAGGACCAAAACCTGCCTCCCCTTTTCTATCCCACAAAGCTATCGGTATTTATACACTTTTAAAACAAGAAGCAGAAGTAGATCACCTAATCTTTCTGTAACAACTTCCCCAGACGCTTTTCTGTTAAATCAACATGCTAGACTAATATGTATCTGTAAGAAAAAAACCCTACCAAGCTGAATGGGAACAGCCTGAGCTGTAGCACTTCAATTTGTTCCAGGCTGTCTAAGACCTTGCTTTTAAAAGATTCACCAGATAGCCATTGCCTTTTTCATGTGTCATGGTAAGAATGAGTCATGTCAGTGTAGGGCAATATCGAGCATTATGGATAGGAAGAAACTGGTCGCTGCTTGCCATATAAGACTTGAGCCACAGTTACTCATTCTTAGCCTTCTGGGTATGAAATTGCATGCAACTGTTGGAACTTGCATGGATGTGTTCCCCTTGGCTATAAAAGTGGTGGTGGGCTAGAATGCTCTTTGTGGCATGGGGTCTAGAGAAGGATCATCGGGGGGGTTTGTGTGTGGTAAATATGGCTGCCTCTTATGAAAATGCATGTGGCTTAACTAACCTGTCTCTCAGGCAGTGGGATTTCATTAGTTTAAAAAACATAGCTACTTGTGATGCAGTAACAACCGCCAAATGTTTCAGCTTACCAAAAGAATTCTATTGTTTGGGGGAAAAAAAAGGTGAGACTTGAGTGGAAAATGAGTTGTAGAATGTAGAAATTCGCCGAATTAGCTTCAGCAACAGCTAATTTTTTAATACGTTTTTGTTCCATTGCTGTTTAATAGTCCTAACTCCATTGCTATAGTCCAATAATAAGTGCCTCTAAATTTCTATTTTACGTCATGTTTGATGTGTGAGTAAACATACTGATGCTTGAATAAAAAGTACTATCTGTGCAACTGTATAGAACTACCTAAAATAAACTGTACCTATAGTAAATTTCAGGGCAATGTGTGTTCAATAACTTAATTTTTAAATGGTAAATGTAATTAAATAAGCAGAAAAGCAATAGCCAGAGAAAAAATGCACAGTACAACAGGTTACTTCACTTAAATTCAAACAGTGCTTGAACAATCAAGCATTAATTTATTTGGGTAGTGGTGTGTATGGGTAGTTTTGGTGGTTTTGTTTTGGTTTGGTTTTTATAAACCTGAGTGTGCATCTTTAACAGAATGTATTTTACCACTAACAGGAATTTTAGCTGTGATAAATCTGAAATGCAGTGGCATCAGTTTTTTCAGCAGGTGAGCTGCTGAGCTGAAATGCTGAAATATTTTCATAACTTCAGTGTTGAAAACAAAGCCTAGTGCTGTCCATGAAGAAAAGGCTAATGAAAAATTCCTGGAATAATTTTTCATTATTATTTTATTCATTTATTATTTTAATCAGTGTGTCAACCTAGTCATCAATTTTATATAAGATGCTAGTGAGGATAATGTATCTTTGGGCTGGCATAGTTGAGTTGCAAACTTGTAGTGACTGGAGGCCAAAATGGTTGGAAGAGATGATGATTGAGGCGGCTTTCATTATTCTTCTTGGACATAGAGAAGCCCTTTCTGCCTAGGGACAAATACCAGCCTGAGCTGGCCGAATGTTGGGCCTTTTAGTTTAAGATAAAGGTGCACAGTCCCAACATTATATGGTCCTTTAGGTTCCCTATGAATAGGTAACTTATCCTGTGATAACTGCTTCTGTGCTCTTGGCTGTGCTGTCCCCGTAGTTAATGATAGCATATCTCTCCATAGGGTCTAGTAACCTACCCAGATTGGAGCCATAATATAATCCAAGACCAGATCTAACTCGAGAGCTCACCTAGTGAAGTTCAAGGCAGTAACAGGCGACTGGAGCAGATGCTCCAATACAATATTGCAGTTCCAGTTTTTTCTGGAAGCAGAGAGTTTTATCAAGGAGATCAGAGGTTAGCCAGAAACAAGTGCTTCCTCAAAAGAAACCACAATGGGCTTTCTTCAAAAACCATCATTGTCATATGAATTGCTCTCCACCAGAAGTCCTTGGTATAGCCTGTAGCGTGTGCACAGCCACAAGACATGCCAGCAAAAACTTAAAGTGTTTGTTCTCTTTTCTTGTCTGTGTGCAAGTACTAACCTGCAAGATCAAGTGGAAACTGTAACATACTCCAGGTCCATACAGCAAGAATTGCATTTATGAGAGCATAATTCTTCCTATGGGAGGGGGAAAAAGTGATAACAGTGAAGATGCAGTTTCCTTATGTGATAAGAAACATGTTTCCTATAGTATTTGGAAGGTCATTTAAAGGGTGGTTGAGCAAAACAGTGATTGATTAATGCATGCTCTTGAGATGTAAGACTAAGGAAAACAGAGGCACCTTTTGGTATAGAATTTTTGCTGTTCAGGCCACATGTTCCAGCTGTGTAATTACACTAAATATCTGATGCTAATGTTATAATGATAAGCATATGGAAATAGAGTCTGTGGCTCAAAAAGGAGATATCTTTACCCTTGCAGTGATTACACATTCCTTGCAAGCCTGAAGCATCTCTGCCAAGTGGGAAGGACCTCTTTTCCTGCTGCAAAACCTTTTCTTTGATAGTAAAAAAAAAAAAAAAAAAAGTATGTCTGTAAGAGAGGATGAACCTCTTCTGTGATTCTTTTTCTTTATGATGGATGTTCACAGCTAATCTTTGTGCTGTGAGGGGGAGATGGGCTTACTTTCTCTTGGAGAGATCACAATGTTGAAAATTCACACCAGACTATGCCATTCGCTTTCTTCTTATCTTTGAACACTTTGTCATTCTATCATGAAGAAAGTACATATGAGATAACCAAAGAAGCAACTTGGATAATGAATCACTAAAGCAAATTCTAGTTGCTTCCTTGCTAGTCTAAAACAATTCATTAACCTGGAAGAGGCTTACTGTGTACCCAGTGTTGTGGCTCCTGTAGCTGTAAGAACTGACACTGCATGGCAGTTACGCTAGTTGTTTGGCTCTTTGTACCCTTTCATTGTGATGGATGCAACAAGCTTCTCTGCTGGCAACAGATGAGTAATCCCTAACAAAGCTCATCGGACTGTTAGGTTCTTTTACAGAGGGAAAGGTGAGAGTAGGAAAACAGAGCCCTTGAACACAGCCTTCTGCTATCTGTGGGAAATACAGTTCCACTAGTCTGAACACTGCAGATCGCACAAACACATCTTCAAACAAAACAAATATCTTGCAGTATGCAAATCATTTATGTCAGCAAATAGTCCTTACCGAACATCTTCAATGTCCAAGGTTTCACTAGCAAATTCAAGTATATCTGCTGCTGTTCCCACAAACATGAGAAGCAGCTGAGACAACTGATCCCGGGTGATTTCAACTCCAATGGGGAGAAGCCATCTCCCAACTACTAGTAGCAGTAGAAAAGTCTGGTGGAGGGCCAGCGTCCATACAGTCTCACAGATTGTGGAGAGCTGATTCACAAAGACTTTAGCCTGTTTAAAAGACAACAATAACATACTGTAACTTCAGGAGACTGACATTATAGGTACCTTCAGAGACTGTATTCATTCTTAAGCCTGCTTTTGTTCTCCTTCACGTTGTATTAGAGCAAATCATTTCTATGTGGCAGGTATAATTTGAAAAAGGCACATTAATACAAACTTTGGGTAATGAATAGCAAGTCCTTCTCTGTGTACTACTCCTCCTGTTCTCATTTTTCAGCTGAGCATTATCCTTTGCAGAACCATCACCCAGACACTTTCTAAATTCAGTTACTGAGATTTGGAAGAGAATGGTAGGAGAGTCTCCTCTTCACACAGAGACTTTCCTACCAACAATAGTTAGTATGCAGCACATTAGGCTGCGTGTAAGCCACTTTCACAATATGTTTTTCTGAAACTATTTTTTTCTTCGTTTTTCTTTTTTTAGTTTTAATCACTGTGTGAGGAGCTTGCCCAAATAGACACAACAGTCTTCTCTAATTGCTCTAATATCACAAGATCTCTACTAGGAAAAGGTGTCCCACCGTCTGAATGATGTGGTGATCTGTTCCCTCACTTCCATGACTGCTATCTCTGGATTGATTGAAGTCTTGGTTGCTGACATTCACCTGAACTGCTCCGGGTTCATTACCACAGTACTGTTGTGAACAAAAACATCACACATGCATAAACATCCTGCACAGGGAGCCGATGCGCTCTGTGGTTGAGAGAGTCCTGTTTTCCTGAACTGCAGAGGGTTCATTTGTGAAAGTTAGTCGATGTTTACAAAGGTACATGCTCACCCTGAATGAAATTCCCCTCTTGTTCAGAAGGGAGGAATCCCTCTCATGAGGAGAGGAATGATGTGTTGGTAGGTCCCTGAGAAAGTGTAGGATTGTACTGTAGAAGAGGATGTAAATTCAAAGGCTGATGGAGCGGGCGACACCTTTGTGGTGTTAAGACCGCACTCTTTGAATGCAATCCGCCTGCAGCTCTCCTGAACAGGCTGCTGGGTTTCCTACGCAGTCTCTCTCTGGCTAAAACAGTAAAATAGGGTAAAAACTGGTCATGGTAAGTCTGCTGTTTTACATTCATGGTCAGTCTCTATATTCAAACTTTTTCTCAAAATATCTGCTTCTCATCTCTACTATCCAGAAAAAGTTCTCTAAAAACACCATTGTTTCATCCTTCTGTATGACCTCCCTCAACGCTGAAATGAATAGTTAGGGTAGGATGTTTGGGTTGTATCCTCTGCCCCCACCCCCCCCCCCCCCCCCAGCTGTGCCTTATTCTGCAAGGAAATTCCTAATGTGAGAGGTGAGATTCAGGAATACTTAAGAAAAATGGGCCCGTGTTGTTGTCTACCCCTGCAGAGCAGAAAACCAGGTATTTTCACTTTCTCCAAGTACCCAGTGCTCTGGGAAATCAAATGTTGGCTAAAACATACTGTTACTTCAACTGCAGTAAACCAGTGGTGGGACTGTGTCCCGTCTGAGGTCTGCAGCACTGCACTGCCCTTCTACCTTCACCCTCAAGGCTGGCCTCGGAGCAACTGGGGGATGGTTCTACAATCTATCTTCATAACAATCCCTTAACATTTCTCTTCATTGTACTAAAAAAGGGACAATTAGAAAACCAAACCGTGCTGTTATTAAAGACTTTTATCCCGTCCTATTTGTGCCAGAGAACACCAGATAATTTGCATTTCTCCACTGGGCCCCCCACCATTTTATTTCACGGGGAGTGATTTTCTGCAACAATCGGAATGTGTTCGAGTGCATACTGAGTAGCTGTCTTCAGCATAATGCCTGCCAATATAAAGGCAACATTTTCCAGCAAATGTCACATTCTAGCAGATTTCAGATTCCACTTTGATACTTTACTTGGTCTCTGATAATGTTGCTCAGTATCTGGGTAAATGCTGCCTCTTGCCTGACCTTGTCATAGATAAATGGAGCAACTTCCCGTGGCCTGAAAAATCTGGAAAAAAGTCAGTGCTTGTTGCTTTTATAATTGGTGGTAAAGGCTCTTAAACGGAATGCTTGCCTTATTTGGACAGTAGGTACGAGAGCGTTGAAAGATTGACACACAGATGTGGGGAACATATTTCCATTTGGAGGAGGGAAGTCTAAAGTTCTGGGCATGGAGACAATGAGACGGAGGGGCTGGTACTCTGCCGGCTGCAGCCTTGTGGGGCTAATCTCCCTGGGTTCGCCCTTCAACCAAAGCAGAGAGACAGAAGAGCTTGCTCAGAGGATGTTTCAGAAACGAAATTTAACTGGTGCTCTGGAGAAGCCTCTTTATCTGTTGACTGTAGAAAAAGTCTAAAGCCTATGGAGACCAGCCCCCGGGTCAAAGTCAGCCTTTCTGAGTAACTCCCACAGGCAGAGTGACACAGTTGGCTGAGGAGACCAAGACCATGACCTAAAAATATCACGTAACTGGGGTAGCCACCCCAGAATATTAAGGAGTATCTACCTTGTAACAAGTAGCCTGGGTGGGGCAAAAGTATTACTAACTTGTGCTGGAGGAGGAAGACTAATTCACCTTTACAGCCTTTGGTTTGTCATCAAATCTGCATTTGAGCCCACTCCTCTGCCCCTTGCCCAGTCTGGCAGGGGTAAGAGGAAGGGAGCCATGAACTTGCATTAAACTTCACATCAGAGTTTGGGAACTTTTTGTTTGTTTTTTAAAGCCCTGTTGCTCAGAGAAGAATTTGCCGAATTTGAGGCAGGACCTATGTAGGGCAGCCTGCTGCATTTGCTGCATGCGTAGGGATGGTGGAAGTCCCTTCCCAAGCACTGCGAGAACTCCCCAAAAGTAACTCAGGTGGCTGAAGGACAGGAGTGAAATGGGAGGTAGCAAGGTGTATAGGTGCCTCTCAGCAGAGGCCGTGGCTCTCCCCATGCCAACAATACAGAGCAGATAGCTCGCGCGGCTCCAGAGCGGCTGCTCCGCTTACTCTGCACACAGGGCAGAAAAGCTGCGGGAGTCAGCAACTGGCCCTGTGGAGGGAGGTGGAGGAAGGCAGGCCACGGCTTCCGCATGGCTTGCAAGGGGGCTTTTTTCTTTTTTTCTAGTGGCACAAAGGTGCAGAGAGTACTTCTTTAAGAAAATTAATTCACTTTATCAGTGTCTTTTGTAGGTTCCTTATATGTAATTTTTGCAACTACTCCCAGCTGAATGGGAGGTTACTGTTTCGGTGCAAGGCTCCACGAACTCCGACTGAATGGCACTCCTGAGGGCCGGGTCCGTATCTCTTCTCAACTGCATGCAGGCAGGAAATGGAAAACTGGAAAGCCAGTCATTTAAGCAGACTCCTGATTTTTAATTTAAGTATGTTCATACCTTGTTTTGGTTTGTTTCTCTCTGAATATTTATTAAGTGGTGATTGTGGTGGTGATTCACTTGAAAGTTTGGAGAACAGCCTTTATTTTTATCATGTATATGCATGTAAATAGGACTGTTGGTGCCAGGCATATTTGCCTAACCAATTATGTATGTGCAGTGACTTAATGGGAATGTGACAAGGAAAAAGTGAATACTAAGTTTCACAGGCAGTTGATAAATGTGGTTTACCTCTTTACTGCTAGAGCCCAGTTACTCCCAGGTATCGAGACTGTGTGCATAGCTAAACAAAAATGCCTTCTTTTTTTTTTTTTTACTGTGCAAAAATAAAATAGGAAGAAATTGTCCACATTTTGCATAAATTCTAGCTTGGTTTACTTCCTTTGTTTCTTCTGAGATGAAGCTTACATTCCTCTGATTTATAGAACATCTAATCAAAACAGAAACTGTGGTGCATGACATGATGATGTCTTAGTGTGTGGCCTGCAGAGAGCCCACTGTCAGTGCATGGGGAACTCCTGAAACACAGAACTAATTCAGCAAATTTCCAGTTGCATGTTATTCACAATCCGTTATTCCCAAATAAAAACAAGGTTAGCTAAAACTTTTGGCAGTGGGTCCAGCATTGAGATGGTAAAATTGACACTTGAATACCAGGGCAGAGTACCCCCAATCCTGTTAACATGCGTGGAGGCTGGCAGCCTGAGTATGTTGTGGAAGAGGCTAGCCCTTCCCTGGAGCCAGCCCTCTGCCAAGCAACAGGTACCCCGCTTGCTCTCTGCCATTCCAGCCTTTCTTGCTGGAAACGCTGTTGCCGTCCCTATAGCAACACGTGTGATGTCAGAAATTCAAAGCAACCATGACTGCTTCATTTTGCTCATGCAGGAAAGCTCAAACGTAAAACAGGGAGAAAAGATTGCTTAAGCTGTTTTCCAAATTGAGGAAGATAATGGGTATGGGAGGGAAGAAATGGTGAGAGATGCAAGATCACTTTTAGAAGAGTGATATACTAGAATTTTAGCTGGTAAGAGAATCCCACCTCAGAATAAGGCTGAGGGAATGGGCAGTAATATTGACTATTTCCTTAAAATGTTCAAGTTGAGGTGGTTAAAAATAATTACAGGGTTTACCAAGTATCTCTCTTATTACTGACTGGGAAGCCTACATCAACTACAGCACTGGTAGTCAGGTAAGCCCTGCAAAAGGTGGTCAGTTATTGCTTTCTGTGGCAGTGATGCACCAGGCATTTGAAAAGGTAACGGAGGTATTTGTTTATCTGAGATCTTATACATTATGAAGAAAGAATGTTTGGTTTTTTAATTGATTAAATGTTTTTAATTTTCTTGCCGCTCTATTTTGCAGACAGCAATTTTTTCACTCAATACAGTTCAATTTACTTTATAGTCTCTCCCAAACATGTATTTCATCCCCAAATACTTTACCGCAAAGCAGTACTTTCTATGCAGTCAGTGTTTCACTGTTGATATATGAATGGTATTACTTATGTCCAGTTCTGCAGTACTTGGAGAGGCAGAGTTGCCTCTGTCTTCAGGACGAGAGACTGCATATTAGCACATGCCTTAAATAACAGCACCGACACAAGCAGTTGATCTTTCCTGTTAGAGATTCAACATGAGGTCAAAGTTCTACTGCCTTAAAGACCACAAACTGTTTTCATGGTAGATATATTAAATGTGTGGATTGAGCAACTGCATAATTACCCATTCTGTTAGTATTTTAATAAGGAAAATCCCAGCAATACTTTAGTATGAGAAGTAGTACTAGTCTGGGTGCTGCATTTGAGATTAATTGTTAAGAGGGCTGCTCCCCTTCTGGAGGTATTGTTTTTGAATCTATTAGATTGTGTGTTTCCAGAACTCTCTATCCTATCTCTCCAGGTATAAACTAAGCTGTTAACTTGATATACTCCCTCTTTAATTCACAGTAGCAGTATATCAATAAGAACAAAGTATGCCATGTTCTAACATCATTTTGGGAAATAAACTGCTGCCTTTGACTACAGAATTAGCCTGTTTCTTGGACCAGATTTAACTATGACAAATGTTCTCAATATCCACATTACCTGTCTGTGACTGTTTAAGGAGATTTGGCAAAACAAGAAGACAATAAATTCCTGCTGCTGTATTTAGAAAAAGCCTCAGGCATTTTCAGTGTAAACACAATTTTGAATATTTGATTATGCTTCTGTGGGCTCTAACAATGTTTCAAAGGAGAAAATGAGGCACTATGTCTTCTTAGTCTAATTTATGTATTTTCTTCTGTTGCTTTTTGCTCTTGCTCCTATCAGGCCCTTTTCTGCTGTGGATGTAAGGTACTGCATATGTGCAAATGCCGGGACAGACAAATCCCCTTTTCACTATGTGGAAGTGCTATGGGGACTTGAAAGCAGCCTGCACGGGGAGGTGGTTCACTCGGCGTGGGCTGCTGGGCTAAGTGGCCCTGTTCTGGCCCTAACTGACCCCATCTGCCGAAAGAACAACTGCCTTTAAAAATTTTACTGGGTGTTTTAGTCCTGAATTGCAATCCAGACACCCCCCTCCCAGATTACTATACAGCATGAACAAAGAAAGGATATAAACACTGACAGACAAATTACCATGTCAGCTATCTGTGGTAGCAATCTGTGAGTATTCTCCTAGGTTGCAGCAAACACAAGGTAATTTGTCTTTAAGACCCCTTTCACTGATACCTGTTTCAATTTTGGCTTGCTTGGAGTTGTGATATCTGCCTGTAAGTGCTGTGAAACTCATACTTTATTTTACAAAGGCCTCTAAAGCAATTAAATTCTTTCACCATCCTGAGCAAGATTCAAGCTGGTAACCTGGGGGTGAAAGGCTGTTTTTCAAACTTCTAGTCCTCAGTTTCCAAGCCAAATACAAATAAATTGTCTCACTTTTAGCCTAGGAATGGGGCTCGTTATTTGATATTTACGAAAAGCACAGTAGTCATACTATAGCTGTAGCTGGATTGGGAGACCCACCAGTATAAAATAGAAAATTGGAACGAGACCTGGCAGATTTCTGTGTGTATGCCCAAACCCAACCCATCAAATAATGCATCAATTTCAAACTAGTCCATCTTGTCTCACAATAAATACCTGAGTCCCATGATGAATTTCTAGTAGCCACAGTGATGGTACTGTGCAAATCAGATATAAAAATATTGCTGGTGAAAACCTGTGAAGGAAAAGAAAAGATGGCTTGGTATTATATCACAGCATAAATACTATATAGTCTATCATTATCTGCATTGAAGAGTATCTTGTGCATCCTACCATATGGGATATTAAGAAATAGGGTAACTGCAAATAAGAGTTGCTATTTTTGCTGAATTCCTTATGCTGTTAGTATTATAAATCATAGGTTTATTTGTATATCTATCTAAGATCATATATGGAAGTTTATTTAAAGTCTCTTTTTAAGAACTAACCAAAGGCACTTTGCTGTTTGTATTTCCATCACAGCATTCTCTGTACTTGGGGGCGGGGGGGGGGGAAGTGTCTAGCTAACATGCTCTTTCTGATTTCATGAAGGGTGAATTAATACATTGAGTCATTTCACTGAATGATGCTGGGATAAAGGCTGTTGATCAGAATCCTGTGCATTGATACAGGAAGGGTAGAAATAGCACCAGTTTGCCTAAAACAAGCATTTCTTCAGTAGGAGGTCTTTCAGTGCAGGCTAAAATGGTTTATGAAAATGGGTCTTGGCCTTGTTTGCCCATTTGTGCTGGCAATTGTATAATTCTTTAGGATTTCTGTCTCTAGTTCTTCTCTCCCTGTCAGTCTTCTATATAACTTATGATGGTGAAGCTTTATTATCTTCAGCGTTGAGCTGAGTTTATTCAGAAGTACTAGAGAGGTTTCAGTACTCCTTCTGCAAGCACTGATTCTTGTGAGGGTTGCTGATGTTTTCTCATTAAGCATGTGACAGTTTTGTTTGGGGTAGGTTTTTTTGGCAATTTCTATCCTTTTGGAGTAGGAATGAGGTCTGATGCCACATGGCGTGAGCATCACTGCAATGCCACTGAGATGCACAGCAGCCTTTGCATCACATATATGTACTGGCCCAAGACAGGGCAATGGGGTCAAACTTGGCATACTCGCTTGATGACTCCTGTCCTGTCACTGGCACATTCTGCAGTGAATTTAAATTGCTTATAAGTATATAACTGCAGCAACGTTTTGGTCAAATGTTGTTGCATTTATTGTTTGTTCCTATCCTGAATGTACCTTTATTTTTGTAATCATGACCTTTCCAGTGGAGATTAAGTATTGAGGAAAAGAAAAAACCCTGCTGCTCGGGAAAATGACTGAGTTGCTGAGCTGCTATGAAATGTTTCAATCAATCCCCTCTAAATAAGATAGTCCTGGTTTGGTTTTTTGTTTCATTTGTTTGTTTGGGTTTTTTTTCAGGGGTAAGGGTGTGTTGTTGTTTGTTTTGGTGGTGGGGTTTTTTGTTGTTTGCTCTTTTAAAAAAAAAAAAAAAGTTAGTGATTCTGTGGGGTTTTAGCCTGGTCATTTTGGGAGAAAACACACCTCTCATTTGAATGGGAGAACTAACATATTTTACAGTATTTCCTGTAGGACTTGAGCACATGAAAACTCCATCCAGCTGGCAGGTTAGCAATACTGAGCTAATGATACCAGATCAGGCCAGGAGACTTCAGGGGCTTTAACTCTGCCTTTCTTTCAGAAGGAGCAATATAGAGGAAATATTACATGGCCAGGCCCACAATAATACTTTTTCTCCACATGTGACAATTTTTTGTGCTGGTGTAATAAGTAAGTCTTCTGTCAATAAGGAATGGAGAGAATATGAGGCTCTTGGAGGCAGGAGGGTCCCATGGCACAGACTGCCCGTTGCCTGGATCAGTGATTGTCTATGGAGTTGGTTCTATAAATGCAGATGATACTGCCTGTTCTAAATGTGTTTTCCATCAGAGCAGAAAGTTATCCTGATACAAATAGGTGCTGGCCGTTTGTCTACAGTTCTTGCCTATAAACGTACTTTACTGTGCTGCTTATAGTGCTGGACCACATCCATTTCCAAAATTTCCTTCTAGCTAAACTTAGCCCAGTCTTCTAGCACATGTATTCATCTAAAATGGATCTGCTTTCTGTATCTATTTTTCTTTGGATTTTCCAAAAGCTGCCATAGCAAGTGTTCCTTCATGAAGTCGCTGCTGCCGCCTCCTCTCCCCAGTGAATCAGGTCTGCTCACTCTGCCTCTGTCTCATAACTGTGCATTTGGAGCTCTGCTGCTTTTAAATTTTCCTGTGTCCCAGACTTTATCGCTGCTTTTATTACGTTCAAATTTAGAGCATGGAACACTTGTGTGAATTGTCACGCAACACTGCTTCTGTTATAATGAGTTTCACAGGTTGCAATGGACAGGAATTTAAAATCATTGAATACTTTTGGGCGCTTTTGTCCTGGATTTGTCTCAGGGCCTGCCAGCAGTTTGAGTTATTTTTAAAAATAAAAGGTCCTAGTGAAATCTTGACAATTAGTTACATGACTACTTCCTTTTTACAGAGCATTTGTTTTGGCCGACTGAGCACTGATGAGCTGTAGATGACTGTAGTAATTCTTTAAATGCATGTAAAAACCCATGTGCTTGGGCAAACTCTGCTATGACTGACTTTTTTGTTTATTTCTCAGGCAGCCTTCCATGCGTGAAAGTTCCCCTCTGCAACAGCCTCTCAAATCCAACTATTTAAGCCACTCTTGCTGTATTGCAAGAGTGGTTGCTGCTCACCTTTTATTTGTCACTGAGTTTTGGTTCAGGCACTAGCGTGGCGTTAGCACCGTTGCAAGCAGCAGGGACAGGGAATGCAGTCCCAGGGAAGGAGGAGCGAAGCAGGGCATGGCAGGATGGGGTAAGAGATGCAGGGCATCTGCATGGAATAGCTTGCGCGGCCCCCCCAGCACTCTTCTGCACATAACACACCTCGTCCCTGACACGTTGGTGCTTCGGAGGTGCCCAGCGAACCTGTGAGGGGGTGCGTGCCCCCTGCTTCCCTAGCCCACGGGATCGGCAGCTCTAGAGTTCGTACCTCTCGCCTCCAGCTACTTTTACCACACTTTTCAGCTGTTAGTACGGATACACACACGGAACTGTACAGAGAGTGGCTCCCAAGTAGTCTGCTGCAAAACTGCCCCTCCTGAGAGCCCTCTGGATTTGGCAACGGTGAAGCCAGGGCTTTACCAGTTTCCCACCCCCACCCCCAGGTGCAGCGAGGGAGAAAACACAACCCCCTAAAAGCTTGGCAGCGACAAAGCCGGGACAGCACTGCTCTCGGGCAGCAGCCGCAGAAGGCAGCCTCGCATCTGCAGCAAAGTACATGCAAAGAAACAAGAGGGGCTCCGTCCGAGCCGGCGGGATATGCTCACCATTTGTAGCCTCTGCCTTGCTTAAACTTGAGGGTGAGCCCTGTCTCCAGGCACAGGAGAAGATTGAGCAGTGCCAGCAGCCAGTACTTGGGTTCTTTCTTCACTGCGGTCACTCTCCAGACCCCGATGAGGGAGTGCAACACAAAGAGCAGGCGAGTAACCAGAGCATTGAGCAGCACCATCAGCTCCATCCCGGACCTGCCCCCCTCCCCTTATCCCTGCACCGCAGGGGCCCGGCGCTTTTTAGGAGCCCTGGGAAGTTGCCCTGGGAATCACTGGGAAGCCTGCGCACCACAGGCACACAGATCTCTTCTCCTCTTCCATCTCCACAAAGGGGCCCATTATAACAAAAAAGAAGCGGCATTGCCCCTCCCCCAGACTTCCTGAAAACTTTTTAAAGGGAAGAAAAAAAAAAAAAAAAAGCTCACGCTCCCAGGCTGCGGGGATTTGTAGCGCTCAGTACAGCCCTGACCGTGCTCAGCCAGGGGCGTGAAGGGTTTCTTTCTGTCCCCTCTCTGTCGCCTGCTCAAGGACTAAACGGCAAGGAGGCTTCTCTCTCACACAGTTACCATCTGTCTGCTAGCCCCCCTTGCTGCTCTCATCTCGTAGCTTTCTAGCAAAGACACAAAATGTAAGAAGCGTTATTGATTTGAATCTTCCTTGCTAAAAGCTCCACTGCATTACTGAGACTGCAAAACCCTCTTTCCTCTCCCCTCCCCCTGAAAGATATAACTCATATATGGGAGCTTTTAAAATTGTTCATTTAACATTGCAATACAGAAAGCAGAAACTGTGTACTTAGTTCAATGCTGGAATCCCTGTGTGCAACAGAAGTTAGCAAAGCTAACCAGCACTGAAATCTAGTCAAACCCCTATTTTGTATAACCTATAACCTGCTTCAGGACTAAGAAGCAGCTCCAGTGAGGAACTCCAGAAATCAGGCTGAAAGCTGGGCTAACGCTAATGTTGGCGAATAGGCCAATAGGGACATATACAAAAAACACACAGAAGTTTGACTGTTAGGTCAGTTACCTCTAGACTGACCTTTATCATCTTCAGTGGGCACGGCTTATAAAGTACAGAGTATATTTGAAAACTGCTTTGATGTTTCTCATAATGATTATAAATTTTATTTGAATTTACACTTGGGTAACCAATGAGAAATTTCTTCTTGATCAAAATTGTCACTGTGTTGCTCCAGTTTTGTGTTAATTTACCGCCAAAGCACTTAAATTGAGATACACCATTCTAAAACACAAATGGAGAATCAAGTCCATGTAACGTACTGTGGTGCTCCAAAGGTCCTAACTTCCTAGCTGATTTGATTTTAAATATCCTGTTCTACTTTAAACACAGGGAGATATTCTTCTAAGAGTTGTGACCTTTGTAATAAGATATTTTTCCTTAATTGCTAAGACCCAAGTTTTCCTCACTGCAAAACCAAGCCTCTTTCTCTACGAAGCACTGAGCTGGTGCTGGCCAGCTGATATCCTTGGGGGTGGGGGAGATGAGAGAGAAGGCTACTTAAAAATAACCCTGCCCAGAAAAAAAGAAAAACAAAAGGCCATTCCACAGCATAGATCACTCACTCAGGAAATGCCTGAGTAAATAAATGGACTGTGCAGCATGCCTTTTTGAAGCAACAAAATCAAGTTCCTCATGCTCAGAGGAAAATTAATTCAAGTCAAGGGCCTACTACTGATAATCCCCTGCCAACAGCCACCCTGCCATATCGTGCCTTGAGTGCTGTTGGTTCACAGCCCTTCCGTTGGTGTTAAGGTCAAACCTAGTTGAAGAGGAAACAGGGAACAGACAGAATTGAGAGATTGTTTAAACAAGATACTCCTCTGTGGGAGTGCTTGATGTCTAAGAAATGACATGGGGGAACTGGTATGTCTAATTGTTCATGGAGATCCTAACAGTGCAGATGTCAGAAACTTGGAAAGATGATGATCAGTGAGACATTTCCATGATATCCTGTATTCAGGAAGGATGCGGTGAGCTTTGCTGATAGCTAGTAGTTCTGCATATTAAAGACACTTTGGAGCTCAACTGCTTAACAAGGTAATCTCATCAATGAACAATCCAGACCTCACATCGGTGGAAGTCCCAAACTTACGTAGGAAGAGTATGTAATATTGACTCTGCCTAGCTGACCAGTGGACCATGATGGCAACACAACAGGCTGAGCAGAGGGAGGAAGTAAGTAGGTATGGATGACTTCAGTTATTCAGTCTAGAACAGGCAAAAATTGCACCCAGACTTGACAGAGTACTTTTTTAGATGTCTCAGTGGCTGTTTTGTGGAGCAGCTGGTTCAGGAGGCCATGAGGGCAATGCTTGACTTCAATCCTGAGTGATTTACAGGATATGATGTAGAGAGTAACAGCTGAAGAGCTCCCCTGAAATAGGGATCTTAATGAGCTTAGACTCAGCATCCTCGCAGGAGTAAGACAAGCCAGAGTTCTCTACCATTGCTGCGCTCAGCTTCAAAAAGGAAAACTAGACACAGATCAGGAAGCTTGTTGAAGGTAGAACAGATGGAAGACGTAACTTTTTGCAAGGAGTATGGATATTGCTTCTGTAAATCACATGGGAAGTGCAGAGAAAATAACTGCGTATCAAGAAAAACTTGAGAAAGAGTGAAAAGAAGCTAGCATTGGCAGGGTAAGTGAGACTGCAGGAGCAAGAAGGCATCCTTCAAAAAGCTGAAGTGGTGTCCAGATGAAGAAAACTGAAAAGATTATAAACTCTGGCAAGTTAAATGTACAAACATGATAAGGCTGGCTGAAGGAGTGTGAGGGACAATTGGCAAAATGTCTGTTATCTGTTCAAACACATCGTGAACAGGAAGTCTGCCAGGGAATTGTTGTGTCAGTGGATGGTCAGGTGGCACAGAAGCCCTCAGGGGATGATAAGACTGTACAGGAGGAGCCGATGAATTCCTTGGAGTCCCAGCATGAGTACAGATGTACACTGTAGCATGGGACAGCACTGACTCCTGCACAAAAGCTTATAGAATTAGTGAGTTTTTTCCTTATGATGTTATATGTACTAGTGTTCCACTAATTCTGTTCTTCTCATAGTTTCTACTAATTTGCAACTTACAGTTGTCAGGATAATTGATCATGGGCTAGGGAGTACTTGGGGGAGAAACTTTGTGTTTACTTTGTTCTTGTACTCTTTCCCTGAGCATGGAGTTAGGTCCACTGTTGGAGGCAGACAGTGGAATAGATGGACCTTTGCTCTGACCCGAAATGGCTACGCTGATAGAGTAGAGACTTTCTAGTCTCTAAAGAAGCTGACCTGGAATGAGAGCAGGACAGTTTATGCATATGGTAGGTTGGTAGTGTTGGTTGGATCCAAGCTCAAAGCAAGATTCGTGTCTGTATGGAGTGCTCTGCTAATGATACACCCCCTCCTTTTTTCTGTCTGGAAACTTTGTCCACGTGGATGCTGAGAATTGTCTGTCTGGGAACCTTTGAGAGTTAGGTGCTTCCAGATGAGCTCCCATACTCTGGCAAATCCTGGACACGATGGTGTGAACATGTCATGATGTGTGGGATTTTCATTCAAGGCACCTTGGCAAGACCTACTACATGTCTCTTCCATATAATAGCCAATTGCAGCATGTCTGATGCATTTGGGAAATGTTAAACCTTACTGTGCCCCCAGCACCAGTGACCTTCTGCAGGAATAGGAAATCTGGCACTTCAAAAAGCTGTGCCACAAAATCTTTGCACATGCATTTGTCTAATTTCTGCTTTTAGGTTCAGTCACTATGCTGATTTCACTAAACAGACCCCATAACTGTCAGAAATTTGAGATTGCACCAGCTCCCAAGGAGAAACTAGGGTTGGAGATGGATCACAAGCTATTGTGATCACATGCAAGATGATGGATCATAACGCAAATCAGCAGTACCATGCTGTTATGAAAGGGATGGTCACATTAGCATGTAGATACAGAACTGAAACCTGCAAAGTCTCTGCTCTCCTCCACTTGGGACGGCCGTACCTGAAGTGCTGCCCTACTTTTGGTCAAAGAGGGAGAATCCAGTGGAGAAGTGCAACAGTGTTTCTACAGTAGGAAATTAATAAATTGCATAAACAAATGGTTCATTTTTAAATAGCAAAAGTGACATCCTTTTTAGGCTGCATCGTTTACAGAATCAAAAGACCCCTCTTCAAGCACCTGGAAGACTCCAGTTTGGACAGGAGCGCAGGGGTTGGAAATCCTGTGAGGAGGAATTCCAGTACAGAAGTTCTGGGGGTTTTGGTGATCATGTGCAGTGTTGGGTGGGTTGGTTGGTTTGGTTTTTTGTTTTTGAGGGGGAGCTCTGAACAAAGGAGATTGTCTCAGAATTTACTTCTATTGCTTATTTACAAACTGGAATGTGGGGTAGTGGCTATTTGCCATCTTCAGTTCAAGAGACTTTGAAGATTTGATTTACAATATTCATAAAGAAATAATTATGGGGTAGTAAGCAAGTAGCTGAAAGAGACTGGGGATGAGAATGGGTCATAAATTCAATGTGAGTCAAGGATGTTGTTCTGCTATGAAGGAGGCACACTGGGATGTATAAACAGACCTGTAACATGCCAGATTTGAGTTATTACTTCTGCCTTCCTTGATGCTGGGAAAAACCTCAGCTAAACCACCCTAATTCAGGTGATGCATTTTCAAGAGAGAACTGATGGGATAGAGTGTCCAGAGAAGAACAAGACTGCTGAGGAAAGATAAAGAGGATGCTGTGATTCAGTCTAGAGAAGAGAAAACTGAGGAGAGATGGAAGCGGCCAAGTGTTCAGGAAGCTGTTGCAGGGAGGCCAGGAACAGCCCTCCCCAAAGCATAGGGAAGGAAGTAAAAGGCTTAAACAGCAAGAAAGACTGCAATTAGATGTCTGGAGACATATCTTGCTAGGAAGGACAGTGAAGCAATGAAATAGATTGCACAGAGAGATGTTGAATCTCCTTTGTTGCAGGTTTTAAGCACAGATTAGGGAAACATCTGTCAGGAATGACAGCAGTTTAGTTGATCACACTGTGGGGCAGAGGGCTGACTAGATCTCTGGAGGTTTCTCCAAGTCTTACCTCCTAGGGCTTTAAGGTTTATTTCTTTATTACCTGATCATTGTCTCGAGTCTCTGAGGAAGTTTCTTGCTTAAATTAAATCTCCTTAATTTTACTTCCAATAGGGTTCTTAAAGAGGAGGAAATTGTTCTGTTTTCTGAATGCTTGACTGCAAACTGTGAATAATTATGACAGCCTTAGACAGATCACAACAAGTGGCAATTAACATACATGTTGAAACAAATGGGAATGATTCAGTTTTACATGTGAAACAAAAAAAAAAATCTATTTGATTCTGGCATAAGTGAAAGCCTGACTCTTGCCGATCAAATGCAAGAGGGGAAAGCCAAATTTTTCAAAACATGATATATGATAGAAGGTACTAGCTATAGCTCAGTAAGGGTGTGAAGGAAATGGATAAAGGAGTGAAAAAACAGAGTATAAAAAGATTAGCTCTCCAGTAAAGAGCCAATATGATTGCAGAAGCATTAAAATCCCTGCAGGAGATTTACTGAGGACTCTGCCCTGGATTAGAATTTGATATAAAATAACTTAACTGAAGTCATACAATTTCTGTGCCATTTGAAGCTGAGTTAATAGCATATGTTCCTGGAGGATTACAGTCAATGATTAAGGAAATTAGGTTTTGTTTGAATTTAATTTAGTTGTATAAAGCTGCTACAATAATTTACAGCTTTGATATTTAATATTTAATAACCCAGATCTTAGAATCCAAGATATAGCAATGTCATTATATATTGAAATATTATCCCCATAAGTCATTTATATTTGCTAGTTGCTAAGAATGTTCATCAACTAGATGGGCTCAACAGGAGCTACTTGATAAAAACCAATGCAGTTTTACAGGTGGTGGTGGGGAAATCTTTCTGTATCTGTTATCCAGTAAATCATAATTCACTTTAAAAGAACTTTGCAGTCTCACTTTCAGTAATTACAAGAATATACCTCTTGATAGTTTTCTTTTGTCTAATTTCCTTGCTTTTGGCTTCACGAACACTACAAATCCTGTCTCTTCTCTCTTATAAGCCTGCTTCTGCCCCTCCCCCCCTTCCTTTTTTTAAAAAAAAAAACAACTTTCCTCACTCTCCAATTTAGCAAGCCATCCTGCCTCTGTTCAGAGGAAAGGAGGCATGTAAAAGAACACCCCCATCTGAAAAACCCACCCCCAGTATTTTCAGGCACCTTTCTATTTGAGCCACAAGACGTAGTCTAAATCCCACTCTGTACCCAGGCCACCAGCTGTAGAATCCAGTCTCAAAAAAATACTTGTACAAGCTTATCATCTAAAGTGCAAAACTGCACCATACAAAGGAAGAGAGCAAAAGGCTTCCAGTGGCCCGCCTGTTCTCACTTTCTCTCTTTCCCCTCTATAACCTGGACATAGTTTTCACTCCGTGCTTCCCTTTTTGTGCTTGTAGTCATTTCTCTCCTTCTCTATGCCCCTTTCTTGGAGGATGGGGCCCATCAAATGGTTGGCTGTTTTGGGTAGCTACCGCATATTGTGGGCCACTGCCTTCCAAGACATAGATCTGATTCAGGAGAGTGAGCTTGGCACAAACTTCAGTTCATATTTTAATGCATCGAGTACAGCCTTTTAGAAAGGAAGGTGAAAGCACTTACGACATGGCATTGTCAATTATTAGCGGGCATGGCTCGGCCGTGGGCACAAGGCCCCTGGCCACAGTGTCAGATGGTGTGAGCTCCACTGAGATCAAAGCTTCTGCAGCCCCAAAACGTGGCACAGAAGGGTGTGTTTTCCCCTCTGTTTAAAGCTGGGGGAAAGCATATGAGCAGTTTATAGCTATCTACAGTTATACATCTTTTCTGTTGGTTTTATAGTTCAGAAAAAAGCCTTCTGGAAGGACCATTTTTTCTTAAAGAACTAGGGGGAAAAAACCTCACAGTTTCAAGTATTCTATTAGGCTTTGTAGTTCCTCCTCCAGTCTGGCCTCTATTTCTGAGAACACACAGGAGTTCTGCAACACTGCCTATTTCAAAGAATAGAAGCAACCTTGTTCTGCAGGCACTGTTTCAACCATGGTCGAAGCGGGATAGCTAAAGTTACAAACACTGAAAAACGACAGCGTTCGTCCTCAGCAAAGAGGAGAACTTTCCATTTTTGGCTAGGAATCCTTTGAATGGTCTTTCTAGTCATCCTCTCTCCTGTTTTCTAGTGTAGGAATCATGTGATGACCCCACAGGAAAAGTGTTGCTCAGGTCTGGGGCACAGTGGAGCGGTGGCTGGGCACAGGTTCCTGGTGCAGCTATTGCCAGTGCAAAGGTCAGCTCCTCTCACAGATGGAACACTAGGCATACAGGCAAAACATTTCAGGCTTTATAAGACAGTTGTCAAGATACGTTTGTAAGCTAAAAGCTAATGGCACTCCTTTTGTTTACACTGTGGGTACCTCTGCGTAGTATCTTACAGTTAAGTTCTTCCTCCATGATCTGAACTCACTGGAATTTCTATGAAAGTAATTATTATGGCACCGAGTCTAAGCTAATGGGTCTGAGGCCAAGCTAATACAACCAGTGTCTCACTACAGCTTGATTTCTTTGGGCATGGTGTCTTGGTAATTACAATCATATGCCTCTGAAACTCAAAGCATAAGTAAGAGAGTTTGATCAGTTTTGATCAGCAAAATATTGAATATATATTTTAAAAAATCCCTGTAATGTTAGTCCTGGGTACATGAGAAGTCAGGTCTCTCACAAAGCCAGGCTGTATCTCATCGGGGAGTCATGGAAGGACATTGGCATCTCTGCACATCTGTGCCCGATAAATAGTGTATTTTATTTATTTTTATATATATATATATATATATATATATATATATTTTCCATGATACGAAGGTTGTGTGTAGGCCTTTGCCATCATCATCACTCAGAACAGTTAAACATTGGTACTTGGCTATGGTCCTAATAAGCCACTTTCCTCCCTGGCAGTTTTGGGGTCCAGTGATGATCTGCATATACGGGAATATATATTTGTATGTATATATTTTGTCTGTCCCCTGACATGTGTTCAGGATTTAATGAAGAAAATACTGAAGCTGCATACAAAACTCCTTAATATTTCTACAAGCTAATTTGTTAAGCTGGCTTTTTAGTCTCTGTGTTGGAAAGGACTGAAAGACTGGACTGTGCCACAAAATACAGGTTGGCAGATTGGGAAATTATTGCATGAATGCAGACAAGGGGAGGGGGAGCGTGTAAAGGAAACAACTTTCCCCTCCACAAAAAAACCCTCAGTCACAATCTGCTAATCATATTCATAATCACTGCGGTAGAAATATAATGACATGGGTCTTTGTCTGAGAGCAAGGCTTCCATAAAGCTGTCAAGATGCTTAATTATGTTCTTCTGTTGCATTTGACTGCCGCAGACCTGCTAAGTAAAAAAAATACAGTAGTATGATTAGCAATACTCTTTTTGAACTGGAATACTGTACTGACTTTCCTGTCCTCTTGTTATCAGGGAAAACTTCCTCAGGACAAAAATTTCCACATCTCTGTTGGTTGCAAAATGTATTCAATTTTACAAACAAGCTTCTTCCCAAAGGCTGCAGTTTCTGAACAAACCATCTGCTCAATCATTTTCTTTCCTGGCAAAAAGAGAGGCTGAGTGCCAGATTTTTTTTCTATTATGTTTACCCATAAGTTATTAATACCTATCTGACACCTATAGAGATTTTCAACTTTTTTATTGAGTAAAACAATAGTGTTGAGTTGTCTGACAATATAAAAAAATGAGTGAGCGTTGTTTCTGATCACCCCCACCGTACAGCTAACAATGCCAGCTTGTTTATAAATAATGTCATTTATTGCCTCCTCTTGAGTGCTTTATTCCATTGACTATACTTCCCTTGTCCTTTGAGACATCTGTCTATGCTGGTCCTGGTATACATAATGACTTGAGAGATTTGTATAAAGAGAGCTTATATGGTGTAGTAGGCACGTACAAATATCTTGTGGAGTTGAGACTCAGGAATGTCACAGTATGTTCCCAATGGTCTTTAAATGCCTTGAAGTCAAATGTCAGTTCTGAGTACTGCTGATGGGAAATGTCACACATTGAAAAGCCAGTTTAAAAAAAAACAAAACACAAAAACCAAACAACAACAAAAAAAAACCCCAAACCAAAACAAAAAACCAACTAATGATCCCAGCAAATGGCTACTAGTTCGTATGAATTTGCTGAGTCTGATAAAACTGTGTTTGAAATAGCAAAATATTACCTGACAGGAGAATCTTCAGCATGTGACGAGAAATAATAAGGAAAGGTTTTAGACTGAGTTTTGTAACTGTCTGCTGACTTTTCCATGTTTAGCATATACTAGTAAGAGCACTACAGGATTCAAATGAGAAGACAAAAGGAAGGGTCTGTTGCAATAGGTCTGGCATGTGTTTAGGGCAGCTTTACCCTTAAATTCCTTCAGAGAAAAGTTTAGGAGTACATCAGAGTATTTACTGTACTAAATGACAGTCAGAAGACAAAACCAATAAAGTCTCATCGGGTTTTATTTTCATTTTTGTAGGAGCGAAAATTAACTATTTAATCCAAGAGTTTCCAGGGAGGTATTTCAGTTATGCCAGCTTCTGTTAATAGTTTCAATGGGGGAAGATAGTCCTATTGCTCTTTGAAACATCTTGGCTGATTAATATTCTCTACTACCTCCTCTGACTTAGGAGCTGTGGAGTCCCTGTCCTGGAAGTTTGATTGGGATCTACTCATTTAGTGTTTTAACATTAACTTTGTAGAAATCAAAGTTTATGCAAATGGAGTAGATTTTTAGAAATCTTACTAATTGATTCTGTTTGTCGGTAATTGAACCAGAAAACAGGGCCTCTTCTAGAACAGGATACATAAGATTCTGTCAGTTCTCTACTTGAAAGTCCCTTTCAGTGTCTCAAAGACAAACAACACAGTTTTGACATGCTTGTTGGAGGATTTGAAGGGACAGGTAACTTGTTCACTGAAGGAGCTTTTATTATTTTGACTGCACCAAGTAAAACCAAAATCTTTTAGAATAAGCCCATTAAAATGTACAGTTCAAAGAGTCTCAGCCCAAAGAGACAGCTGCCATAATTAGAAGTTCTACAAAAATGGGCCACAACTACCGTTACATCAGAAAAACCTTGCTTTACTAATTACAGCTAGTCTGTGTGTTTGTTTTGGGTACGTGGGAGGTTTTATTTGGGGGTGTGTGTTTATTTAGTGGGGGTAGGAACCAGAGAAAGAGAGGTGAGCAGGGATGATGGAGGCCTGATCAAGCTGTCCAGAACTACTTTTATTGCACAGAGGTAGTATAAATCATATGGTAAGCTACGTTAGTTTGAAATGCAGCCCAAAATGCCCAGAAGCTCAAGATCCTGATTTACAGTACTCTATGAGCTGAAGACACTTTGCCAATTCTTTCATTCCTGTGGTGAGTCAGGAAATATTTACTGCTTTTCTTGAGAATATTGTGAAACCTCGGGCTTTTCTTAAAGTATGTCTAACTCTGGCAGGAGAGAACTTTGCAACTCTGAGATTCAGAAAAACCTTTATTCTTTAAATTCACAGAATGTGTGGGGAGGATCTGGCTCATGATCTTTGTGGCAAGGAATGTTGCCTTCTGTGACACTGAATTGCCATGACTGTTGTAGAAGTCGGATAGGTAATGCTTACTCAGCTGCGGTAGATACACAGGAGTACGGAACAAAGTGAACCACTGGTGCTACAGAACTGGAAATTGAAATCAGTATGCCAAAACTGAAGCACTAGGATGACAGAGCGAATGGCATATGAGCATATGATTTATAAATTGGAATTTATAAAGTAGTTTTGTACAGTAGCTTCGGACTGCTCTGGTTTCTGCATAAACTTTCTATATATATTTAACTGATTAACTCATCTTTATGGCTTGACAGGTGTTTTTTTCTCTTAACTGTCTTATGCATGTTTGATGGCAATACTTAGCTACAAGTCTGTGAACTGTCATGCACAAATGAAATGGATAGTTTCCAAATATAATACAGATCTAAAATGCAGAAGGTTCCACCAAAAAAAGAGACAGGTTTTTTTATTACTCATTGTTGTAATTATTATTTATGACCTTGCTTATTACATTGATAGGACAGTATGAGGAGGTCTATACTGGCACTTCTCAGTTATGATTCTCATGTTTTGTCATTGTATGTTAATAGCTTTCTTGTGACACCATTTTATTCTGCACAGTATGTTTAATGAAACTATCCCAAACTGTTTTACTGCAGATCACCTATTCAAAGGATTAAAGGATAGTGGGACTGTGATTTGAAATAAGATGCAAAGTTGAATAAACTTCCTGGCTGTTGCTACAGACTCTGAGAAGTCAGAGGAGAAAGTTGTTGTACCAGATGTAGAAATTAGGTGGGGTTAGTGTGTAATGAGAGGCCAGTCCTACCTAAATTAGGAGCACCAAAACAGGCACAACTTGAGGTACGCTGAAAGAGGCATCTGTAAAGGAAGACGTGAGCCTGGACAATGAGAGCTAGACTCTGAAATGACTCATGCTGACTGTTGCTACAAATTCAAGAATCTTCCAGTGTGGTAGCTGGATATGCATTCTTGAACTTGTAATAACAGTCAGTTCATGAGCCTGACAAGGAACCAGAAAGGCAAGACATGGCTGAGATTTCAGATAAGGCAGAATTGAAATTGTATTGGAGATGTTGAAGGGCAGATTTACAAATGTAGCAGGGGGTGAAAGAGGGCAGCATTGTTTAGGATGATGTCAGTAGTGAAGCATGAGTTAATATATCTAGCAATAAATGCAGTACATTGTGCAGTATCCTAAAGGGGCATACTACATACTCTGGAGGATGTGCATGAACTGTCTACCCATTCTTGGCAAGCTCCACTGTTTTGAAGTCCTACATACCAAGGTTACAAAACTGAATATTTAAAGAATGAGGCATTTGGGAACTGAAACCAGAGCTGCATTATGCTGTAGATAAATATGTTTACAATCAAAGAGTCAAGTAAAATAAAGAAAAAAAAATAGAGTAGGTAGAGTTGGTTTCTCATAATCTGGAGTCCCTGGCTCTTCCTTTTGTATTTCGAGGCATTTACCCAAAAGAAATAGGGAAGTTATAGGATTACTGATTCGGTGGTAGCAGAGATGTTTTACACACTCAGCTGGAGCAGGGGAGGGAGTTGATGTTTGGTGGTGGTTTGGGGGTGGGGTGGGGGATTTTGGGGTGGGTTTTTGTGTTTGTTTTTTTTTTTGCTACCAGCTGTACTGCAGGTTTGTGCAGGCACTCAAATTCATCCTTTTCCATCTTCCTTCTCAGTAATATGAATAGCTTTTTAGTACCAGCTTTTTAAAATGTTTCTTTCAGTAGCACTCCTGACCTCTTCTCTTCAGTCTGTCACTACCAGAAGTTAGTGAGGGGGGAGGAGGTTATGTCCACGCTTACTCTTGATGCCATTTACCTCTTAATTTGCATGAACACTGCATTCCAAAAGGAGGATTTTCTTTGTTTTAGGAACAAGATATTTAGTCACTGTTACCCATGTATTGTACACTAATAAAACTGGTAAGGGGAGAAATGTCACAGTAAAGCATATTAAGTAAGGGACACTTCATGGAATATGGAAAATATCATAAGTCAAAATAATTAGCCTTGAAAAACTGGCAGCTGCTATTGCTATAAATACAGCTGCACCAAAGAGGTTAAAAAAGACGTCTCCATGGAGGTATTTAAAGGTATTTTAATACTTCTGTCACTACAGTAACTACACACCATCCATGGGTGCAGCTGTAAAATGTTCACGTGTGAGAAAAGAGCTAAATATGAAATATCTAATAATAACACAAAAAACCTTATGCATCTTTCTTTTGCCAGGTATTTATTGTATAAAAAAGAAACATCTTTTAAAATATAGGGTCTGTGTCCCTGACAAACTTGCAGGGACTTAAATTGGTGGCTCTGAGTGGGTTCATTCCATTTCTTGCATTAGCCTCCAAGGGCAAGCTTTCAATGGAGTTTTGATCTCTCTTGTATTTGCACCCAAGCAGCTTTGAGCCCTTGCAGCAGGGCAGGCAGAGCTGGTCAATGGGTGTTGCTCAGGGACCTGTTCTAGATGTGATGTCTAGAACATGAGCAATTTGCTCACGCTCATTGCGTGAGCAAAACTACCAGCATAGGAAAGGCAGATGCGGTGTCAAGCTTTGGCAGATAAACCATTGCTATGTCATGATGGTGTCTACTGGATTGAAAGCGGTTTAATGCATTGCTGCGTGCTGGTCTGAAGCCACTAAGGAAGGAAGCTAAACATCAGACTAAAAATAGATTGATGAATCAAAACCCTTTTCTGGGTCGTGAGGAGATGTAGACCAGGAAATCCCTGCAACTGTCCAGGGCAACAGGACAAAAAGCATCTGGGTGTGGCTTTACCATTTGTCACGGATGATGCTGTACCACCCCAGGTTTTCAAGGACAGTACTGTAAGCCAACATTATATGTAACGAAGTGATCAGTTACTGTGAAATTACAGGTTGAGCCTGCATTGCTAAACCAGAGACCAGTTTTCAAACATTTCCTTATAAATAAAATACTGCTGGCCAAGTTTGAAATAATGTAATTGAAGCTTCATATTGCAGTCCTAGAACAATCCGGATTTGGGCCAAGAGGTGAAACTGAACATGCTTTAGTAAAACTGCGGGGATGATCCTATCGGGGAGGGACTCACCCTGGGCTTTGACAAGCACTCTCCAAGCTTAACCACGTCAGCTCGTCTGAGGCCGCCTTGGTGCATACTGGTGAGAGGCTGCACCTCCAACTAGAGCAAACTCTTTCCATCCCAATCCTTGTCCAGCTGTTGCCTGCAGAGGACTGGACTGGGCTATACTATGAAGGTGACACACATCCTTTTTGTCTTTTCCTACATGTGACCAAGCATGCTGTCCCAATACCATGCCATGCCACTGCAACATGGCATAGTTAAATTAGGGTTGAAGAACAGATGGGAGAGGCTAAACTTGAGCAAGGTGGCAATGACTCTAGCTGACAAGAGCACTTGTAGATGTCCTTGTGATGAGACACCTTTGTAGGGGAGCCCGGTGGTACCTCACTATAAAGCCTTGTGAGTCTCAGAAGCTTCAAAGAGCGCAGGGGTCTCCTCACCACCATGAGCTGCCTGAGCACATCAAGCCCATCTTCTCCACTGTGCTGCCTTACTATTTGGCATTGAATCAAGTTCAACTCCTCAGCCTGTCTATTCGGAGACCCATGGCTTAGGCTCAGGCCTGCTAAAAGGCAGCTGACAGCTCTGTGGTTGGCAACTTTCTCTTCAGACCTCATGGAATGTTCTTATGATCAAGATACAGGCCCGTGCCAGAAAGCAGACTTTCCAAAGGGGGCAGTGTAAGACCATGTTACAAACTTCCCCAAGAGCTAGGGACCCTCACAGATATCATATCCTGCTCCAAGTGCAAAATACATCTCTTTGATCTTGGTTCCTCCAAGATAAACATGTAGCTGTGTGCAGTTTTTTTCTTTTAATTTCCTACCAAAACAAAACACTTCACTGCAAAAGCTTTTCCCCTTGAGGGACGAGAGTACTAATGACACATGACAGATGTTAGTCATGGTTGCTTTGTACACCACTGGAAGGCACTTGGGTGCTACAGAGATGTTTATGGCATAAGAAGTTTTAGAATAATGCAACTGGAGCTTACATTGGTATTTAAAGTTAATCACTGGCTTTCAGTTTTTTAGCCACTGAGTTGACAATTATTTTCAAGCCATGTGAAGGGCAGATCTCAGGCAGGAAAACAAGTAATTTTTCTGCTCGAGATCAGTGCATTAGTAATAGATGATTTATGTTCAAGGGAATTTGAAATCCAGTCCTTAATGGTGAGGTATGAGAAGTGCATGTGTGTGAAGGGGGAGAGAAAATTCAAAGAGCTACTGAGGGAAGCAAGTCTCTAATGTTCTTCCCTGGCCCACTTGCAGTGTTGATAAGGATGCTAATGGACCTCTATTGTGCATGTATCTATTTTGATAACTGTAATGCAGGGGAAAAAAGCATTCAGTTAAAGTGCTTCTTCTCCAGGGTATTTATCGAGCTGTTCTACAAAAGCCAAATCTGGGCTCCTAGCTTAAACACTGGCTTCAGATATTAAATTCTAGATATTGTGCATGTGGCATGACCGTTGTCAGAGAGGAGCTTTGGGCCTGTAATTTTCGCCTATTTTTACAGTCATCTGACAATACCTAGGTTTTAGTTTTATTTATTGTAGACTGGGTAAATGCAGACACAGGCAAGATCCTTAGCATCCCAAAGGGAAGTTCCCGTCCTAGTCACAAGGTTCAGCAATTCTTATATACACCCCACTCTGTACTGCATCTCTCTTTCCAAAAGCCTTGCAAAAGAAGATGGTTTAGCTATAGCTAGCAGATTTGGACTGTCATTTTGGTTGAAGACGTATAGCACAAAGTTTTGCATCCCTCGGCAAGAACATCTGTTTGGCAGCTGCTGCTGGTTTCAAATACCACATGCTACCTCCCCACTGTTACTGAAAACTGCAGATGAGAGGAGTTAGCTGTGGCTTGCTTCCAGTTCTGTTGTGTGATCAGCTTACACACCAATGGGACAACCAGTAATGCAGAGCACTCACGAAGCTTGGCTTTTTAGCTGTCAGATAATCCACAATGTGAAATTCTGTAAGAAAATTGAGTAGATGCAGAAAGTATTTTCAAGTATGTTTGAACTGGCCATTCATTTTCATGTTTTGAGGAGATAAGACCTCATCCAGTATCATGGAAGAGACCTGAGCATTTCTCAAGTCCAATAAACATCGAAGCAGGGCTTCAAATGCCCTGTGAAAAATCTACCTGCTCCATATTGAATGATACAGTGTTTGTTGATTCTGATTTGTTCTTTGTAAGAAGAGCTGTCTCTGTAAAATGGTATTGAAAAAAAGGACTTGTCGCTGGGAGTATTTTGATTTTGACTTGTTACCACATCCACAAGGACCTACCACGTGATCAAGGGATTTCCCAGATCCCAGCTGGTAACAGCTTGTAGGCAGTCCAGGCGAGAGCATCTCCCACCGCTGCCGGCAGGGTTGCGCTGCCCGGGGGGCTGCCGGCTCTGCAGGGCAGGAGCAAGCAGGGTGCTGAAGCCACTGTCACTGGCCCCGGCCACAAGTCAAGCTCAGCTCCTTCCTGCGGTGGAGCTACGGGATCGCAGAGCGCCGTGGTTCCTTTTTGGTCCGCTCCCACATGGCTCTGAGGTCTACCTGCATAGTTTGTGACTCACGGCCGTGCAAAGCTTTTGCTGTGCTGGCTGACGCTGTCAGCAATTACGATCGTCCTTCTGCAGTTTGCTGGTGTTGCTGTATTTTCATGCATGCAAATTGCATTTGGTATTACCTGACTCCTTTAAGTACTATGTGCCTAACCAGATCTTTGCCTGCCTAACACCAGGAACAAGGAGGAATCCAAGGCAGGGAGATGACTAGGGAATTGAAGATGGTTTAGAGAGAGAGGGAGGAGCTGGGGTGAATTCCCATCACATTTGCTATACGCGGGTATGAACCCCACTGCCGTTGGTGCATGGTTTCGGATTCCTCTCAGATGGTACGTATGAAAATGTAGCAATTCCTGGCATGTACCACAGTTTGCTTGAAAAATACAATATTAAATGGTTTGTGCAACAATTTGGGAGTAAAGACATTTTTTTGAAGAACAAGAGCTGATATAGCTGATTTGCCCAAAGACCAACTGAATAAAAATCATTGTTCAAATCTTTGGCTGTTGTAAGTAAGCACTTGTTTGTCTAGTTGTTTGCCCAGTAGCTTGAGTTCGTTTGCCTCAATGAGCCTTCTGGGTGCAGAGCAACTGCCGAAATGGGTAACAGGTAGCTGAATGCAGCTTTTTCCACTGATTTTGTTCAGCCTTTGAGAAGTACTTGCTGTTAAAAGGAAACTTCAGTTCAGAAAAGATGGGGGATACGAACAATGGGATCAGGTTTCAAACTATATGAGATTAGGGTAAATGTTATCATTTAAAGTACTTTAAAACAGAGCTACCTCTGAAACCAATTAGTAAGGGCTTTTAATTGGTGGGGGCATATTTTTGAGGACCTCTTCTTTAATCTTTTATGGTAATCAGGCTCTCGCATTTACAATTCAGCAGCGTTCTCCATACAAATAACTAGTTAAAATTCTTAATTAGATTATAGTGACTATAGGAAAAAGTTGTTCTAAAAGTAAAATTACAGACTGTTATGACTAATGCTGTACAAATTAGCATAAAGTAGCTCAGACCAAATTATCCCTGAGAGCTTGCAATTAGGAGCACCTGCTATTAGTGCACTTGCTAAACTTTTATCAATTAATCATTACTTCCTCGAATAACAAGAACAAAACTGAATGTTGTGAATATTGTGAGAATGATTAATTGCTAGTGGTAAATTGCTGACTAGCTCCATTATTACTTCTACTTTAAAGATTTTCAGAAATGTGTCTATCAGTGTTATGAATGCATAAATTACGCTAATGTACTCGGTATCAGTTGGATTGTTTTTGTCCTACTTAGCTGGTAGCATCTGTTCTCAAACTTATTTAAGTCTCAGAGACTTTCAAAGCATGAACTATGTAACAGAACAGTATTTTTACCTTGATTTTTTTTCTCTTCTCTTTTCTAAAATGAACTCTAAACTCAGACTCCTAAATCCTAATGCTGGGAGACTAAATCAATGGCTTTATTAATTCTTTCAAGTATTGGGTATCGGGTAATTCCCATCATCTGAAAACACTGACCTTTGACATTTGAAAAAATATTTAGTGCTGTTAATGTTATTGCCTAACTTATCTGTTTGTCCCAGCTTTATGGAACAGAATTCTCCTGCTTCTTTTTCAATACATACATTAATATATGAGGGAGTATTATGCCACTGGTGTGTAACTAAAGTGGATGTTTTAGTCTTTCATTTTTGAAGAAGCCTCTATTTCCATGGGTCTTAGACCTTCTCAAAAGGTTAGTGAAGTAGAATACTAATTAATGGTTCAATAAATGATGTTATTTGTAGCCTTTTTCTTTACACTAACTGGGGGTTGGAGTAGATCTTAAATTTTGCCAATTCAGGAGTGCTTTTAGTTCTATGTAATCAGAGGCATCGCAGCTTTAATATAAACTGGAAAATCTAAATTGGAGAACACGTCATTACAGCTGTTGAGTGAAACAACAGCAGAACACTAAAATGCATGATACTATGTTACCAGATTCATAAGAAATATAGGAAAATCTGGAAATTATCAAGAGATACATGAAATGCTACGAAATGGCTATAATTGTTTATCTTGGCTGTTCTGAGATGAAGTCACTACATGGATGGAACAACTCTGAAGTGCAGCTTGTAAAAACTGCCAGAAATTAAGATTTCACAAGTTGAAAAAAAGGTTGTAAATCAGCTAGCAGGGGAAGAGAAAAAAAAAGCTATATATTTTTGACATGCCTCAGAGATGTACATGGAGAAGGTATGGGTGAAAGACTCTCCTCATTCCCAGACCATCAGAGCTGTAAGGAAGAACCACTTTCTGATAATCCTTTAGCTTCCTAGAGAAAAACGTACTTGTAAATTAAGTCTACAGTTTTTATTATATTGCTGATGAACAGGTCGCGCTGGTAAATATTGCTTAGATTACTTAGTCCCTTATAGTGAAATGGAAGCAACAGAAGAGCAGCACAAAACATGTAGCTACCATTTAAAACTAACCTAGCACCTGAAATGTTCTCAAAGCTTTATGAACATAATAAATGAGATAATAGCCTTTGTCCTAAATCTTGCAATCAAGAGCCGTGATATGGTGCCATAGGAATTCCTGCTGCGAGCTCTTGGTGAGACAAGCTTAGTGCCTCTCCACGAAGCACCCCCTCATTTGGAGCACTGGGCGTCCAAGCAGAAGCCCAGCTGGAGACTGTGCTACTGCAGACAAGGATGGAAGGCAGGCAGGGGAAGTTATGTCTGCAGGGCCTTTCTAGGGAGTAAAAGCAGTAGATTCTAGACTGCTTCTCTCTCTGGTTTTTTAGACCTTAACCTGGGTTGAAGAGGAAATTAAGAGCAATGCGGCATTTCTGTGCAGTTACTGCCAAGGCAACCACTGAAGTCAGCCATAAGCAGCCACGTCATCCAAAGCCATGTTCCTCTTCTCTAGTGCTGTTCTGTCCAAACATCCTCATATCTTGAGAATCCATTATGGCAGAGCAGGTCTGCTGTAATGAAATCTCCTTTGTGATTAATTCCTACATTGCATAAAGTGACTATTTGAAGGCAAATACGATGCCTACATGAGGTGCTTATGTTTTGATAACATACATGCACAAGTTTCAATTATTTCATAATACAGTTATAGAAATTTATTTAAATTCAAATATTTTACTGACAGCTTAGACTTGAGGCATGTGAACCATGGAGGTGCACACGGGAGCCCGGTGGGGGAAGCCTGGCAATCATCAGAACTGAGATAGCCATGTAACACATAAGCGTAGTGAGGGGGTCACTAGCAACACCTTCAGGAAATGCAATGAGAACAAAATGTTGGCATCATAAAATGCAATATTCATCAGAGATTCCCCTTGATGATTTCTTCTATGATTGATAAACTGGCCAGAAGCATAGTTTCAGCAAACAGCAATGAAAATTACAGGCACCTGACAATGATCATGCTCAAAAGTGTGAAGATTTTTGCTATTTCTCTTGCTGACATTTCCTTATCTCCCAGCTTAAAAGGCCAGGTACTTTTGACAGACCAAAATTTTCTCCTTCTACACCTTATCAAACATAAGACAAACTGAATTTGTATTTTCAAATGAGCCATTTGTACAAGGTGGTTGTGTGCCTGCCCTCTCCTTTTCAGTAGCCTCAGCGTCTGTAAACTTGTTTTCTACCTGTGTCTCCCTGTATTGACCTCACTCTTTCACTGGACAGCTTTAGCAAATGGAGCTGCTTTATGTATGATACAGCGCTGAAGCCCAAGAAGAACCTCCTTGGTTACTTGGATACACCCTGGATCCCACTTGTATTTGCACAATGCTGCAAGTAATAAATAGCTTTGGTCATGACAGGTGACTGTCACCGTAACTCTTACTGACTTGAAGCTGCTACCACACCATAATGAAAGAAATGGGTGCTACTGGCTCTGCTCAAAAGAAGAAAAAAATCTGAAATCAGAACATAGCAGCACTGATTTTAAAGAAGCTGCAGTGATTGACGCGAGTTGAGTATATAACCACATAAGGATATATAGGTCACCAGGGAGCTGATGTTTCAAACACTTCTGCTACGCATTCTCTTTGGCAGTTTTGTTGGCCTAGTTGGGAGTGAATAATAAGGAAAAATAAAGTGATTCAAGTGACCACTATGTGGCACTTTTCTCTCTCTGCTTCTCTATATTTACACAAATCATCAAATATTTAGTTTTAGTCATTCTAGACGCCTGTTCAGTCCCTTCTCTTCTAAATATAAGGCAGGAAGTGTCACAAGAGTAGGTATTTCTCATGAGAGTTTCAGCATTTCTCCATTTGGACTTGGCTGAATGTTCTGCTACAAAAGCTATTCTTGTAATACTGCCACTAGACACTTCGCCAAAATCGGAGAGAAAACAAATAGGTGTCTTAAATATTTCCCCAACAATTGTAATGCACGTTCACTTTGCTTTAGTTTTTAGACCAAAGAATGCAGCTGCTCTCACTTTACTAAGCTAATTCCCCACATTCTGACTACTTTAGGCTTCTCTTTTTAAACTGTGCTGCCATGTGGCTGCATTTGAGTTATGCTCATAGCTCATTTGGAATGAATAAATTGTAGTTCAGAGCTGGCCCTAAAATGCAGTACTAGAATGAGAGCTGTGCTTTGCTTTTTTTTTTTTTTTTTTTTTTTTTTTGTGTGTGTGTGTGATTCATATGCAGGGGAAAAATCAACATAAATGTTGGTGGGCACATACCCCAAAATCAACTTTATGTGCCAATGCTTTTCTTGCTCAGTTCTGTTTCTACTGATCTTGCAGCAAGTGGTGATAAGAGAGTTCTTGTATTTTCCCAGCAGTCAAAGAGCTCACCTCTCTTGATGCTACACCAGCACCTCCATTTCAAGTCATGATAGGAATGTAATCAGAATCAGAGGTAGTTATGGTCCTCAGCTAGCTGGCCATACATTCAGATTAGAGCTAGTTGGCGTACGTTGGAACAGCCCCATCTGTATGCTAGACTGCTCCAGCCCAATCTGCTGAGATGGATTGATCCAAACCATCAAGGGCTGAGAGCAAACTCTTCTGCCTGGTCAGAGAGCGTCTGAGTATGAAGGAAAAATTGTTGTACTTCAACAATTTGTTGAAAATGTTCCTGCTAGCTTGCAAACAATCATGTATATGTCACCATTCATATATATGTTAACATCCTGTGCATGTAACCTTTGGAATGCTTTCAAAAATTGCAGTGGTATTTGGATCAGTTTTAGACTTATACAGACAAGTCTGTGGTTTTTTTATTGTTCTGTACCAAATAACTGTTAGCCCATTTTGACCAAATTTAATGGAATGATGGAAGTCTGAGATCATAAAGTTTTACATGTTTCACCAACCAGGAGAAAAGCTGTCATGTCACTTGGTAGATACCAGGGAAAGTCACAGACAAGTATGAACAGCTACGACCAAAGTTTGCATGTACCTTCCCAAATATTGAATTCAATCAATTGCAACACACCAATCTTAAAGAAATCAGTCTGTTACCCTGCTAGTGTCCCTTGGGACTGAATAAATTGGTTTCACAATACTACCCTTTCTGATCTTTTTCCTGTGATAATTTAATTGTCAAAAAGTTGATTTTTACAGAATGTGTCTTGGAGACAGTCAATTGCTCAGTATCACTATGTCTAAATTTGAGGGGGTCTTTGAAATACTGTTGTAGTCGCTTAGGACACATTTCAAAGACTTCCATGGCACTGCAGAGACTGAAGTATATGACTTAACTGAGTAAATGTAGCTCATGCTAATTGTCTGTGGACCTTAGTTTTAGCAATATATTGTGTTTCCTGTTCTGAGCAATCAGTCTAGTCAATAAAAGGCTGGTTTCTTTGAATGCAGGAAATAACTGAAATCCAAAATTGGATATCATTATAATAGACATCTTAGGAACCCCACAGAACAAACGAGATTAGGTTATGTGCACAGGCCTTGTTAGAGGTGACAGACTCAATTCCCTTCCTGAAAAAGTTGTTTTACTTGCACACATGCAGTGCTAAGTAATTGCCTTATATCATTAATCCATTTTTCAGTACAAATTGGTCTCATTAAAATTGGCTAGTGAGAGTTAATATGGCAAACTCTTCTAGAGAAGTATGTTGCTGCACGTAAAGAGGCAGTCTTAGATTTGCCTTTGCTGGCTGGCAAGGCAAAAATTGCAAGTACTCTGTTCCAGCAATAACAATTACACTGCATACCATGCAACAATATGTCATCACTCCTTACTTATAGCAACATGGTATGGCTCGCTGATATTACCAGACCTCTGAAAATACCCTGGAAATGGTGAAACTTCCCAAGGACAAACTCTGTTCCACTGTACCCCTGCAAGTCATAAACAGCAAGAATGCTGTAATTTCTAAGGTGAGAGAGTTAAACTGTGGTGAGTGTCACCATGATTTATAGATCTTGATTTGTTTAGGCAAAGGGCAGTGTGTCTTTGTGTCATGTATAGGTTGTGCATATCTGCAGAGACAATCAGTATTTGTCTTTACCCTGTATTCCTGAGTAACTCCGTGCTCAGTACTGTTTGCCTTTAGCAAACATTCTTCACTGTTTTGCATTAAGTGTTTTCAGTGATTGATAGTTTTCTTGTTCAAGGATTGATAAACGTGGATCTGCTTTTCATCTTGGCCTAAAGGGACCCTTGATGGAGTGGAGTTTTAGGCTTGTTTTTTCCATCAGGTTTGAAAAGAGACTGAAAGACTTGATGTTGAGTCACTGGGGGATGCGAGTTATAACATGTGGCTTGGTCTATCACTCATTATGTAGTATAATCAACTAAGTGACCAGTTCTGATGGAATAAAAATGCCGTCAGTTTTCTTGGAGAACATCAGCAGATGAATATCCTTCAGCAGACTTCTAGCCAAACTCCAATCTGAGAAACAAACTACGCTGTCTCTATGAGCGAAGAGCAAAATCACGGGAGGCTTGTACAGAAGCAGTGGAAAAAAGAGCAGCGCAGAGACAGCATCTGTGTGCAGACTGGAGTGACTATTTTGCCAGGTCTTCAGTGGTAGCAGTTTTTGAGGTCTTCACTAAGAATAGTGGTTTGAACTGTAGAAAAGCACATCTGCAAGGTTAGATACATTTGAGATCTATGAGTCAAACCAATGGGGTCTGTCCCAACAGCATGTTACTGAGAAGGGAGCAATGAGGGAGGGCATACTGAAACACAGTGATTCCAGCACCAGCCCACAACACACCTGGGCAGTAATTCTAGTTGTTGCCTCCTTGGTAAAAGGCAACTCCAAGCCTGATTGCTGCTTTTGTCCTCTAGCTGTGCCCTGCTGTGTTTGCCCGGATGGCTCTCGAGCTCCAGGCCCCCGTTGCCTGCTGCGTGTTAGGCTGCTGTGTGAGGAAAGCATCCTGGGGTGCCTGCAGCACCCCAGCTCTTCTCCTTGCAAGCCTCTGCTGCCTCTGGTCATGGTGGCCAGCCCAGCTATGCTGTGGACAGTCAGCTACTTCCAGAGACAGCTGGGAAAAAATAAACAAGGAAAAATATGAGACAGACTTGTTTGAAGGTACGGGCAAGGAAGATAACTAAGGTCCTGCAGTCCCTTGCCCACAAGGAAAATTTGAGGTAGATGAGTAAGTTTGGGGACTGTGAGCTTTTTATTTGTATGTGTGTGTTTGTTAGTTGTTGTGGGCTCAAAAGAGAATAACCTGTTTCTCAAAGCTCTGTGCCATGTATCTAGGGTATAGTTTTATGGACTGCTGTGATTTAAAAAAAAAAAACACAACAACAAAACCACCAGGAAAAAAACAAGTCTTAACATAATAATTAAAAAACCCCAACAAACAAACAAAAAACCCCAAACAAAATGAAAACGGGTTCATATCTGTGCCCCAAACCTGAAATAGGCAGGCCTTGGAACATCTGAATATAGTTTGGAAACAGTGCTCAACATAAGAGGAAACAATCAAATAATAGATATTAAGGCTTAACATATAAGATGCTTATTTAAACCAAAACATCCAGGAAAATTTTGGCAATGAAAGTGTTAAGTGAAAGTGAAGAGAGAGCATTTAAAGGAAAAAAAAACATTGCTTATGAAGTTACCAGGTTAAAAATCAAAACCTTCTGATGATCATATAGCTTTTGCATTATAAAAATGTAAATGAGGGGTATTTATTGCTAAGCCAATTTAAAGACTCAGCTGAACATTAAATACACTGTTACACTAACAAAAGAAAGTTAGCCATGTCACCAATGGAGAAGAACTATAATTCTTCAAGCTTAAGGTGACAGCTTTGCCTAATACCTGTAACCTCTTCCTTCTGTTCTAATGGATTCTGCTTTCCCTGCTGGCCTAAGAAATCTCATGTCTCTTATTGTGAATCAGGAGGGGGAAAAGCAACCAGAGAGGTAAAAAAAGTCAATTACACATATGAAACAAACAGTGAGTAATGTAGCTGCTGGTGACAATGGCAAAGTCAGAATATAATGAAAGGCTTAGTTTCAAATCATGCAAATGATATAAAACATATAAACAACAGGACCTGAAATGAAAACATCTTGAAAGGGAGGTAGGCAGGGGTGGGGAGAGAGGGGAAGAAAGTGTCTGATAGGTACCTTACTAGCGTAAATGGAAACATTCCCCAAACTGATTCTATTTCCCTTGTTTGGCTCGTTCATTTTTTGTTTTTATTTTTCCTTTTGCCCTCATCCTTATTTTCTGCCTTAACTTTGTGTTTGGAAGGAAGTGGTAGTCCTCAGCAGCCACACGGACTGCAGTTGTTACTGTAGTACTGTGATTGCTTTCTTGGAAAGAGAAAAGTAGCGTATTAATGCAGGCGATACTCTGGGCCAAAGGAACCATGGTTGTCATGTGTGGGACCAGTGAATCACAGCAGCTGAGCCAGAAAACTCATACACATGTTTCTCACTTCCCAGATGAAGGGACGCCCTTTCAGGTACTATTTGAATGGCAGTGTTTAAAGAGGATTTTCAGGTTACGTGCAAGTACTCCGGTTTCCTGTATACAGTGGTGGGTATGAATTTGCAGTGGGTACCTTGCCATCCTTTAGATAGCAAACTCATCTGCTGTGGAAGGAAACAGCATCTTTTGAACCTTTTAAAGTTGTCAAATACATGTCACGAGGTAAATAAAAGTTAAAGAAGAAAGTACTGATAGAAGGTATAGAAGAAATTATATATAATAGGCATCTCAGAAGATGGTTTTGTTTTGTATGGCAGTGGCATTTGAATTTCTCAAAAATAAATTTCTTTAAAATATCAGGTCTGAAAAACTTTTGGTATGGAATTTTAAAAATGCATCAAAATGTTGAAGTTTCATAGTGGATTTACATTTGGGGGTCAGGTTATTTATATACTGACTTGATGTGAAACTAAGTGATGAGCTGTTTTTCATTGCAAGGAGCAAACATTGTGATCAAGGAAAGGAAAACCACATTTGCATTAGAACGAAGTAGCAGCTGCTGTTATTGACTTTTTAAATCCAATACAAACAAACAAAAATATTTCAACTATTATGTCTTAATGCAACACTAGTAGGGGAGCATGTTATATTTGCTATTATTGGCAAGCTGTGAAATAAAACTTATAGATCAATTTATGTTACTTTAAGCAAAATATTTTTTTAAGGGGGTCTAGAGGGTCTAGAGCAGAAGTCTTATGAGGAGTGGCTGAGGGAGCTGGGACTGTTTAGCCTGGAGAAAAGGAGTCTGAGGGAGACCTTATCGCTCTCTACAACTACCTGAAAGGAGGGTGTAGAGAGGTGGGGGTCGGTCTCTTCTCCCAGGTAACAAGTGCTAGGACGAGAGGAAATGGCCTCAAGTTGCAGCAGGGGAGGTTTAGACTGGATATTAGGAAAAATTTCTTCACTGAAAGGGTTATCAAGCATTGGAACAGGCTGCCCAGGGAAGTGGTTGAGTCGCCATCCCTGGAGGTATTTAAAAGACGTTTGGATGAGGTGCTTAGAGACATGGTATAGTGGTGGTCTTGGTAGTGTTAGGTTTACGGTTGGACTTGATGATCTTAAAGGTCTTCTCCAACCTATACGATTCTGTGATTCTGTGATTTCCAAGAGACACTTTTTAAAAATAATTTAATTCCAATGTGCTTCTTTTTCCTTTACAGCAATTTTTGCTAAGATAGGTTTTTGTGTTGGGGTGGGAAGGCAGACTTTGCTAAAAACAGCATTGCTAAGGACAAGCTTTCATGCGTGTACTCACATACATGCAAAATCGAATTGATTATTATCAGAAATAAGTCTAATACCACAGAGATCAGGGCAGCTATATAAGATGAAACTGGGAGGTGCCACCCAACCCTTAAGCCTGTGAACAGAATCAAAAAAGTAACACACATGTGAAACGCTGTCAGTCGGGCTCTCGGTAGATTTATGGCAAGAATGGCCAGTTTTTTGCCTGCTTTGAGGTATCTTTTGTTCCCATGCAGGTAACGCAGGGCTGGACACACTGCACTGTCTTTGCACATCCCAGCGCCTGACCCAGTAACCTGGTATTTCCTCTCCCTACCCTGACAAGGTGCTGAATTTATCTCCACACAGAATGATAGCTCCTTTTTCTGTTTTTTTTTGAATTTTGTTTTGTTGTTGTTGTTGTTATTGTTGTCCTACCAACAGTTCAAGTCTGACAAAAGCTTCCATATAGGTCCACCACCTCTTGGCCATTCCTGATTTGAACCAGTGCAATTCCAGTGATTTGCACTGACCTCTATCTTCCCATGCTCAGGCTGCGTCTCAAAACTTAAACAGGATGAATGTGGGTTGCCTAGTGTGCTACCATCCCAACCTTTCCTGGAGACTGAAATTTTACTCTATATAACACAGAAAAGTGGAATGGAAGTCCTGTTTCAGGACTTTCTTGCTTCTTTTTTTTTCCACTGTAGCCTTTCTCACTTTTCCAGAGAAAAGAAGTTAAAATGACCAAAATGAATCTCTTGAAACCTTTAATCAAAGTATTGGAATGAAAACAGGGAGCTTTAAAACTCAGAAGTCTTATCTGCAGGAGGCAGCTAATATCATCTATTCTTTAAAAAAAATATTCATATCAAACTGTTGAAGTGAATTTTCTTTGGGAAAGGAATTAAAGCAAAGTAATAGCTTAGGGCCAAATGCACTCCTTTACATTCCTTGATTTTACAGAGAGGCAGGGCAGGTGCAAAGTAGCTGAATGATTACAGAAGATAAGAGCAGCAGTGGTTCAGGGCTGTGGCCTGCCATTTCATCTCAAGATCCAGCAAAAGCCTCTTCTCGCTCCCTCACCTTTGATCTTTTAACAGGAACCGGGGAGCAGAGCTAGGGGTAAGGATACTAAGCAGCCAATTTCTCTTGCAGCCTTTAACTGCACAAGCAGCAGATCCCGTTCCCTCCAAACTCTGCGGGGCCATTTCAGTCCTGTGCCTGTGGAGGGGAGGGGAGGAGGGACGGGGGCTGCTGTGGGAGGCCAGGCAGAGCCCTCTGGACAGCGAAACAAGCGGAGAGATACCAAGTCCTGCCACACGCGCGGAGTAAAACCGGGGCTGTGCGTGTGCAGCATGAGAACGCGGGCTAAAGTTACTGTAATGGTCTTTGTCTCAAGATCATCGGTAGCAGATAAAACAGCTCACGGAAAAGTGATATTTAATCAAATAGGAAAAGTGATATTGAAGCAAATACCCCAATACTTTTGCTTCAGTGCAGTCTATATTTGGGTAGGGAGCACCATGCTGAACTAGTTATCCTAAGCTTGTGTTTCGTGCACTGCAGCTTAGGCAGGCCAGCAAATAGCTCAGTAACACCACCTGAAATATCCTGGCATGTATCTGACAGCTCATTGAGAGAATATCCCGTAAAATTGATGACCTGACTCCATTACTCAAGAATAAAATTGAGTTGGTGTAGTGAGGTAAACATTGGTAAGGGTGTTTGGATGCTGTTACAGGAAATGAAATCCTCTGCATATATTGCAATATTTATTTTACATTTTGTGTGCTTCAATAGGAAATGAGCTCATATTTATCTTCTCTCTACAGCGAGAGGAATAGAGCTCCAGAGAAAGTACAGCAGCAGTCTCAAAAGGTTTGCATCTTAAAAAGCTATATCCCTGAATCCCTGTTGCCTTGCCTTACACTTATGCTTCTGCATAGGATGGAGGGGGCAAAAGCCTTTTGAGATGCCCTTTCTGCTTGCAGGCTTGCTTGCTGCAGTATTGTTAGGGGGCAAAAGTGAGGGAAGCAAGAGTGTTCTTGCTGAGTAAGGAGCAAGAGCTCACTCCTCTCCTTGCTTTTTAGCAGTGGCGGCTCACCCTGGGTCCCGGTGCTGTAGTCCAGGCACCGGCTTCAGGAGGGTGGGCTGGGAAGGGAGCTCTGCTGTGGCGGATGAGCACAGACAGTATTTCAGTGCCTTGCACCGTGCCACACATTGCTCTTCTTATGGAGGTTTACTACCCCAGTGGCACTGACGCTGCCTCGGTCAAGTTCTGTGCCCTACGCCTCTAGTGTGGATTGCCCCAACACTGAGATTTCTTTTTGGCTTTAGGGAGATTTCGGCAGCCAGCTCACTTGCCACACTCCAACGACAACAAAACACAACTAAAAAAACTAGACTTCATAAATTATTTCTGCACTTAGCTGGGATAACTTACCCTCCTGACTCTCCTCAGATGTTTGGCCAATAGCACTTTTCTGGCTACATCTTCAATGTCATCAGAAAGAAAAGTACATAATATATCACTCAGGGACATAGACATCAGGTAAACTTGTGACAATTCTGGACATCCTTGGATACATGAATGAAATTGATGTTAGTTCTCACTAATCAATCTAAATAACACAAAAATACAGAAATAGGAGGAAAAAAATCAACTTTTGTAATCTATTTTCTTATTTTCCACCTTCGGGTCATCTTTCTGCATTAGAAATTAATATCATCTTTAAATACCTTTCTTGATCTGTTCCTGCTTAAGTGAATAGCAAATTGTAAGCTGGAATGGAATATAAGACTTGCTCTATTTCTTATCTTGAACTCATTCATATACTGCACTTTATTCCTCATTCATATGACCGTAGTGCCCAGGACCTGAAATCTTTTTCCCAACAAAACATGGTTATCCTGTAGAGAAAGCTGTGCTTGAGAAATTTGCAAGTTTGGACCTTAAAAGGGAAAGTAAATAGTGGAATGGAAAATGTTTATAGAGATAATTGGGTAATACCTATTTGTCAGATATGTTAGCTGAGTGACTTTTTTTTCTCCTTACTGTATGTCATGGTTTAGCCCCAGCCGGCAACTAAGCACCACCCAGCCGCTCGCTCACTCCCCCCTGGTGGGATGGGGGAGAGAATCGGAAGAGCAAAAGTAAGAAAACTCAAGGGTTGAGATAAAAACAGTTTAATAGGGAAAGCAAAAGCCGCGCACGCAAGCAAAGCAAAGCAAGGAATTAATTCACTCCTTCCCATGGGCAGGCAGGTGTTCAGCCATCTCCAGGAAAGCAGGGCTCCATCACGCGTAATGGTTACTTGGGAAGACAAACGCCATCACTCCAAATGTCCCCCCTTCCTTCTTCTTCCCCAGCTTTATATACTGAGCATGATGCCATGTCGTATGGAATAGCCCTTTGGTCAGTTTGGATCAACTGTCCTGGCCGTGTCCCCTCCCAGCTTCTGCACCTGGCAGAGCACGGGAAGCTGAAAAGTCCTTGACTGGTGCAGCAACAACTAAAACATCTCTGTATTATCAACACTGTTTTCAGCACAAATCCAAAACATAGCCCCATACCAGCCACTAGAAAGAAAATTAACTCTATCTCAGCTGAAACCAGGACAGTATCCACCCCTTATTCCATACCATTTACGTCATGCTCAGGTCTCACACTATCCAATACATTCTCATTACCCACCATCACCCTTCCCATCCTTTGATATAATACACACATATCATTCCCTTAGTCTATGGACCACCCCTACAAAATATTTGTAAAATGTCCATAAATGTCCACAAAACATCCACTGAGTTCATTTAGTGCATGACTTTGGGCTTCATCTCTTATGGTTGTTACTCAGGACAGGAGAGGTGGTGTGTTTCATTGGAGTTATTGGGCACCAAAGCCAGCTCAGGTCACGTCACTGCTGCACTTGCACTGCTTCTTGTAAGACTTCTCCTCCATTTGTTCAGGTGGTTCTGGCTGTAGTATTTCCTATAACATGCAACTCAAATCATGGGTTACAACACTTTAAAGGTATTTCCATTACAATCTCCACCCCTGGTCCCTTTGGACCAGACCATCAGGTTTAACATTGCAATGAAGTCCTCCCCTTGCCCCTGCTCCAGCTTGGACTTATCCACAGAATGTAGTACCTTCAGAAGTAAACTTGCTTCAACATGGCCTCATGCATAGCCACTGATGCTTCAAGGTGTACCTACTGCAGCATGGACTTTACCCACAGCCACAGATGCTTTGAGGTGTACCTGCTGCAGTATGGACTTCATCCACAGCCACAGATGCTTCGAGGTGCACCTTATCCAGCGTGGACTTATCCTTGGGCCACAATCCCTTCAGAGGTATACCTGCTGTGGCACAGACATAACCATGGCCACAGACGTTTCAAGATATACCTGCTCTGGCATGGGCTAATCCATGGGCACAGACGCTTCGGGGTGTCCCGCTCCCACGTGGATTCATCCACAGGTCACAGTCCCTTCGACTCGAGTTCACACCGGAGTTCCAGCGAGTCCAGTACAGCAGCACAGAAACAGCAGCGATGCCCTGGCCATCTGCCAGCCCAGGCGCAAGGCCATTGCTGTTATCAAAATGTTCCCAGGCACAGCAGAGTAAGACGATAAGCAGTACAGCAGCACGGCAAGCAGTGAAAGCAAAAAGCAGCCACTAACGAGCCCTAGACTCTAACATGCAGTAAGGCAAGCAAGCCTATGGCAAGCACAGAAGCCTGCTGATTAACAGCTAAACAGCAATAACAGCTATAAATTCTATCTATCTGGCACATTCCAATCAAATCTGTCATTATCTCAAACCCTTCGAGCCCCATGTTGGATGCCAAAAAGGACTGTCGTGGTTTAGCCCCAGCCGGCAACTAAGCACCACGCAGCCGCTCGCTCACTCCCCCCTGGTGGGATGGGGGAGAGAATCGGAAGAGCAAAAGTAAGAAAACTCGAGGGTTGAGATAAAGACAGTTTAATAGGGAAAGCAAAAGCCGCGCACGCAAGCGAAGCAAAGCAGGGAATTAATTCACTCCTTCCCATGGGCAGGCAGGTGTTCAGCCATCTCCAGGAAAGCAGGGCTCCATCACGCGTAATGGTTACTTGGGAAGACAAATGCCATCACTCCAAATGTCCCCCCCCTCCTTCTTCTTCCCCCAGCTTTATATACGGAGCATGACGTCATGTGGTATGGAATAGCCCTTTGGTCAGTTTGGGTCAGCTGTCCTGGCCGTGTCCCCTCCCAGCTTCTTCTGCACCTGGCAGAGCACGGGAAGCTGAAAAGTCCTTGACTGGTGCAGCAACAACTAAAACATGTCTGTATTATCAACACTGTTTTCAGCACAACTCCAAAACATAGCCTCATACCAGCCACTATAAAGAAAATTAACTGTCTCAGCTGTAACACTCAAAAATGTGATAGCGGAGAAATTATCTTATCCTGTTTCTTTATTCCTAGCTCAATAGTTGTTTGGACTCCACAATTTAAAAAATACTTTCTCACAGAAAGCACTTATCTAACTTACAGCCATCATCGCTGCAGTGACTGAATGCTTCATAAGCATAAACTGACTTTATTTTCACAATAGCAGCACCCTAATCTCAGAAAGTTTTCAACCCTGCTAAATAGGTGGGGGAGAGAGAGAGGGAGAGGAAATGCTTATTTTGCTCAGCCTTGCTTATTTTTCTCAGCTACCTATTGCTAAGAAGCCAGTCTTTCCTTCCCTTGTCTATAAAGGGGCTGTGATTTTCATAAATGCCAGGAGGGTCTTTCCTTTCCTCTCTATATGGCGGGGGAAGCTATGACAGGCCATCAGGGATGTGCAACACAAAGCCACCAGCTCATCACCATTACTTTAACAAGTGAATATTGAGCCTGCTGACAGTATGGGCAAATGGGTCTGTAAAATACCTGGCCTTTGAGGCTCAGATTGAAACTGGGAACATTCTAGCTTAACCAGGTTTAGTTTTATAAACAAGTAGTGAACAGGAGCTAAGGCAAAAGAGATGTGGCTCATGCTCTTTCTTCCCTCCCAGCAGCACCTGCTGGCCAGTATTTTTCTTCTAACATTTATTTACTCTACCCATTATATTAAAAACATACCTTAGTTAGACTCTACATCAGAAACCTTACCTGGTGGTTTAGCAACCACCATCGTAAGCATGAGAGAGTGAGGCATTCTTGTCCTGGCCATGTGGAAGTGCACAGAACCCAGGTGCGTGTCCCCGTCACTCTTAGCCAAAATGCTGATGTAGGCATTGCACACAAGGACACATCTTCAGAAATTAAACAGAGCAAGTGCAATGTGTTCTGCATGCTATTGAAATTGTTACTGAGCTCCTTTTATCTTCCAAAGCAAAGAATCTGGCCAACAGCCTTCGTGTTACCATTTTAAACAATCCACCATCAGAGGTGGATCACCAGCTGGAGTTTCTCCTTGTGGCCAGGGGACTGAGAGTATTTGACTGTACAGCCACTGTTTTTATATTATGTCTTTTCTGTATAAAAATGTGAGTACTCAGCACCAAATAGCTGTAATTAAGCACTTTTATCTTTTTTTCCTGAAAGCTCTGAAGTATCTTATGTATCCAAAATGTATTAAGTGGGTTATACATTTGTTTCCATTAAGCTAACAACAAATACTTGATTTCTTTAGGCCTCTCTTTCTCTTCAACTTTTCTTTTCTCTCCATAGCAGTTCCTAAGCATAATGCAGCTCTGTTTTCCAACCTGTCTGTAACCATGGCTTTAATTTTTTGTTTCCTTTGCTAATGAGAAGAAAAATCAAATCAATTTTATCAAGCTACTGGTAAAGTACAGAAAGCGTTTACTGTAATTAGGACATTGCGTTACAGAAGTGATCTAAAGAATCTTGTTAAATGTCATTGCTCTTAGCAAAGAAACTGCAGAAGTTGAAAAGGAAATGGAATTTCGAAAAGGAGAGTTGAGTAATTTACTTAGCTGTTCAATCATGTTTGCTGATGTACTCACGAGCTGTGTTTTAATTTAACAAGTTGGGTTTTCTTCCTGCAGTAAAAGATTAGGAGAAATCTTTGATATAAACCAGGTAATTCTACACTTGCCTGCTCTTTGTTTAGCAGCTGTTATGCCACCCTCCATTCTTTTCGGCAGTTGGCACAATGCAGGTAATGATGAGGTGCGTGATGACAAATACCTTCATTGTCTCATTTCCTATTGATTTCATCTGCCAGATTCTTCAAACCACTACAGAGTAAACCCAGTGCTGATTAGAGTCTAATTCTCAATCCTTTTCAAGTTTATTTTTAAGGAATATAAATTTCCTTCAGAATAAGTCCAGTCCTTCAATCTTATCTGTATGGATGTAGCCTGTATCATTAATTCATTGGAACTAGGTGCCTATCCTCTTGGACATAAGAACTGCCGCTGTTGATTGGATTGCAAGATTGAAGCCTAAATAGGAACCCCTGTATTCTGCAGAGAGGATATATCATACGATGAATATCTATCTGCTTATACATAGCACCATTTGGGAATTAATCTTGCAATCAAATTGAGCACAGGATTAGCTCTGAAACCCCTTTCTTATAGCTGACACGCATTACACTAACCTACATTTCCAAGAGCCAGGCGGCTCCTTCAGGAAAGTGCAGTCATTGCTCAATTGCTATGAGTTGGCAAATATACAGTGATAAAGGCTTGGCCCTGGCTCCTTCTTTCCTTGCTTCAGAAGTGGTGAGAGCAAGCCTGGCCTGCACTCAAGACAGAAATGATTACATAGTTCAGGGAATCATTCAGATAAATTTTATTCTGCTTACTCATTCACCATGCCTGCTCTAGGCTTACTTGAATTCCTCACACCTCGGCTGTACGTACGAAACCCCTCATTCTGCAGAGATGAATATGACCTTCTGTTCTTACTTTCCTCCATGAGTAAGATTATATCTTCTTGTTAGCACAACTATGTAGCCACATAACAGTCCCTGAGCAATGTACAATGTGGAGGTGGTGATTTTGTTTAAGTATTTTATTTTTTCGTCCCTTATAGAAACGTTTCCTTAGATGCCGAATTGTCTGTATTTTATAACATAAAAATCAAATGCGGGTTGGGTTGTGAAGGAACTTATCCCTATAGACACAGAGTATAATACTGAATATAACTATATCTCTCCTCAATATGTGCAGAATTTTGAAAGAAAAGGATCAAGCAGTTCTTTAAAGTTCAGATCCTGAAATCGATAAATTTTCATCTGCCCTCCCCCACCTGCTATCTAATGATCTCTAAATATCTTTAGACAGAGAAATGCATTGTAGTATTTTGGACTGACCTGGTTTGAGGATAAAGTACACTCTGCGGAAGAAACAGGAAAAGAAAGTGAAAAGAACACAAAGGCAAACATTCAGTGGTGATCAAACATGCCGTATTTGTAGACAGACAGGATGTCAGGGTGAAATAGATTATGAAAGCATTAGGATCTGGCAATTGAAAGGAAGTAGAGAGTGCTTTTGATAGTTAAACATTGTAACTTCATTGAAAAGGGGCTGGGGTTGTAATGAAAACAACATCTGGCTGTGATTGCTAAAACTTGATTGCAAGAGGGAAAACTGAATGATGTTATCTCACACTGATTGACATAAAAAAAACTTGAAAAAATGGACATTAAAAAGGAAAGTTAGACAGATGTAGCGAAGCAACAGCTGCTGGAGATGGACGAGCTTTCCCTGGGGACACATTGCCAAGGAAAAATAAGAGCCTTATTCTGATTGCCTGCTGCTACAAATCAGCATTAGCTCCAGTGAAGTTAAACTAGCTGTGCCAGTGCAAAACTGGCATAAGATCAGAATCAGGTATTGAAAGCAAAGCAAAGTGATAGAATATGGCAAATTTCTATCAAGAATCTAATTAGTTTGGCATTATTGTCATGTGTAGCCGAGTCTGTAACCAGGTTTATTTTTTATGATTGATTGAACATACTCAAATATTGGCAGCATGGTCAGATACTCCACCAGGTGAAACACCCAGAGGCCTATTCTAGACATACAAAGCGGAGAAAAGGGTAGGCACAGATTCTTCCTGTTGTACAGTATCTCGGTGAGAGAAAATTGGTGCTTACCTATTCTCAGGGATATCTGGGGTAAGTTGGGGGCCGAAGGAAGATGACTCGAGCCTGCTGTGCTCCTCATCTTGTCGAAGACTCCTCAGCAATAGTTTCCACTGATGGAGGGTGGGTGTTCCCCAAACCAGGATCGCCTGGCTTTGAGACATACCCAGATCCCCAGCTCTGGAGCGACCTCCAAGCTCTGCAGCCCAACATGCTCTTGCCTCCAGGCTGAAGGTGCACAGGCTCACGGCAGAGCCATCAGTCAGGTTCGGGGCGTGCTGCTTGGACTAGAAAGCAGGCATACCAGCTTCCTGCTGCTATCAGCAGTTACAGAACTGATGCTAGTATCGGCTTTGCTGAGCTTCCCCCAGAGCGAGTATGAGTTTCACGTGTATGAGTTTCATCCCCAGCTGAGATAAATAAACAAGTAAATAAAGCCTGCAAACAAGAAAACATGCGTTCCAGACAGCCTTCCGTGTTACATTTTTCTAAACAGTTCTTTCATTTTATAGGCAGTTTTTATTTTTCACTCTGAACTGTGACCGTGTGGTAAGGGAGAGCAGTTTCTTAACATCCTTCTTAACTTGCTCGAAAGAGTATGGGTGGGGGCCGCTGTGTTCCGGCGAATAATCCCTTATCCTCTACATCACGGACAAACACTGGCTGCGAGACAAAGAATTAGAAGTGAGTGTGAGCAGACTTATAAAGCTGTGGTAGGGAAAAGGGGGTACGACAGAATTAGGAAGGGACAAAGTGCTGGAAAATCAGAATGGATTTCCAAAATAATCTTTTAAGAGGCTGCTGGTAATGAAAATGTTTTAACACAGAGTTCTGTTTTTAAGTGACACAAAAAAGAATATGCTCATAGCGTTCTGATGCAATTCAGAGAAAGAGGGCAGGAATGGAAATGGTTGGGAGAAGCTTGATATTTAGAGGAGAATTTGCATGGTCTGCTTTATACAGCTATCTTGCATTGGTAAAACTGAAATCAGGAACACACACACGCCAGTTCGGAGCAATTTATCGTGTCTTCTCTCCTACTTGCTGGAAAACCATAAGGACCCCAGAGAGACTAGCCCTCCAGCATGAGCGCAGAAAGTTAGCTGCCCCAAGCAGTGACAGTACCCTATTAGTGCTGCCCCACAAGCACCAGGTAGCAGCACAAAATATAATTCCATTCAATTTTATCTGCTCTCAGAGAAAACACAAGATTAAACAAGTCTCACCACTGCTAACTATTGGCTAACAGAAGAAAGAATGAATGCTCTGCCTCCCTTTCTCATCAGGCAGTTAACTGCATGCTTCCTTTGCCAACTATATGTACTTTGTGCTTCAGCAAATTTCTTTAAGCTGACAGGAATAGAAAAAATGTGTCTCATCAATCGGGCTTTCATCCTGTTTCATCAAACTTCTTAAGCTTTTTTTCCCCCGGCTTTCTGATTTGTTTCTGAATCTTCTATGCCTTCATCTTAAACCTCCTCCAAAGAGCATGTTGTACAGTGGCTTCCTTCTACAGAAACTAGATTTATGGGATTTATAGCATAGGGGGATCTGCTTTACAGTGACCATTAGCCCTTGGGTATCAACATATGCTTTCTATGCTAAGGAAAAAGAAAATCTATTCACCTTTTGTATTGTGTGCTGTTGTTCAAAGTGTGGTATCAAGATCAAGGGGGTCACCAAACTGAAAGCTATCACATAGTAGTGCTTTCTTGCTTTACAGACAGAATAATTTCCAAACAGATTATTGGCCCTGGCAAGAAATAGCAAAAGTGTGCACAAACCCTTAGGAAAAGGTTCTTTTCAGGAAACTAGTATCATCCAAGTAGTTCTGAGGCTTTAGGTGGTAAGGCAATGGCACAAAATTAATCTCCTCCCAATTTGGATCCATTTATGCTAACTGATTTTAAATCTGTTTTGTGATATCAAGAGGTGGCAATTGTATCTGGAGGCCTGGCACTTGTGTTAGCTGGTTGTTTAATGCTGTCTGTAAGTCTGCCCTTTCTGCTTCTCTGAACTCCAGGATTTTCATCTTAAGATTTATCACCTTCACAGAAATGTGCTGTAACTGGGGTTTTTCTAGGGTGGGGTACACATGCGGGAATCCGTCTGCTGGTCATCTCAGAATGTATCAAAATGGCCAGGCGTGGGTAGCCCAGCGTGTGCTCTCCCCACAGCCCAAGCTGATGCCTAAGCAAACGCCAATCTGCAAATCACAGACGGGCTTCCTCTCCATGGCCCTGACACCAAGCTGGTGCAACTGCCTGGAACTGGCTTGCATCCAACTGACTGGAAGTGCAACCAGAACTGCCTGTTTCCATAGACCTACCTTTACACGGTCTTACATTTGCTCTATCATGGATATAGGCCATTTTGATAGCAAACATTATTCAGACAATGATATTTCAAGTCTCCGTATTCTTTCTGACATTGCATGTTGCCTAATCGCTTCCTTGGCATTTACAGAAAACTCCTTTTCTTTTTAACCATACATCAAAGGTACTTCTTTCTGATGACTTTGAATTCCCGGCTTTCTTGGCCTTCATAGGAATCTAAAGAAACGGTGGCTGCTCTTGAAGCATAATTTCAGTATTTAGTTGCAATTCCAGTTTATTATGGCTGGTGTCAGTCATAAATTCCATCCCTAAGTGGAAAGCTAATCAAATTACTGATTTCCATTCGCTGTGTTTAGTGTTTGCATCTAAATAGTTTAGAACCTTGTAAATAGGTTCGAAGCAAAAATTCTGCTTCATTTCATCAGGCGTGAAACATGGAGACGAATCTTGCAAGACCTACAATACATTGCCACCCAATGTTTGGAAGTAGTTTATCACTTCTTGCTTGTCTTCTGTGTCATGTACTTGAGGTCTCGTCCCCTTCAGAAAGTCAGCGTTTTTCTGTCTGCCTGCAATCATAGGGACTTTTTTTTAATATGAGGGTAGTGATGAATATCATGTCAGATTGCATTTGATATTGCAGATTGCAAGGTTATCATTGGGGAATTTACTTGCGTGATTAGATAATTATTTAAAAAATTATTTCTTAAAACTTACTTTTTGTGGCAAAGGTTATACCTTTTATTTCTGAGCAATGTCTAAAATAATGGATCCTTGAGCTGGACTGGAGTGTCTTGCTTATATTTAAACATTAGTTGATAATAATTTTATGCATCATGTAAATCTTTACATAATGAAGTGCTTTGGCATTCGTCTCATGCAGTTATATTTGCTTTTTGATGACAAACTAAACTGTCAGCGGTGTGTGTAGCATTTCAAGTGCCCTCTACCATTCCAGCCTGATTTGCTGCGAACTCGTGTGGTTGTATTTTAAATCAGGAATATAATATTAAAGCATTTATTGGAAATGCCAACTTCTGAATACTTAACCCTTCCCAACTGGAACACCTGTGGGTTAAATGTGATTTTGATGTAAAGAAGTGCTACTTTCCTATTGTCTCTCAAAGGACTTGCTCCCTGTTATTCCACAACTGAATTTGACCCTCACTTTGCAAGTCCCCACTCTTCTTTCCTTCTCATATGCCATGATCTGTGACAATAGAAATAATGTTCAACCTTGTTTTGTCTTGTTAACAGCATGTGGTTAGAATATTGTACTGCCATTTCAGTAATATTTTTACACTTGTCCCCTACTGTCTTGGCTGGTTGCCAGCACAGTGATTTATGCTTTGTTTGCCTCCAGATGTGATTATTGCTTTTCTTTCCTGGATGGGCTATCTGAATGAGTTCTTCACAGATTAAAATGCTGGAGCTCTCAAATCAGGGACTTGCTTAAACTAATTTTCAGTGAAAATGAGCATAAAAATTCATAAAGGAACAGAAAACACCTGGACAAAACTTTGATTTCAATAAAAACTTTGAAACTAAATTATCTGGGCTTTAAATGGTGACGTAAGCTAGCAGAGATTCAAAATATGTATCCTCATCTTTTTAAATGCAGCCCTGGGCTGCATTTTCTAGTGAAGGGAAACTTTTCTATGACACTTAGTGTGTTTAGTAAAAACTCACACCCTTACGGCGAAAAGACAGCTTAAACAGAACATTTTTATAAGCCTTCGATTTCTTTCTTCTTTCACTTTAAAAATTACTTTAACGTCCACTTTAAGATATGTTGAACTTCAAGGAAGTTAGAATTTTATACTCCTAATCAGTGCTGCAGTCAGAGCACTTAACCTTATAAATATCTTCTGCTTCAAGTAAGGCTGCCTTTCCCCCCCCACCTTCCCCAAGTATCTGTGGACACAGGTGACCTAAACAAGGTAAGATCAGGCATGTTGGAGGTGAACACAGACCTAATCATGCTTTAGTGACCAAAGCAAAGAATTTTGACTAAAAAAACCTATTAGTTTTTATCCTTCTATCAAGCACCTGCCCAACATACATGCTCCTGAGTTTCTCGGTTTTAAATGTGTTTTGCCTCTGACTTTGGTACGAATTATATACTAGCATGGTTTTCCATAAGATGTAACTAGAAAATGCATTATTAATTTGGAATACATATGAACATCTTTAGAGGAAACGACTTGAATTCAGACATCTGGAAAATGAAAGCATTATGTATTGACCTAGCGTAATTTGCTATGATGCTAGTAATTTCCTATTCATTTGCCTTGGTACCAGTGAAAAGAGTATTGTCTTTAAAAACAGAACTGCTTGTACTATATTATTTCGAACAGTACTCCAAAACCAGAAATGACTAAGAACCACCGCAGCTATATCTAATCAAGCAAGACACATTCCAGTTCTGTTGCCTTTAAGTGTACAGGGTCAATATGTATTCGCTTGCGAAGGCATCCTCACTCCCGTAGCAACAGGAGGCAGATCACCTGTGTAAACTGATACCAGTTAGTGCAAAAATGCCCCACCAGCTACAAGAAATCGGTGCTTTTTACAGAGTACCTGTACTGTACCAGTTAGCCTCTGAAAGTCCCTGACCCAAGGCAAAAAGGACTTTTTAAAATTAAATAAATAACTGAAGAAAAATATGAAATAGCAATGTGCGTGTCTAGCTTGCAATTCTTTTTATTAACAGCAGAACTGTGCGCTGCTTGTTCTTTAGAATCTGTTTGCGCTACCTTCAATTACTTGCCGAGAGCTGCTCAGATCCGGCCTCCGTGTCATGGTTTGTATCGCACAGAAACATGAATCAAGTCTGTCGGTCTTTTGATGTGTATGCCAAGTCAACAGTGCAGTCATTGTAAGTACCTATCAAAAGCCCCTCCGTGTTTTCTACCAATGAAGACAGAACAATTTTTGCCCCTTTGCTTGTTTTTATCACTCTGTGGAAGATTCCTTTAAAAGTGACATTTATTTGTCAGCTGGAAAAAATAATCTTGTCGGGTGTTGTTCTTAATTATAGATTTTGAGTTTTATGAAGTTTACATTTTATTTTTCACTTCAGAATATAATGTCTCAAAAAGCATAAAGTAAATATTAGAGCTAGCATTGCATTTTTATGTTTTCTTACTTTCGCAGTTACCTTATAAAATTCCTCTACTTGTAAGAAATAAGATCTAGCAATAGTCCTTCCAGAAAACAGACATTTGCACAGTAGACGTTTACTGAATCCCAAAATACAGTTAAATACAAGCTATCCTAATCTCTTTATGGGAGAATATTAAGCTGACATTGTCAGTTTAATTTCATCAAAGGAATAAATGCCCTGTTGCCCCAGGGACTCCAGGAAAAGGTATTTTGAGTTTTGGTCATTATGCCAGGCATAATAGTCTCTTTTCTTCTGAATCAGCGTTATGGTCTTAAAATACAAAAAGCAGCAGCGTACAGAAAATAATATATTAAAAAACACATACACTTTAATTTGGGTTCTCTGTAATGGACAAAAGCTCTGAGACAAGATAAAACTACAGTAAAATTCCAGCACTGGAAATTTGGAGGTCTTTTTTTCTGTATCTAGTATTGTTAATCACTAGACCCACAGGTTTGGTTCTGCACTCCTTAAAGTTCAAAGCAGTCCTAATTGAATAGTTGATGCCACTGTCACAGTTTAAGACCAAATGACAGTGTAGAGACTAAATAGGTTCGGATACCAAAACACTTCAATCATAGATGTACGCAGTTTTTGGAATTACACATCTTTGCCGTTCTGTGGAATAGGTGGCACGGTCCAGGAGAGAAATCAACGGGTTAGCTTAATCATTCCAGCCATGCCACATGTCCTTCTTTAGCTGTGACCATCCTCTTCCTCGTCGGCGTCCCTGGAGATTGAAGAGACGGTCCCAAGACCTGTTGCAGGGCCGTGGGTCCCCTGGCTTCTCTGCCTGTGGGACTCCAGGCGCTGTCAGTGACAGCGTCAGGCAGAGAACACCTGATTCTTGGCTGGCCCCTTCCTGCACTCAGTGCCTGAGAACTGGCTCAGCGTTGCTGGTGCTCACCATCTGCTCCTCTCAAAGGTTCCCCACCATAAGTGACTTCTCCATTCTTATAACTAAATTACTCCCTTATGCTTCAGCAGGTTATTCTCTTTACAACAGGTCTGCGGTGAATTTCTCAAATGCGTACTCATTCATTAGATGCTAGGTATTAACCCTGGAATTACCGTATTTAGATTCTCACCTACAGCGCACTACTCTGATACCTAATAATAACCATCAACAGTCAATTTTTTAATCCCTTTTATTACATATAAAACAAACAAACAAAAAGCTAACTACATTGCTGCTAACGACATTTGCCATAAAGCTTCAGCTGTATGCTTAGCGCAAAAAAAAAAAAAAAAAAATCAACTGCACCAACAACCACCCCCACATCCCCAGCCTTATTGAAACAGCAGCAAAAAACCCTGTGGCTTTATATAATGCAAAGGTTTCTCAATTGGATTTGATCCAATTTATTTCCAGTAAGTTTCACAGTCAGGAGAAAAAAAAAAAAAAAAAAGTTGCTCTGTTTAAAGCATAATTAAAAAAATAAAATTTAATGGATTCATTTGCATTTTTCTATCAGTTATCTATGATTCATACTTACATCTTGGAATTCAATACATAGATGAGTCATACAGAGAAACAGCCTCTGCATAGGAAATTACACTGTCATTTTAGAGTAACATTGCTTTCCCAAACTGAAACAAAGGTGGGCCACTAGTAATCACAGATGAATCTCCACAGAGTTGGAGTACTTGTTTAGAAAACCCACTCCCCTCTGTGTATGCAAAACCAGAGCCTGATTCAGAGCATATGGAGTACACAGTTACTAGTTCTCATTAGCTCTGGGGGTCCTGGGAACCTCTCAGGCTCACCGCTTCAGCTTATGTTTTTTCTAGGAACAAGGTATCTTAAAGGACAGCTTGAACTTTGGTGTTCTGACTGAGCCTTCTGTGGCTGTTCTCTCTTTCTTGGCGTTACAGGTACATCTGAAGTCACGTAGTTAGGCATCAGACTCCATGTCTGGTACACGCGCACTGTTACAGAGCACACACATAGCAAGCCGCTTTTAAAGACTGCTGTCAGCAAAGTCAGATGTATGTGCCAGGACAAGGTCCCTCTGAAGTGGAACTGCCAGTGTGACAGCCAGGGGCTGTCCCATGTTCAACAGGAAGCTGAGCAGCATCTGCCTGAAGAACTGTGCTTGTGGAAGCACACTGTCTAGGGAGACGGAATTACTACTTCTAATACAAGACCTTTGATGAAGCAGTGTCCTTTGTACATTAATGCGTCCTCTTAAAATTTCTGGAGGCTCGGAGAATAGCCTTGTCCTCTTGTTGTCTTCTGCATGAGATCATCATTCAAGACAGAAGGAATGAAGCCCAAGAGCTACCTAGCTTATCCAGAATGCTCTGAATATTCCTGAATGATGGAAATGGTAAAGAGAGAGGGAGAAAATATCATACCAACGGCATCTGCTGACTGCCAAATGCGTTGTAATTCCCTAGCCTTTTAAATAAATGCTATTCATATGCATTGCAAAGCCTGCAAGACGAGGAACTAAACGGACCAAGCTTTGAAGCTCTGTACTCAAGAGGCTGGATATCATTCAGACTGTGGTTTCTGAGTCCAAATATGAGTAAAACACAAATTTTCCCAAATCCTGGAAACACGAGACTGCACACCTTTAATCACTGGTATATAGTTTCCCTGATTAGAGTTTTCAGAGCATTAGTAAAACTCACAGAGGGAAAACAGATATGAAAACTAGAGTGTATGCATGAAATATCAGTGATTATGTTATATATGCATCTGAGAATTGTACTTTATTCAAGTCAGGATCTAATCCAGCTCCCATTAAGTCAGTGGGAATTTTGCCAATGAAAACAATAGTAACAGGATCTGGCCAAAATAATTTAATCCACCCTCTTCAGCTGCTGTGCTCACAGCAAGAATGTTGCCATTAAGAAGTTTATATGGACATAAATATTCACTTTAATTTCCTAGAGTTTGTCTACTTGCTTAAAATTGCATTTGTGATTAAAAAAAGAGCAACACAGTGTATTATGGCTGCATTTTAATCACTATAGGTTCAGGAATAAATAGAAAAACAGCTTAAATATTTTATACAGATTATATTGCAATCTTGAATTAACAATTCATTTTGGAGTTGTTTATTTCTTTTTCTTTCTCTGTTGGTTTGTTTTTCTTCTGTTGGTTCAGGTTTCCAAGCTACTATGTGAGGGTGACTCTGATGGGTTTGGATTTTTTTTTCTCCTATAATTGCATTCTGGAAAATTGTCACTATGCATGTTGTATCATTGAATCACATCTTGCCTCACGCTGTGATTCCATTCCAAGAGGAGGAAAGGTTTAGGGGTGTATCATACTAAGACTATGTTTAATAGGCTGCTACAAACCTTGGAGGATGCAAGACACTAACATGGGGAAGTCTCCAATAGCTGAAGAGTTTTTGAAAACAGTATTCAAAGGTTTACAAAACCAGACTCTGCTTGTCAGTGCTGCCCCATTGCCCATGAACTTCATTAGGAGCTGCTCAGATCGGGAATTGCTCAGGTTTAGCTCCTTGGCTTAGAACTTCCTTAGGGAGGAGAAGATGCCTCTTTTGGAGACCTGATGGCTTGTTCCTCTGTGCCTGGCATCTGTTCTGAGCTGACTACACTTGAGTAGTTCTGCGACTCCATGCCCTTCTTTTTCCTCCCTTTCCAGGGTACAACGCTGAGTTGTGAGCTGCGTAAACACTGCAGCGGCAGTCAGCCCTTCACAGAGAAGGCAAGCACTGATATGCTCCGATACAGGCTTCAAGATTTCTCAGGAGTGTGGGGAAAATATAGGTCTACTAATGGCTGGACATGGAAGGGAAGAGCTTGGGAATCTGTAGGGGCTGACCCAGAGTGGAAATGGGTGAGTTAGCAGCTTGCACTTACAGTGGCCATTCCTGTTCTAGCTAACTTCAGCGAGGAGGTTAACCATCTCTTCCATGCCTCTCCCGCCTCTTTTCCCTTTTTTCTCCTGATGCCCCCACAACCTTGTCATATCATCTTGTCCTTTGTTACTGGAGTTAAAAAGTCACAAAAACTTCAACTCTTCTCCTCCCTCCTGCCTTCCCTCTCCTCTTTTTCTCCTTTGAGTCTAGCTGTACTTCCTCCTGTTTCTGAATCCCTGAAAATCTTTGCAGGTTAAACTAAGGCAAAAATGTACCATGCATCCAGTTTAACACCCCTTTATGGCCCCACAACAATGTCTAGTATTCTTGTTCTTATTAGGAAATCTGTTGATTTTCCTATCTTAGTTTTAACTACCAAGCAAAAGAAAATCTTCCCAGTGAAGCCTAGGCCAGGCGGGGGGGAACACAGGAGGCAATAACAGATCTGCAGAGCGTACCACCGTGTACATGCATTTTAGTTGCCTAATGACGCCACTGAGAAATTGTGTATCTAGACCCCACCTCCTCATCGGCCAAACTTTAAATTCACTTTTGGATTTGCTCCATGTTTCTTATTCTTGCCAGGGTCTTGGATGTGGTCTTGGTGGTGGTATCTGAACCCTTCTTTCTGCCATTTCTGCTGACTTTGATATTGTGGCTCGCTTTTGCTTTCCCCTTATTGTCTAGTCTCGGTTTCTATGACTATCTCTGTACTGCAGTGTAGAGATTATGTGCATTAGCTAGGTATTTTTTTAAAACATTAGTACTATAACTGCAAAGGCTGTTACCCAGGAAATATTTGGATCATTTCACAGCGGATATCTGAATCCTATTAGTGGGTAGTGAAGGTTACAAAATTCTCATACTCTCTCCTAAAAATATTTGAAAGAATTTTATGCGTGTCTCTGCAAAACCGTTTAATTCTGCATTCTGACTATCTGGTTATAAAGTTGATTGTGTATTAGATTTGGTTTATGAAAAAGAAACAGCCAAATTCAATGGATTGAATTAAAATCCTGAATAGGAAATGAGATATAAAGACATTCCTCCTGGATATATTGAGTTGTGAGTTCTGTGACTGAATATTATTTTCTATTTATATTTAGTGAATTATTTATTCCAAACAGGTTAATTACAAAGATGACTCTGAAAACAAAACAAGATCTCTCAACATATAGTTGCTTGATTTGGGGGGGGAAGGGGGGGGTGTTGGTGGGTATTTTGATTACCTAACCTATTGAGAGAATCCATGAATCTTTATTATACTACTTAATGGCCTGGAAACACATTACAACAGCATAGTAGCTTATTTATAGCTATATAAAGTTGAATTACTTTTAATGAGACATTTGCATACAATTATTGCAATCACACTGAAATGGAACAGCTACCTCAGCACATTTTTGAGACTTTGAGGGATCTGAGGATTTCCTTTTGCAGCTGCTGGAAAAAGTAAAGTTCTGACCCATTCTTCAGGATGCAGTACATGCACTACCACTGTTTCTGGAAGGAGGGAGCCCGTGTTGTTCCAAATTAAACTGTAAACACCGATTCCCCTGAGAAGTCCAATAGGCTCGGTGCAAAATATGAGTAACTAATGTTTTCATGGATGTCAGCTCTCATAGTAAGTCTGTTTTCTATTTCAATTAATATTTTGCATAAATCAGTGTCTCAGTAAAATAAGCAATACCAGACTGAAAAGAACACAAGGCAACTGTAATTAAGCCACATGTTTAGTAATGTGCTGAACAAACAATGGAAAAAATTACTCTTTGGTTACTAAATCAATTGTAATCAACCTCATTCCGCCCACTCATCCACCTCTATGAGGGGATAATACAGCTGTAGATATCAGGAACAAATCCAGCAACTAAATTAATAAAACAAAATTGGTGGTTCAGCTACACGTGTTGGCATGAATGTATTACTCCCTACAGCTTTATCTCTACAAACATCTTTTTGCTCCCAGAGGGCACTTTAAAATACATACTATTAAAATAAATGTAAAGAAATTACTCAGCCTTACAATTATAGCATCTTTTAAGAGTTTCTCTGCCTGTTGCCAAATAGTTTGAAATATGATGGATTATTGCTAACAAACTATTTATCTCCAATAGTCAAATATAACCTATGGGTTTATATTGCTTTAATCTATATAAAGTGAATAAGGCTTTCAGGATGTCTGGTGTCAGTTTGCTGTCAGGCAGCTTGTCAAGCTCAAAATGGTCGCATAAGATAGGGGATTCTGTGACACAGTGACTACCATCAAATGGTACGGAATAACAAGTCAGTATGATTCTGCCACTTTGATGTAAGTACAAGATAGTAGAGGGTCATCATTCATCAAACCTTCCCTAATAGATGTGGCAGAGGAAAGGCATTTCCTGCCTACCAGTGTGAGGGGGAAGATGCAAAGGGGCAGGTTTAACATCTGTAGCCTGAAGCCAAAAATTACATTCTTGTTAGCTACATGGAAGGCTTGGCAACTAGTCATGGCTGCTGGCTGTTCTGCTGTGGTGTATCGCTTGTTCCTGCCAAAAAGGAGTGGTGCTGATAACTAGAAAAGCATAAAAAAAGTGACTGCTCCATGTCCATGTGTTTGCAATAAGGAGCAAGGCAGCATCCTTGCCGTAGGAGAGGGAAGTCATTATCTAAGGCACTGGTACTCAAGTACCCAAGGCAGCTCTGCTGCGCCTGTCCAGAAGCTAGTGTGAATAGAGCTGGACCACAGACTGAACCCTGACATTACATTTAAAATGTGTCATAACACACAAACATTGGTGGAATACATACACAAGCTTTTATAACCCTTGCTAACTGCAGCAAGGGAAAGTCAGCTGAGTTACCAATGACTGTAGATGTGGTTATCTGGCAAACTGCAGTATTCACGTATGGTATGAAGTGTTTGGGAATTCATCTCGGGTGAAAAGCACGCAGAAAGTGTGCTTAATGCTTTTATCTTATTAATCTGTAACTATTAGTCAGTGAACTGTTCAAAGAGCTAAGTACTATTTAAAAATAAAGGGCATCCCCTTGCCAGCTATTTGGTAGTCTTCAAAGAGTAGAGATGGCTTATGGGCATGAAAGAGAATGAAAGAAAGAAGCAAAAGTTTCTAATTCCTGGGTTGAAATTCCCTGGAAGTGCTTGTCCAAAGAGGGAAAATCCAGATCCCCGGAGCCTATTCCTAAAGAGAATACAAAACTGCATTACTTTTCTATATTTCTTACGTAAGAGTCTACTAATCAGGATTTCCTGGATAAATGAATGTCAGCTAAATCTTAATTTTTGCAGGCTTCCCACAGAGTAGCGATTATTAAATCCAATAAATACCTCCTACAAATATATATATGTAATGCTAAAAGAGTAATTCTTATTGTAGGAAAAAAGCTTTGCAGCTTTACTTGTGGTTTATAAATATTAGTGAAATAATTTTTAGTAGACCCTTGTGAACTTAGAAGATATCTAGAAAATGTATGCAATTATTACATAATGAAATCAAGAATTTGAAGGAAGTGGAGACAAATCTTGAAAGAAAATTTAAGTTTGCATGAAAGGTTCAGATACACACCTTCGGTGATTTTCAGAAACACTCTGAGGTCTAAGTTACATTAATTCCTTGATGTTTTTGAAAATCTTGGGTGCCTATTTTTATATTGAAATCACTTTTTAAAACTCTGTTAGTGGCTTGACCAAAACCACAAAAATGAGTGAGAAGCAAAGTTAAGAGCTGGAAATGAAAGTCCTTATTTTCATTTTTAAGATCATTCTGCCATAACCAACCTCTGCGTGTATTGGACTGACTTTGTTCCAGCTTTCTTGATTCCAAAGACCTACGAATGTGGCCCATCTAACTGTCCTGAGGTGCCAGTAGGTTCAGCTTTGAATATTCAGCGAAATTACGCCATAAGTTCTGTGGATGACGATGAGTCACCAGGCACAGACACCACCGGACCTGGTGATTATATGCAACCAAGTCAGCTGAAGTGCCAACTCCAGCAGCAAGCTTGTGCTCTTGTGCACCTGCTTTGAACGTTTGGTGACAGAGGCTACAGTAACAGCTAGACAGAGAAAACATTCAACCACAGAGAAAGCATAATCGCGTGGAAGAGTTGTCAGTGCCTGTGGCTGTGTTTGCAGATCTTCAGTGGGAAGTGGAATAGGACAGGTGCCCTACAAGCCTATTTATTTCTTTCAATGTTGCTGTCTCATAAGGTAGTCAGGGTAATATAGAGCATGCAAATAATCCTGGCATTGGAATGCAAAGCTACTCCCTTGGCATAGGATTGCTCTTCTAGGGAGGGAGTTGGGTGCAACAATGCAGATGCTGCTGCACTAAGGAGAGGCAGGTTTACTGATGAGAAGCAGCTGGCCGAGGCAGGAGCCCAGATAAGTACATCTTTCTGTACTGTATAGGCATTAAAGGCAAAGGGTTAATAATAAGCCCAAGTATTCTCACCAAACCTGAAGTCATTCCAGAGTGAGTAGCAGCCTACCCCTTCTTTCATTCCACCTTTTCTTTACTGGCAAATGGAGAGTATGTGAAATAAATATTGTGACCATATGAAATAAATCCAGGTGAACCTGTATCTACAAACTTACCATATGGCAACTTGTTTGAGACGTCAGTTCTGTGAGTTGGTAGAAGCGGCCACATTTGGTTTGGTGTCATCAGCTGGCAAGGGGCCGAATGTACTGCTAGCAATCATTTACTGTTACATTCACAACAGCAATGCCAAGAAGTGCTCACGCAACTGAAGCACGGGAGGCTGAACGGGATGTGAGTCAGACCCTGAGTCAGCTATCCTCCAAACAGCCAAAAGCTGCTTTATCATGTATTACTGCCAATGCACTTGAGAAGTGCATACCGCTCTAGAGGGACACTGGTTACTGCTGGGGAGGGGGATGCTGGAGGAGCCGTTACACCTTGTTCCCTGGCACCCTGCTAGTGGGTGGCTGTCAGGCCACTGTGCCACAGCCACAGCTCCTCTTGGCTTTCTCAAGCTGTGCTTCAACCCATTTAAAATCTTCGTCTCTTCTGGTGGTACAGGCACCGTGGAGTGAGGGATGCTCAGGGGAGCGTCTGAGTCTCTCCCAGGTGGACTGGTGTGCTGAGATGTGGGGTATCAGCTACCTCCTAGCAGTGGAAACGTCCTACTGAAATCACACAAAGCTCAGTGGTCTTACAGTGTGTTTATATGCACTTTAAGTAGAGTGAATCAAATGGAAGTAAAGGATAAAAAGAACAAATGTTGACTTCATCAAGATTTACAACATGTCAAAACCCAGGAGAAAAATTTGCAGTAATGATCTAGCAGATGAAAATAAGTTGCTTTGCATTACTAATGGACAGTTTACATTACAAAGCCACTATCCCATATTACACAATATGCATACATTATATAATGTCCTTCCTATCTCGAGTGGATAAATAACATTAGCACAAAGCCAAGAAGATTTATGGCAAGAATGTATCTCTCTCTATTACTCTTTTCCAACTAAGTTTCTGTAAGTATTTCTATCGCGTATGAACTACTTCACTGGCCAAGCTAATTCCTGGAGTAACTCCCTTGGCTCCAGTGGAAGCACTCCAAAGATGATTTTGTAGCTGTACACTAAAATAGGTCATACATCGAATAGATGGATGTTATAAAACAAAGTACTCATGCTAATTGGCAATGACATCATCCCATCACCCCAGAGCAAGTGGATTGCTTCTAGCCTCCATTACAGCTATTTCTATCAAAGGCCAGTCATTTCTTTTCTTTTTCTATTTTTTGGTATTCTAAAGCACTTAGCTCCTTAAGAACTGTTTTTCCTTTCATCTGGAGACAGATTCTACTTCTGCTTACATTTTTAGTGTTACTAGAAGCCAATGTGACTTTCCTTGTTCTGATAGAAGCATACCATTGTACTTATAATGCCTGTCACCTTGCAACTGAAGATCTCAAAGCACATCACCAATCTTATGCCTCATAACACTCAGAAAGTAAACAGGTACTTTTATAGATATTTAATAGACAAGAGAATTCAAAACTCTGTCTCGCCTTGAAAATTCTAATGAGTTTAGAGTGCTTGCATGTTGGGAATAGTCCTTGTACGTTCACATACCAGTTGTTCCTTCTGGTAGAAATCTAAACATTCCTTGGTGGACTGTGCATCTAAACGGACTTCATGTTGTGGGCGGAGGTTACATCAGCACACTGACAGTTTGTGTATGGTCCTGGATCTGCTGCAACAAGCTGTTACATTTCTTCCTAACATGTGTTTCAGATCACTGCAGAATTATCACATCATCATACAAATGATCAATGCTGTTTTGAATTCAGGAGGGAACCAAATATAAAAGGAAACTGTGCATATGCACAAGTTCAGAATTTTAAATGGGAGCTGCTGCTAAAAGACTCATAGGAAAATCCTGCTACATACTGAGGTGAGAAAAACGTCCTTATAGTTTTAAAACTTCAGATCAAATTTTTCCAGAGAGCTCAGCAGCATTAATCGAGATTAAACCCCGCCCCCCAAAGTTGTGTTAATTATGCATGTACAAAAATCTGGGAAGTGTGGGAAATCTTGAAATTATGAGAGAAGAGTTTGATGTTCTATTTAATATTTAATTTCATTGACACACACCCATAACTAACAAAGCTAAATTGTTCCTGAACTTTTTAAAATGCATATGGACTGACACTAAGTACGAACATTTTCAATCGTAAAGGAATAAAATTGAGAAAATGGCAAGCAATCAGAAACAAAAGTTACATTACATGCCCAACTATTGTATCTATAGTGGCCACTACTACTCCTATTATAATCCACAAGAGAATTTGAAAGCATTTAGATTTGCTTTTTCAGCTGACAATCTGCCGCAGGTGCTGCGCTATTATAAATAACTATTCAGCTGTTATGCATTATTGTCTAAATCACCATTTTGAACCTGAAGTATAAGCTGTACAACCCATAGATCAAATCTAAGAAATTGGCTCTTGTTTACAATGTAGTCATTTTAAAGGAAGAAAATACCCAGGAAATCAAACTCGCAAAGAATTTTAATTATGCTACTTGTTCCTAGGAGCAGTATTACAGTTTTACATTCCAACACTGTGTGCATGGGAAATGAAATATACACCACCTGTTAACAATACGTACTCTGATGAATGCTTGGCTAAAAATTGGTTCCTGATTTTTTTTTTAATTATATAGGGTGGGGAGAAAGAAGATTGAGTCCATTTTTTTCCATAACCAGACAAATATTATCAACTTAGTGTAATGATTTACATTTTATTAACATCAGATGAAATCATATAGAGAATTTTTTTGGACTGATACAGAAATAATTATGATTACTTTACCATTATTACATGAGTGATAATGGGATTCATGAATAGCAGCAAAAGGTGTAGGTAAGACTGGAAAAATGGTTTCCATTAAAATCCCCTACTTGCAGCCTCTGATTTTTAGTTCTCATTTGGCATAAAAAATTTACATGGCTGAGTTCAACTTAAAAAATGCTTTATTTGGCTTGCATTCTATTCCTCTATATTTTCAACAAAATAACTTTTCACTGTGGCTATGAGAAAAAATATTTCTCTTACATGTATATAAAACATCCAGTTACAGTTTATACTTTAAAATGCGGCAGAGGCAGTTAAAATTTAAATAGTCATTCATCAAGAGTAATGTCTTTGTTGGCTTGGGTAACATGGAAAAGGTAGTTACCAAAAAGTAACACGTGATCTGTGTGATACTGTAAAAGCAAGAGGTAGAAGAAAAATTAGGTTGTGCTTGACAGACCCAGGAGATAAAACTTTAAGTCAGTTTTGTGTAGGAAAGCCTATAATCATCTTTTGAAGCTAAATCAGGTTTTGGAGCTTGATCTTCTTTACATCAAAGGGATTTTCAAAATTTACATCAGAGGAAGTAAAAAGGAAGAAATCACAGTTGAAAGAGCATCCTTGATCCTCCATTTTTGGGACTTTCCATTTTTACTGCATTCAAGTTCTAATTGCTAATTTTATAAATAAGCAATGGCTCAGTCCTACCATCCTTGTGTAGGCTGAACTCCCCTGGATTTTGCTGTAAATTGAGAGCTGCTCAGGTGGCTGCAACGCTGAGTTAGGGGAGCCCTGACTAGGGATGACAACGGGCGGGTGCATTGCTGGTTCTGAGCAAACTGAAAGGTTGAGGAGAACAACTGGAAATATTACTCATGCAGCCTAACAAAGTCCTGTGCTTCTGAAGACAAATGCTTTCACTGTAGGGTTCCCAGGGAACAAAGGAAGTCGTGGCCTTTACAAAGCACACAAATGGAAGAAATACTTGTATACAAAGTCTGACTCACAGCTCATGTAAAGAATATGACAAACTTCTTAGTCTAATTCATTAACTCTAAATAATGCCCTTTCAAATGCCATCCCCAGAAGCAGTTTCTATTGGAGCTATTTTTTCTCCTTTTGCCACAGATTGTTTGTAAAGAATTATGGGAAATGACAACAGTAGAACCAAAGTTCGATTTTTTTTCACAGATGAAACTACAAAATGCATGGAGTAATGTAATCCAGTCAGACAGGTGAGTAAATTACATCTTGGTTGCAACAATGCACCACTTGCTGAATATCAATAAGGATACGTTCCCTTCTTTACAGTAAAAATAGTATTTGCTGTTAATGTAAATGGTTCTGAATGTCCCTGGCAGTATATGCACAGATGCCAAACAGCATTAAAACTTGAGCAGAATCTCATAGGTTTCATTTGTGAGGAAGACTGTTCACAGATGTTAAAACAAGGAGAATGATTCATTTACATTGCTTTACAATAATGAAACTCCACTAACTTCTATCATCTTCCTTCAAATTTCTCCTCGAGTAAATGAGAAAAGCATAAGCTCACGTCCAAGGAACTTTGTCAAACAGTGCACCGAGGTTTTCATTCTGCTTCTAAATTTCCTAGGAAATTCCAAAAGATGCCATTGTTCTTCATAACTCAACAGTCACAAGTATCAACAGAGTACGTCTGGGTGCTCAAGCTGAGGGAAAGACTGGCTGACGTGAGCTGTGCCCCATCCTTTGAATGTTGAGTCCAAGATACTGAAGAACTCAAGAATGGGTTAGACCGGGTTAGACTAATTAGATTTTCATCTCCAAGAGGCTAATTTTAGATTCTGCCTCAACTAAATCAATAAATTACTTTAATAAATATCTTATGGAAGCATTTGACCCCAATTCTAGAACAAATCTATGAATGTTCCGTATGACATCACAGGCAGAGCTGGTGTGCAGTTAAAGTGATATTCTTAGCGCAAATATATGTGCTGGCCTCAGGTCCTCTGCTCAATGAGTTTTATTTTTACTAGGAGTAATATACTTAAGCTCTCTAGAGCTCTGCAGATTCATTTTTTACATGCAACTACATAATCTTTTTGGAGTGAATATGGACATGAACTCCTCCTTGCAGCGCTCTATAAACATCTGCTTGCACAGCAGATATTTCAAATTCAGAATCCAGGAAGGAAAGTGCTCCCAGGACTGATTACTGAGTTATATACCCTTTTATTTTAATGTACTCTGCCAAGATGAGTCCATAACCTCAAATGAGTCAGGGAAGAAAAGGGGAAGGGCAATAACAAACAGCTTCATCGTAATTTTAACCATATTGCCTAGTGATCACAGAATAACCTTTATGCTTAGGTATTTAAGGAGACTACATGGACACATTCTTCCTGAGTGTGCTCATCCACTCATTGGGATTTGTACTCTGTGATTCCAAGTACACAAGGAGAAGACACATGTGCCATCTACTCCAATTTTGTTACTTGGTTCTGGTGGCAGGGACACTTAGGATTTTTTGCTAGACTGCATAGTGACAAATTTCACTCTCTTGAATAGACCTCGCTGTAAAGTGGAGATACGCTTGCCATACTGACCCTCCAGGTATAGCTTCAATACTTGTGATCCTGCTCCAAGACATCAGTTAAACATTAAGTTATGGCCCAGTAATTCAGGCTTGCCGGTCCATATTAAATAAGTAAAGAAATATCGAGACACCTTGGAAGCTGTTTGTGTAGTCCAACAAGCAAACTGTTCACAAATGTACAAAGAAAAAACTCAGTCAATTTAAACTGGAAACAGTGACAAGCTTGAAGTTGCACACAGATCCAGGCTGGCATAAAAGTCACAGGGCATTTTTTTTCAAAAGATGGTTTCGTAAGCTCCAGTATACAAGCCAACTTGTGTCTTGGGTAATTATAGTCTCTCTATTGAAAATCCCCCTGTAATTTCAGCTGGATGTATTTTTTCACTTACTGCCCTAAATTGTTATATGTTATTCTAAAAGCTGGTTAACATCATATGGAGAAGGTGGCAAAAAATCAATAGAGCTTCACAACAAAGACATGAAAGAAGTAAAATATGAAATCTCTGAAAGAAATGATGTTCCCATTTGGGGGCAAAAGGGCAAGGACAATGGAATCAGTGAATTTATATTCTTTCGCAGGCTTTGCTATGTTATTAAGATGTAATAATAGTTTCAGGCTTTTACTTTACACAGTTGTGCCTTTCTATCTTCTTTGGTCTGCCAACAGAATGAAACAATAGTTCAAACTGAAAAGTCAAGTTTTGACTATCAAAAAGAAATTTGAAGACAGTTTGCCCAAAAGACGAATGCCTTGTCTTTTGCATGGAGTTTAATACTCCAGTTCATGCAAACTTGTCAAGATTAATGGTAGTTGATATCTTTAGGAAAGACACAGATGAGATGGGAATCTGAGCTCAAAAGGTAGTCTGAAGAAAGAATATATACATATGCATTATATAAAAACAATACTTACATATATATGTTTAATATATAAATTATGTATAATATAAACATATGTAAAATTGTATTTAACAACTTTTATCTCTGTTTGCCATTATAATGTATTTTGTTGTTTAATTTGGGTTATTCCTTCTGGTAATTTTCCTTACTACATTAATTGGCATGTTCTGTACTGAACAGCTTGTCCCCCTGAAGAATATAGCTCTTGGTCATTGAAACGATGCTTTCCTATGCGCTCTCAATAAACCCAAAGATCTACATTAAGCTTCTGTTAAATTATTTGTTTGTTCATTGTCACCAGCGTACTCACAGCTGTATAAGACTTAGAAAATCAATTCCTGTCCCGAGGGGTTTAGAGTCACTCAATGGTCAGTGCTGTTCTTTTTTGTCTCTTGTCTTGAATTTGGGAGTTCTTAGGGGATTCTTCTGGTCTGAATGCTGACTGTGAGGAGTCCTTCAGATCTACAGAGATTTTGGTTTTGTTTTAGCAATTGGTGACCTTGGGGGTAGGTAGTCTGAAATAGCTGCGCTATAAATTATCCATATTGCTTTATCTTATGCATCAGGTCTCACAGTTGAGATTCTTGAACTAAAAGATACTTAGAGGGAAGAAAATCCCAAGCTTTCTTAGTTCATATTGATAGCATACTGCAATGTTATATGCACATTTACATTACTTCTACAGTGTAATACATAGTAAGGGACTGTCTTGAACTACTGGGTTAAATAAATTCATATTTCTTCTTGAAGTTCTTGTTGGCAAGAAAAAGTACAGGTCCCCTGGAGATGGACTACATGTCCTTTTAAGTCTTTTCTATCTAATTTCTAGGATTTCTATGAACCTCAATTCAATTTCTTGGCACTAGATATAGCAGTCTTTTGGCTAAGATCAAGAATAGAATCAATCTAATATTTGCTTTTATCCTTCATTGAGCCACTTCTTTTTACGGGGAGAGGATAATGGAATCATTGATAGAGTACATGTTTTACTTCTTTCATTTCTCTGTATGCATATTGTTTTGAATAATTTAAAATTTATGATTTGCTAAATACAACTTGTACTTTCTTATTGCTGGGCCAAGTACTAACGTTACGAGTCTCTCAAAATCACTACCAAATCACATGGAAATTTTGCCTACGTATTAATTAAATAGACAGGGAGAGATTCTGAGCTAGATTGTACTGAAGAATGGTAGCTCAAAGCAGCAGCATTTCTCCCTAAATAACTCGGGACTCTGTCCATCCTACTGCTGAGACACTGAAGCAGTCATCCTCTTGTACTCATATCTTACTTTAATTGGATATTGCCTGAGAAATGGCAGAATTATCTTTTTGTTTTAAAAACAAGTTTCTCTGACAACCTGGGATTTATGTGTTTCTTTTTCTAGTACATATTCATCCCCTGAATTTTTCTCTGAAGATATATGATATGTAAAACAGAAGAACATTACCTAGAGGGAATACTGTTCCCTGGATAGAGTATCTGTGATGAATGTTATAAAGGAGCCAGGAGAGGATGATTAATTACTATGTTAATGCACCTACATACAATAATGCATGGACTCGTTATTAAGAACCATGTAGCACTAATGTACTGTTGCTTTCACAAATTATCCATTTGTTACTAAGAGGGTCAAACCCAAATACTGTGTGCAAGATCTCCATACGTGCCCATGTTTTTTTGATCCTTGTCCCACAGGGCAAGAATTTAAGCAATTTGTTGTCGTGAGGGCTGGCAGCCAGGGGAGCTGTATGTCCATCTGATATTGTTGTAACAAGCAAGGCTCCACTAGGAATTTCCATCTGCTGTGCCTCCTGAATTTGCCTACATATAATTAGCGTGCTTGGTGATGCTTAACTAAAGGTGAACGGAAACATGTTTGCAATAGAACGTTTTCATAGGATCTCTATCAATAGGAGGATGTGTGAATAGACTTCGAGTTTACAAAACCTTTCCATTTCCTTTTCCTTCTTTCCAAAGAAGACTGCTGAAAAATCATTCATTTTCTTGAATTCACAAACTTCATCTACTGCTGAAATGCAGACCTCTGCAAACGAGTAACAAAATCAGACTGAATCACCTTGGTTATTAAAACTGGAGGACTCAGTGGAATATTTTGGAGCCCCCTTGCAGCTGCTGTTCTTGTTCCAGTTGCAGGTGGCCTACACCTTCAATGCCCTGTAATGTTTCATGTGCAGCTGTGACCTTCTTTCTCCCTCTAACATGGACTTGGGTGATGCAGGTGAGTCTGCTCCCTCCCCAAAAGATGTGATCTAGTGAGGAAGAGGAAAGTATTTCTAGGAAGACAGCAGTGTAGTTTATTGTGCAGGGAGCAGCTTGGAACTGCTATATTCAAGGTATGGGACCAGCACTGTTTAACATCTTTGTTGGTGACATGGACAGTGGGATTGAGTGCACCCTCAGCAAGTTTGCCGACAACACCAAGCTGTGTGGTGCGGTCAATGTGCTGGAGGGAAGGGATGCCATCCAGAGGGACCTTGGCAGGCTTGAGAGGTTGGCCCGTGGGAACCTCATGAAGTTCAACAAGCCCAAGTGCAAGGTCCTGCACATGGGTCAGGGCAATCCCAAGCACAAATACAGGCTGCACAGAGAATGGATTGAGAGCAGCTCTGAGGAGAAGGATTTGGGGGTGCTGGTTGATGAGAAGCTCAACATGACCCAGCAAGGTGCGCTTGCAGCCCAGAAAGCCAACCATATCCTGGGCTGCATCAAAAGAAGCGTGGCCAGCAGGTGAAGGAAGGCAATTCTGCCCCTCTACTCTGCTCTGGTGAGACCCCACCTGGAGTACTGCATCCAGCTCTGGGGCTCCCAACATAAGGAGGACACGGACCTGTTGGACTGAGTCCAGAGGAGAGCCACGAAGATGATCAGAGGGCTGGAGCACCTCTCCTGCGAAGACAGGCTGAGAGAGTTGCAGCTGTTCAGCCTGGAGAAGAGAAGGCTCTGGTGAGACCTTATAGCAGCCTTCCAGGGGCCTACAAGAAAGCTGGAGAGGGACTTTTTACAAGGGCATGTAGTGACAGGACAAGGGGTAATGGCTTTAAACTGAAAGAGGGTAGATTTAGATTAGATACAAGGAAGAAATTCTTCACTGTGAGGGTGGTGAGACAGAAAGCCAACTGAAGAGGTTGCCTAGAGAAGTTGTGGATGCCCCATCCCTGGAAGTGTTCCCAGGTCAGGCTGGATGGGGCTTTGAGCAACCTGGTCTAGTGGAAGGTGTCCCTGCCCATGGCAGGTAACTGGATGACCTTCAAAGGTCCCTTCCAACCCAAGCCATTCTGTGATTCTTCTATGATGCTTCCCTGCATCATTAGCAAAATGAAAATCTGAGGACCTGATGAAAACTGAGGAGAGCAACCAGCTCTTCACCCAGCCCCTGCCAGGGCCACGTGGTTATCTTTAACAGGCTAGAGGTGGCCCAGGCACCATGAGCTGAAGAGCTTTAATCAAAGACAGAAAGAGGCAGAGGAAGGTGTTCCATCTGAGATACATGTGCTGGGTGATACTGGCCTTGGCAAAACAACCTCAGAAACCTGAACTCTGGTTGCTTCTCAGATAAATGGAAGAGTACTTATTGTGTAACACTGTGTTAGGCCAGATTTTCAAATATGGTCTGTTTAAATTACACATGCTGGAACCAACACTTTCAGGGAACCCCTGCAGCTAACACAGCTACATCAGTGGAGAAGAAGGAGCTCTATAGCAGGAGCTGCTGTTCTCCTCTGACCTGGAGTGTCTGTGACCATTAGCAACCATAGAAAATCTACTGTGGTTACCTATAGTAAGAAAGGACTACATCAGAGTTTTAAGATCACTAGTTCTGTGTTGCACTTCGTTCTGCATTTGAAGGAAATTAAAAAGCTGTCTTAAATACTCATTTGTGCATACAAATGTGGGGTTTGTAAACACGAAGGATCCACATGAAATTAGAAGGAATGGCTTAACGCTACTGTTGAATCTTTTTTGCTGGTATCTTTTTTTATATCTAACCTTTGTGACACTGACTATCTAAAAATTTAAATTGAAAAGTAAGAAGTTTAGGAGCTCACTATGGGAAATGTGGGCTGAGCTTCAATCAGTCCTCAGCTTCAATCAACCTGCTCAGTGCCGGTTTTGTGTAAGAAAGAATACAGACCTTTAATATTGAGTAAGAGCAATGGAATTAGCTCCTTCTAAGGGCTTTGAGCCTCCAAGTCTTTCACATTGAAAATATTCATGGAAGTCAGTGGGCATTTTCAGTACCAGAGGAATGCAGGGTTAAGTCCAAAATCTACTTGTTACCAACTAGGTAACATCAGAATGAATCTATGCAATGTTATATTGCATCCAAATATCACATTTAATTCCCCAGTTTTTACACCTTACTGTGTGCAGTGCTTGCAGCTCTGAATAACGTTCTTATTTGGTTAGATTTATATACACAGTAAAAGGGGAAGTAACTGCAGCTGTACTGCTGTCAGCTACAGAGCATGGCACAAATTGTAGGAATTCACAGTGTGGGCTCTACACAGAGCTAAGCAATTCTTTAAAATACTATGAATAGTTCTACAAAACACTGCAGGATCCAGCTCTCTGAACCTCATTCAAACAGATTTCTGACTCCTTTTGGAAGCGTGATTGGTGTACGTGTATCAGTGAGGGTCAGGGTGTTTGAGCAGAAAGAGGAGTTACGTACATGTTGAATCTCAAACTATAAATTGGAATCTTAGTGGGTAAAATGGGCAGGTTCTCATCTCTTGTGACCCAGCTAAGGCACAGGTACTGTACTTAGTGGTTTGCACATTTTAAGAAACCGATGATGACAACCTTCAGAAAGTGGCAAACTGCTCAGAAACAGCAGCAGACTTTGAAACAGCTGCAGAAATCCCAGGAGGCCCTTGCTTTATGTGGGGCACTGCAAAGGAATTGTTTTGTCATACCAGCTCCCTCAGCACATCAATAAACTTTCCCAAATAAGTTAGCTTTTTCTTTGTTCTCATTACTGTTCACTCACCAAATGCTTGCATTTTACTTGATCTTGCAGGTAAGTGCTATTACTCTGAATTGTTGCTGCTGCTGCGAGCCTGCATGCAATACAAATCTGACAGAGAAAATGTTTCAGCATAGCTTACTTTATTAGTCTTCCAAGTTTAAAAAAAAAAAAAAAGAATAGGGCAAGAAGGAGAAACAAGAAATACTGATGTATATCACAATGAAAATGCAGTTCGGTCTCTAAGTCTTCTTCCACGCACTTGTAAATTATTCCTAAATTGTACATAAAATATGAACATTTAAGTCCAGATCCTTAGCTGGAGTAACTCTGTATCCCTCCATTGGTCCCAACGGACGTGCTGATTTACGCCTGCTGACATCTGAGCTACAGTAATTGGTGTTGACATTTTTGGATTGTATTTAGGTTTAGGTATTTAGTTTGAACATGGTTTTCAAGAAGCGAAAAACATTGGGATGTTGTTAGGGTAACCACAGGGATAACTGCATGATGCTATCCTTATAATTGTTATTCAAACAATGCTTACAGTAGTTACTGCCGCTATTTGGATTAGGAAAACAGTAAGATCTAAATTAAAACGGGCATGGAAACACTGCTTCATGGTGTGTGATGTCCCTGTGCCACTGCCTGATAAAGTCTCTCCACACAGGCCTTGAGGCGGTGGTCACTGGATCGGGAAGGCAGACATGGGCACAGGCCCCGAGGCGGCACAGCCCTCGGTGCGCAGGAGTGCCTCACACCTCCTCTGCCACCTTCTCGATGGGGACTGGTCTTCTCACAGACCCCATGGCAGTGTTTTTAAGTACGCCGCATCCTTACACTCCTGTGCTCTCCTTACAAACACCACCCGTGGTGTTTGCTGTATGAACTGTGCAGTTCATTGATGCCGGCATGACAGTGACTGGCTGGACACGCTGCAAAGAACCAAGAGGATCGGATGGAGCCATTAGGCAGACGGATCCCTCCTCACGCAGGCTCCTTTCCAAGTGGCACCGCACCGAGTACCCGAGGGACCTGTGAGCTGCGTGGGCAGGGGCTGTGAAGGCAGCTCACCTCGGCCCTGCCTGCCCCAAGCCCCATGGACAATGCTGGGCTACTCTGCAGGCATGCGCCACCGAGGCCCGCCAACCTCCCGCTCCCGAGCCGCCGCCGCTGTGACCGTGCTGCACGTGGGCGTCCTGAGGGGCGGAACGGCCACCGGCAGCTGCAGCGAGGGCGCGCGGCGGGCAGACCCCGCGGCAGCCAAGATGGCGCCCGGCCAGGGTGAGAGCAGGCGACCGGGTCCCGGGGGGAGGAGCTTCGCGCCCCGCCAGCGGCCCGGGCCCCGCCCCCGTTCCCTGGGCGACGGCGACGCCGAGCCGCGGGCAACATGGCGGCGGCGGGGCAGGTACTCCTCTCCGCGGCGCTTGTGCCGCGGCGCGTCCGGGCTTCTGCTCGCCCCCGTGCCTTTCACCGGCGTTGGCTCATCCCGCAGGACGGGGGGGCGGTGTGAGGGGCCGCGGCGCTGGCGCTGCCGAGGCGGCGTGCTGCGGGGGCAGGGCTGGGGCAGCGGTGCCCGCGCCCTCTCCGAGGCGGTGCCACGGCACCCCGCTGCTTTCGCCCCCGCTTTTTTTGTTTTTTAAAATAATTTATTTTAAGTGTTTTCGCTAAGCTTCAGAGAAGGTAGAAAAGGGTGGGGTGTTAAAAATGCAGCGTGGGTATATATACCGGTGTAACCTTCGTCCCCAAGAGAGACGGCGGGGTGATTCCACCGCCAGAAAGCCGCGGGGGCCTCGGCTGGTACAGGCCCGTCCGGGGCCCGTCCCGCGCCTCGCCTCGCCTCGCCTCGCCTCGCCTCGCCTCGCCCGCCTGGCTTCTGAACCGCGGCTGGTGAGCTGCTCCTCACCCGCCTTCCGCACCTCCCACCGCGCTCGCCGCTTCTCAGTCGGTTACAGATTCTCGTTTCTAAGCGTATGGCTGTTTCTTGGCTTATTCGCGGTGGTACGAATCTCCTAACTTCTGATTGCTGAGAGAAAGGCGTGCAGTTTCCTTTCAAAGAACCCCGAAGGGGTGGAAGTAAGCTCACGCCTTGCTTCCAGCAACATCACGATTGTATTTCTCACCTTTCATTGCTTTAGGTAGCTAGAGCGCTCTAGAGGATTTCACAAATCCACGTCGTTCTCCTTAATATTTGCTTTTTTTCTTGTCTTTGGCCTCCTCCATTTTTTTTTCTTGTTTTCTTTTTTTTTTGCATTGCAATTTTTGACTTGGTTGAGAGAGGTGTGATTTCTGACAGTCAGGCAACTCATCTCATGCTGCACGTCAAGAGAAATACAAGAATACAAGTTATTCCTCCCAAGTACGTACGAGGTGTTGCGTCAGCTCAGAATTTCTCCCTCAAGTCTGTCTATATAGTTGTAGCTACTACGAGATAATTTTCTTCCGGTTGAACTGTTTTGTTGTCTTAAATGGCCGAGAAGTTACTGTGACTGTTGTGGAAGTGATTAACCGCTTTTAGCCAGTGTAATGGTTGCATCCGTTGGCACAAAGCTACTTTAGCGATTGTCGGTACAAAAGCTTAACGTTTAGGTTTTCTTAAATAAATAAATCCTCTTCCATGTGAAATGTGTAATTACATATTCTAAATGCTTTATGAAAAATATATGCATCTCATAGTATTCTCTGTTAGTGTTCTATGTAAATATTTTGGCAGTTGGAACAGCGTAACACTGAAGTAATGCAGTCAGTTAGATCATAGTAAAAGGATACAAGGTGTACTGTATGGGAAACGACAGGCTGTCAAAAATATATTGTACATCCGTTTGAAATGTACCACTGAAATTTTCGTCATTTTTACTTCATGGTTTTATAAAAGGAATCCTTAGAGGAATTCAGTGAATTTTTTTTCCCACGTATTTTCTGTTCCTTATGTATTGAACTTTGTTCTACATGTGATAGCTTACCTTTGTGATATTTCTGAGTATATGATTTTTTTTTTTATTGTAAACTCTGTGGAATTGTGTGTTTTTATAAATCAAATTATATAGTCTCCAGTTTTTGCTGAAGCTAGCTTTGCATGGTCTATACGTAAGCTGTGGGGAACACTGTATGCTGCCACTATTTTTGTTACAGTGTTTCTTAGATCTTGAGACAATTCCTTTTGATTTAAATTGAATATTTTTATAATTCTTCAGACTTGTAATTACTTTCAGCAGAAAGCATATTAGAAAATCTGAATCCTGATCTTAGCAAGTCTTGCCGCTGGAAAAATTGGAACGTTTTTTCCAATAGGTAGTCTGCAGCTGTGGAAACATTAGTAAAGTTTAATGTCATAATACATTTGGTCATCCATAAATCTCGATGTTTGGACTGTATGAAATTTTTGAAACATATTTTGTTATTAAAAGGACACTGTCAGCATCTGTTGTTTATAATGGTCCTCTGAAAGCTTTCCTTCCATATAGGTTTTATCTTTTGCATTTGACATATCTGCATATTTCTCTTTTGAATGTAGCCGAAATTAGTGTTACTATTTTTATTTCCTTATTTGTTTGACAACAAAAGAAATATTATGACTAAAAATAGCAACTATTGATTTTAACTTCCTATTGTGGGAGTGGAAAAGTGGGGCTTTTTTAAAACAAACAGGAACAGTGAATGCATTTCTGTTTCTGCCTTAACTATTTATGTAGGCAGCTTCAAGATTTTCTGCTTCTGCTGAAGTATTCGACAGCTTGATAACAAAATACGTATAATAATACAAATAACAGCCTGTGTTGCTGGTGTGGTGTTTTTTTTTCATTCCCATTTTGATTAAAGTTGTAACTGATACACAACACTCTTTCAGGGTACATCTGTACTGCTGTCAGCAGTATTGTTCAGACAGAGGTAGCTGAGCTAGCTTTAAATGAACTAGCTCAGGTACTGGAAACTAGCTGTGGCAGCAGAGTTTAGTCTAGTCTAATTTCCCTGATGGAGTCAGGACAGGAGGATCTCGGGTTCCTTACAATTCAGGTATTGCTATAATTTAAGAGAGCTGGTAAGCTATTTCTTTGTTAATATATGTTTGAAAGTCATGATTTTGCAAAGCATGGTGTGGTATTGTCGAACAAATGCGAATACGTAACATCTTCAGCCACTGCAGAGGGCTCATCCCAATGGACAAGCTTATTTTCTTTCAGGAACACTGGTGCTAATTTCCATTGCTATGTTTCAAAGTTTTGCCACTCTGGAAAGGCCCTCACCAAAACTGCAGATAGTGGGGCATTTTTTCTAGCCAGGGATGACTCACTTGGGGTTTGGGTTTTTGAGAGACTTTTCTTCCCCACCTCCCCAAACACAGAGGTTTTTTGCAATTTGCTATTTAACTATATCACTCTTCTGCTAATATTTTCTCCTTCATGGTGGTTTGTGAACATTGGCCAAGAGATTCAAGGAAGATCTTATTCTTTTGTTTTAGAATATCTGATTTGGTATTTTGATTTGATGCTGTTGACAAGGGGTGCCCAAATCGTTTGGAGTAATGTATTGAGCAGCCAGAAACATATTATATGTTCAGAACGGCTAAAAATTCTTTGCAGGAAAATAAAACAGCCACAAATAATTCTCTAATGGTAGTCTGTATTTCAATAGGTTAAGTCTACTGCTGGGACTATTTGGAGGATTGGTTTGGGTTTTTTTTTTCCCAACACATGAGGATAGTGTTACCAGAATTAACTCACCTTGGATTTCCTCGGTCAGTCGCTACAGTTAACAATAAAATGAATAGTAAATTCTTTGACATCAGTCAACACATATGTAAAATAACTTCTCTTTGAATTTTCACTGGTGGTTAAAGACAGCAATCAAAAGACAAAACAGTATTCAATCAAAATAATTATAAGCTTTTAGTCATGTGTTTGTGTAGGTTCTGCCCAAACAGAAACTTTCCACAAATATGGGATTGTTCAAATGATTCATGGACTTCCACTACTTTTTTTTAAATTACAGAAATATTGATAATTTTAAAAATTAATTTTCTAAATTATGTACTTTTTCTCCCGTAGTTCCTCATTGGTCATTTGGAACAGTATTTCTTATTATCCGATACCTGTGCTTGCTGTAGCGGACAGCGGTGCCACAAATCCATCCTTATCATGAGCAGTAACAAAGATAGCAATACACTGGTGAGGAGTGTTGCTGCTGGGAATATCGTTACAGACATTAGGTGATGAAACAGTGAAATGGGAAGCGTTCACCTTGCCATGTAAACTGTCGGATTTTGATGTGCAGATTACAGAGCCTTATCTGCCATACTGAGTTACAACAGCTTGAATATCTCTTAAGTTTAAACTGCAAACTTTAGCTGGTTAAAGAATATATTTCTAATGCTAGAGGACCTTTAAATGTGTCAAAAGATATTATAGGTGACTGAGTGCAAGGCACCTGGAGTGATTTTTAAATAAATTTTTGTAATCTTATATATTGCTATAATACAACACAACATACTAAGACTTCAGCAAATTTTCCCAGAGGTCCTTCTTGCTGTTTGTCATTCAGGGAATGAGATGAACCTTAGCATCAGCATGTTAAGTGTGCTGTGCCTGACAATATGATGTGGGTTAGAAAGTTTCATACTGTAGTAAGCCAAGTATATACTGGAGGCAGGAGAAAATTCCTTTTTTGGACAAGCTTTTTCTGACATGATGGATGTTGCCTGATACCTTTCAAGAAGCAGTGAGGAATTAGTTTGGATAAGATTCTTAGGAGTTCAGGTGAAAAGTTGCTTTCCAGAGTGTTCAACTTTTTGCTTACTAATCTGTTTCTTACAGTATGAGATGTAAGCAGTGAGAGGGAAAAAAAAGACTTTTGATGCACCTCTATTTACAGGGCTACTGCTGTGATCTTGAATGGTGGAGGACTGTCATGCAGATAGTTGAGAGTGTTATAGGAGGGTCTTTGTTCTTACTCACACCTGGCCTGTAACCACAGAGGAGAAGCTGGAAGATAGCTTGATGAGAACAAAAATACTATGCCTTGAACTTTCTTATGCTTTTCTTTCTGATACAGTGCTAAATTCCTCATGCTGTACTGATAAAGTCCATCTGGGGTGATTCCTGTAAAATGTTAACATTTTGCTTTATGAAGAAGTATGGTCAGTAAGGTGTTGACCGACTGACCAGTAAAATGCCATTTACATAATGGTGCAAAAATACATAGTGAAGTATCCTGTGTATTGGCCATCCTGAGAGAAAGAGATGAACTGGTATTAATTCAGTTTCTAAAACGTCAATATCAGTTATTCTTTTAATTCAGCTCTCACTACTTGTAAAGAATCTGTTGTTCAATAAGTTTTTAACACCACTGGTCCCTTCAGGAAAGCACTCATATTTTTCCTAATTATTCAAAAATATCTTTCAAAAATATTAGCATGTTGAGCTATTAATTTTTTTTTTCCTAGCTAGGGCGTGCAGCTTCAATTATATGAACATTGCTGACTTTAGGAGTACTTCTTTTTATACTGCATGAATTATTGCTAATAAAAACAAAAGCAAACTAATGTCATGCTCCTAACTATGTGAAAGAAGCCTTCGTTTACTTTATTCCTGTTGTTCTGATGAGACCTTGTATCAGAGACTAATTCCTTTAGAGCTGGGAACAATAATTTTTCATATTAAAGTACATGTGAAAGTACTACTTAATTAGAGGAAAAAAACTAGTCTGTCCACTAAATGATCTTTGTTGCTGTCAGTCTTGTTTCATCAGTCTTGAATGTCGTAATTCAGCCGGTCCCAGAGTTTTAAGTATATCTTGCAGTTTGGCAGCAGCAGGGGGAGTAGTGTAGCTTTATTTGGGGGCTCTCCTTGACCAATGCTAGAGGTAGTTGATTGTTAGCCCAGAACAATGCTGTTCAGGCTCAAAAATCAGCTCATGTTCGGAAATCTTCCACTTCTCTCTCTCTCTCTCTCTCTCTCTCTCTCTCTCGATGAGCTAGAAACATTATTCTGCAAGCTTTGCCTTTCTGCACTTCTGTAAAGCCCAAGTCCCACAGATGTAGAAGTGTACCTGCTACGAGTAAATTATGATCAGGTTTTACTCGACCTTTTTTGTGTCCTGGTACAGAGGCGGGTCAGGGCAATTAGACTCACAGTCATGAGGCTGGAAGGGATCTTTGGGACATGAGCTGGTTCAGCTGCCTGCTCAGGGCTGGGCCAGCACTGAATGCAGACCAGGGCTTTGTCCAGTTCGGTCTTGAAAACCTGCAAGGATGGAGATTCTTGCACCTTTCTGGGTAACCTATTCTAATGCTTAATTATCTTCATAGTGAAATATTTTTCCTTATGCTGTCCCATGCTAATGTATTGTAGGTCCCTTCCAAATGAAATGTTCTATTCTGTGACCATTGTCCCTCGTTCCCCTGCCATGCACCTCTGTAGACAGTCTGGCTCATCCCACATTTTATAACGTGCTTTGACACCTCAGTTTGTTGCCTACATATTCTATTGCAAAACAGGGGTTTTTTTCCCACTGTTTTATTTATTTCATAGATTTCTTACTGAAGTCTGTGGTCGAATGGTTTTGGTCAGTGACACACACTAAATAAAACATCATCAAATGTTCCTATTTTTTGTAAGACCATTGCATTGTTAGTTCATGCTCGGTTTGTTATCCCCTATAACATGTACATCCTTGTATTTCCTATAAGGAACTGCCTTCTGTATTACAAATATACAGACCTTCCCTGAAATAGTAGTGTCAGATCCTTGTATGTGTATCATTGTGTTGCAGCAAACATCTTGGACTTTTTTTTGGTTAGGGAAGGAGTAGTGTAGACAATAAATTTGAAAATGCAATCGAGTACAGGATGGAGAACAAATAGCTTGTTAATGTTTATGTGTACTCATAATATCTTAAGCAGAAACTGATTTTAAAATTTAATTACTGTGCAATCTAGTATCACGTTGGTCAAATCTAGATTCGTAGATTTTCTTTGCACCTTTATATTTCTATTGTTTTTACTTGCAAGTTAATTTAATCCTGTGCTGCACATAATATGTCACTATATTCCCACATGAATTTAAGATAAAAATATTATTTTCCATCTACCTGCCTAGCTTTTCTCTAGTGAAAATGTGTTAGGGTATTGTGTTGCTACCATGTAATTATAGCTGTGTTAGATTTTTGGCATTTGTTGAATTAATCCCTTGCATACTTCCTCAAAATAAAAATGTTATTTAGATAAGTTACTGACATAATAAAATAAACCTTTAAAAATTATATTCCTATATACATATGTGTGTGTAGGAAGAAGACCAAGATCAGGATGCGATAGGTGGAAAGAAGGTTATTAATCGGACGTTTCTTTCTCTTTCCCAAATTACTGCTTTGTCAGAACAAAACGTAGAAGGAGTTCAAAAGTAAGTGGCAATGATAGCGATGCTAGAACCAATATAATAAAATGAAATTAAAATTATAGACCATTTGTTAGATTTCTTTTGTGATGGTTATGTCATTAGTCTTTAATTGTTCAGTTAAATCATTGATATTTAATATGATTCATGAAAGATAAGAAGAAATACTGTTGATCTCAGATCCACTTTGTTTTACTGTGTTTCCTATATCTCTTGATTTTTCTTCGACTCTTTTTTTTTTTCATTGATATTTCACGTTGATATGGCTTCTGAGTTTACAATAGTATTAAATATGCTGTAAATTAAATGCTAAGATATAAGTAAGAACAGGCCAATACTGAGCTTTTTTTATAAGTGTCACTTGGTAACTTTTTTGCTAAAACATTTAAGATTCTGTACTGTAACATGAGTTATTGAAAAATCAGAAAGGTTTTAAAAGTTCAGAAAGGGATGGAAAGCTTAAGAAGGTATTAGTAGGTAGCCATTATGGTGCACTGGGGAAATAGGAGGCAGCTAAAGACTTCTGATGTAAGCCCATCTTGTCTTTCCTGTAGCAACACTCTCCCTTGTTATTAGTGCTTAATAGCAGCTAAATTTAGGAGGCCAGGAGTTCAGCCTGAGACTCTAGACTTATATTTTAAGGACAGGATTTTTCAGAATTGCCCGAATTATTTAAGGAGCACTTGTGTCCCCTAGCAAATTCTCAGTGAATTGAAAGCCAAAGGACTGGACTCGTGTGTTTGTGGGGGGGGGTGGGGGGATAAGAAATCCAATCTTGTCCCTCTGAATAGATAAACCATTTAATAGAGATTCAAATATTACTCCTGAAATATATTCTGTTCCTCCTATTTGTCACTGGTCTGAGGGGGGAAAAAAAAAAGTTCTTTCTGGGTTTTTTTTTAAGAAAACTGGAAAGAAAATTTGTTCCCATCAAATAATAATAAAAAAAATTCTTTCATTTAGTGTTTTCTCTTGCACAGTAGGCCTCTTATTTTAGAGGAGGCTGAAGCGTACAACTCACTGGAGACTAAAATGTGCTTAAAGACGCAATTTATGGTGAAACTTTCTCATTAAGATGAAAAAGAAAAGCATTGAAAGATCAGACATTTCTTAGTCTCAGCTGATCACACATGTATTTATATATATAGAATGTACAAGTGGAACGTAAAGTATATACTGCATCTGACTGAAAAGAGGATAGTTACAGGGTATTTTATGCACTCTAAGCAGTTTAGCAGCAGCATTGAAATTTTGTTAATTTACCACAGTGCATCATGTCTATACACAAGAGCAGTTTGAAGGCCACAGCTAAGGTTAGAAAATCAGAATAGATCTGATTCAGTATGAGAATTTTGATGTGCTGTGTTCCCATCTATCATGGAGTTTTATACTGCTGTCCATCTCCGTAGGACTTGAGCACCTTCCGTGAAGGAAGAAGTAGCAATCAGGGTAACTAGGAAATCTAAATGCCGCATCATTTCCTAATCGTTTATAGATACTGTTGTCAGTGACATGCCTTACAGAATATTGAAAAGATGAGTACTGGCATTGTTAGCAGCATCAGAGAAAATCTAAATCCCTGAGAAGCTCTGATTATGAAAACACAGAGTTGGCAGAAGCTTCAGAAAGAGAGGATATGGACTGTTTCAAACCTTGGAAAGCTCAGCTGGCCACGTTCCACTTCTATTTCAGTACACAGTTAAGTGTTTTTAACCGACTTGCATGTGTACAGCCTTACAAATTTGTCATGCAGAACAAAGGAATACATGTTTTAAACAAAACTGATTGGATTATCTGCTTTACTTTATTAACTATTGGGGCTTTAATTAAAAAGAGACACTGTCAAATAAGATGAGTTTATCTCTACTGGCTTGGTGAAAACCCTGAAAAACTAATGGTTGCCTATCAGTAGGTCTGAGATTAATGCCCTTCTCAGAAAGAAGGAGAAGCCGGGGGAAAGACTTTGCTCTTTTACAGGGGACTAGAAACTGCGATCACAACTGGCATCTGTATCGTCAGGTATAGTTAAGAAGCCAAGGATTGCTTTAATGTAAAACTTAACTACCTGAGATGTGGCTGAAGTTATACTGGAAGAACTGCAAACTGAAGTCCTAGCCCTGATCCCCTCTCTTCATGTGGAAAAATGTGCACAATTATTATAAAAGACATAGCTAATTCTATGTTTGGATAGAGTAGACATAAATGTGTCAGCAATGGGCATGGTCTCCTACAAGGGAGTGTATTTTTTCATTACTTTTTCAAGTTAAAGTAAGTGGAAAAAATTCCACAGTGTGCCAGTAAAATGGGATGAGGCTCTTCTTAAATGTCTTAACCATTATGAAAGTGGAATTTAAACTCCTAAATATTTTAGGTACTTTCAATAATTTTATAGTATATTATTTACATGAATTTTCAAATGTAATTTTTCTTCAGAGGCTACATGAAAAATAAGCTTGAAAGGGAAGCAAGATCTTTTTAGAACTGTAAAACTATCTCAATCAGAGTGAAAGAGGTGGCAGTAGAAAGTGGAGACTAATTGTTCCATTTCATCCTACAAACCCCTTCCTGAACAAATACTGATTTTTCTGTGGGATTTTCAGTGTATTTCTCTTTGGTTTTTGTAATACTCTTATTTTTGTTATTTCATTAATCATATCTTAACATTTAGTGTCTGTTGAAACCTGTAGGTGTTTGTTTACTTTTTTCAGTTGATATTTAATTATTTTACTCTGCAATTTCTTCTAGAAAGCTGGAAGAATTTCTGAATTTTAAACAATTAAAGACCTCTTTGAAAGAAGCTATTTTGCTAGATTATTATACTGCGGGATTTTGGTGGGCTAAAGAAATGAACTTCAATCTTATACAGCTCTCAGGATTCATGGATCTATTAAATTTCCTGTTGGAGAACCTCAGTGGTAAGTATAATTAAAAATTGTAAAATAAATATCTGAAGTGGAAGGCAAGAATGTTTTCCAGTCGTTATAATAAAGTGATATTTAATTACAAGTGATTGTAAAATGATTTATTTTCCTCTTAAATTTTGGCATGTTATACCTTGTACCTGAAAATAATTCTTATTGGCAGACATTAAACTTTCATGAGAGAGGACTGTAGTCTTTTTAGCAAAATATGCCTCATTCTTTGTTTGTACAGTATGTGGTACAAAAGAGCCAGGTCCTGAAGAGACCTCGTCTTTGCTATGGTAAAATAAATAATAATTACAGTAGAGTGAGAGCAAGGAGCTCCTAAATTCCAATTCCAGCTGTCTCAGTGACTGACTCAGTGTAGCCTTGGGTACATTTCTCTGCTGTTTGAGATATTCAGTACATCCTGTAGCATTACAGCAGGTGAATTACATTTATCTTATCCTTGGAGGTCAAATCTCAGGCAGCTTTCTATATGGCAAATGCTGCACTTCTGGCACAAAATATATCAGTTAACTAAAGACTGGTGAGGGAAGTAAACTGGCATCACTGCCGAAGATGAAAAATGACAATGAAAGGACTGTAGCTCCTGTGGCTACAAGGAAATTTGCAGCAAAGCATGTAGCTTGGGTCTAGTGGGAACAAAATAGCCAGAAAAAATGGTAGCAGCATCCTCTAAAACCCATTTTTCAGAGATCACAATGCTTACTTAACATTCACTTTGAAGGTGATTAAGTTGAGAAAAGTCCATCCCAGAGGAAGAGCGAAAGGACTCAGTGGTTCCATTCAAAGAGAAGATGAATATTTAAAATCAAGCTCATAATAGTTGTTATACTCTTTCATTGTAATTTAATTCAAGGGCCTTTCTGACTTGGAATTTTGACAGAATATGTACGTGCTTTATGATCATTTGAATTCCAGTTGTCCTTCCTGTCTCCAATGAGAAAGTATCTTAACATATGCTAACTATATTAATATAACAATGGAGAAGAATGGAAGCATGTCAGAAATTAGTTTTATGAGACTGTATGTAATGCATGTGTACTAGACAGGCTGGTAGCACAACCGATTATTAAAGCTGACTGACGTTTTTCAGGAATGTGATCTTAGTTGCATAAAGCTTTGCCAAACTTTAACTCTTTAAACTGAAATTTTCCATGGCCGTGTCTGCCTCTGATTAATTTTTATGTATAAAATTACAACTAAAACAGTTCAATGGGTTTGCAGACAGAGGCTGTGGAAAAAAAAATGTATTATTTTGTGCCCTCCTCCCCCCTTTTTTTTTTAACAGCTCTAATACCCCTATGTTTTGAAGTAAAGGCATAAGTTTTGGCAAGTAAGTGTTGTGAATTTGCTTTTCACTGTCCTGTGAAGAGCCATTCAGATTTGGCTAAGATACATGGCTTTTAGGGAAAGAAAATGCAGTTTGTAAATACTTACAGGAGACTTCTTATATTTTTTTCACAGCTAAGTTCCCCGAATAATCCATCTTATAAAGTATGCTGTAGCCCAGGGCTGAGATGAATTTCCTTGTAATTACTGTTCTCAGCTGGTGCAAGTTCCAAGACCAAACATTTCAACTAAGAGCAAAATGTCGTCTATATTAATGACCATTTCCTTTCCCTTTGCTACACTGGACCCAAGTGGCCTGGAGAATTAAACTGATTTGACCATAATAGCAAGAATAGCATGGAGCAGGAAGAATGGATTTAGAGAAGGAGGGTAGTGGAAACTCATTTAAGGCTGGTAAAGGAGAGAGGAAAACTGAGGTTTGGAAACTGGAGGCTTTGGTTGATTTGGAGCCAGGATGAATTACTTATGTGATTTGGTTCATTTTCTATACATTGAGGGTAAAGTGCTCGTTACCTCACAGAAATACTGTGAGAGCCTTCCTGAGAGAGGTAGTTGGGCCTGAAAATCAGTTGTGCAGAGGAAAGAGAAAATTTGGACCAGCTGGCGACAGACCTGGGCCTGGGTGTTGTGACTTCTCATGATCTTGTTATGTGTCTTCACTTACCTACTATTGCTCTTTCTCATTTCCCATGGCTTCTATTCTATTCCATTCTATTTCCTCCACATTCTCTGTATTTCTTCCTTGTTTCTTCCATTACGGTTATTTATATTGTGCTGCCTCTGTTACTGAAAACTGAGGTGAAATTTTCAGGGTTTTGATTGCTGTACCACTAAAGGGCAAAACTATAAAGACCAGAATCTTGTAAGTTTTTTCATTTGTTTTCTGAACAAAGAACCAAGGAGCAGATCAGTAGAGAATTAAAACAATAAGGAAAATAAATCTATTTCACCAGTGGTGGATATTTCCCCATTTTCTACTCTAGATTTTTTAGGCTTAAAAAGAACAAGTAAATTGTGTTCGAAACTTTTTTTTTTAAACTCCACCATGGTTCTAGTGATGGCACACACTGTACGCAAATCAGAAAGATGAATCCTTTCTTTTTAAAGGTTCAGCAAACACTGATATATTTCAGATCTTCCTCTTTGTCAAGTCAGTTAACAAAAATAATTTAAATTTTAATTCAAAGCTGTTTTGGCATTTGGTTTTGATTTCCAGGGTAAAAATGTAAAGTAATTATCTATTTTTTGGGGTGGTGGTGGTGCAAAAATGTCTCCAAGTTTGATGATACATGCAGAGTATTATGCATATTCATATTTAATCAATCATGACTGTAAGCACTTAAAATTCGTTACCCTTTTTAACATCTGTTCCTGTATTACTGGTTTATATTGCAAGGGGCATGGTCAGAAGAACAATCTTCTACAATACATAAACAGTAGTAAATTTATTTTAAAGATAAACATACTATGCATCTCGAATTTACATACTATTCTGCCTGTGGTTATCGCTGCATAAGTAAGAGGCCAAGCTGTAGCATTTTAAACACCCATTATTGTGATCCTTATATTATGAAAGTGGATCAGTGCTTTTGTTATGGAATTTTAATGGACATTTTATTGATAAGAATAATGGCAACAGACAAAAATGTTTGACTGCTGCTGCTTTTCAAGTTTCTACATGGCTCATAATGCAAATTCTTAAACTTCAAGAAGTCTTATAGTTAAAATGGGCCGAAAAAACCCTGTCATGTTTATACTTAGTTTTTGTACTTTGGGATTACTTTGCAGACAAACATATGACCTTAGGAGATAATTTAAAAGAACTTGGAAAAGCAATGGCTGGAATAGGACAAACTGATTCAGAAAGAAGCGGTGACTTGAATTTCTTCAGCATTGAGCAAGCCAAAGCAATCATTGATTACTTGAATATCAGGTATTTATTTTTACAGGATCTGTTATTTCTTATTTGAATAATTTAATGTGGTGGGAAATGGGCTGATAAAATAAGTTAAAATTATTTAATTGAATATGTTCATACTGTGCCAACATACTGCAGACATCAAACTTTAAAACATTAGGAAGAAGAGAGAATATGCAAGTGGCAGTAAAGATCTGGCCTCAGACGTCAAAGCCCAGGAAAGAAATTTAGACTGGAAGTTTATCAAAATGTAAGATTGTGCTGAAAAGCTTCCTTCTGGGTTTTGTTTTGGGTGATAAAGGGAAACGGGAGAATAGCGTATAGAGAATGTTCTTGGTTTGCTGTTAAAACATTCTACTTTTAGATTCCAGCTGAACAAAATCCTAGTTCTTGTCTATAACTTTAAGTATTTGTCTGGCCTTGACAGCTGTAGTGGACTTCTCAAGTGGTTTAAAGTTATGTACTTTACAGAATTAAGGCTACAGTCATAGATGAGTCACAAAAATGCTGCATTTCAACATTAGCAAAAGTTCAGTATCTACATGAAAAGGTTTCATGACAGGTCTCTGCTTTTAAACAGAGACACAGAAAGAGATGCAAACAGCAGTAATTCAATTATTTATCTGAGAAAAAAATTAAGGGTCTGATAGCAGCCAATCATACCTCTCCATGTAAAGTCTTAACTATACAGTAAGGTATACAGACATTTCTCCACTGAAACACCATAGTTAGGACAGTGGCTATACTCATATACCACTGTTTCTAGTACATGATGGACAGAATGGTTCTCAAGCTGTTGTATCCCCCATGAATGTCAGGGGCAAGGAGATGGAAAATGGAGAAGGCACTACTGTAATATATGCTCATACACTGTACTACATCTGTACCTTTCACCTATCTGTACACCCATCTGTACCTAACCACCTGAATGGTGGTTAGAGGGAGACATTTTGTGGCAGATGGGCATAAAAAGTAAGGTCATGACTGATCTGTACATAGAATTGTTGGGAATTTTCTGACTGTTCTTTTGCTAGGAAAAGTTTAATACATCAAAGAGGTTTTTTTAGAGCTTTTTCTTGGATGCAGAAAAGTATTTCCTCTTGAAGACAGTCAAAAATACTGGGACGGCTGGTAGCCTTTTAGTTTAGGGTACTCAGATTCAGACTGGGGATTTAAACCCATCACAGGTGATTTCTCTTACAAGTGGGCTATAAAGTTTGTCACTTTCTCACTTTTTTTCTTTTGTTTCTTTTTTGTGGAAAATATGAAAAACTTCAGGTTCTTCCCATATGAAATAAGAACATCTCTTTAAATCTCAAATTTCTGTAGTCAAGGCAAACCAGTGTCCTGCCAAGTACTAGCCCTCAACTAAAAGGAAACTTGGCATTTAAGATGTCTCACTCAACTTCTTTTACTTCTCCCTTCCTGTCTGTGCCTTTTGTATATTTATTTGGAACAAATGTTCTTTCCAAATAGCGTGTCTATAGCTCTTGTGTAAATTATCCATTGAAAGATATCTTGTCCATGAAGTAATTCCTTCACAGTCGCAAGAATTTCATCCAAGAGATTAGGTGCTCCATCCTATATCACTGAAGTATTAACTGCGCAGGAATACAATCAAGCCACAGGACTTTTGTAGCAGAATGGTATTTTGGCCACCACATATGTGGTTGTGCGTTCAAACTACTCAGTTTATTATAAGTATGTGCTGTTGCAATGTCATGGTTATATACGCATACACTGAAATGTGTCATATGTTTCCAGTTTATACAATCCGTTATTTCAGTCATTTGAATTTTTTTTTCTAAATAAGAAGTGAATCAGCACACTTATGTGGGTGTATTTTGAACTTTATGAACTCAGAAATAGGTTGACTGAGTTTTATTGCAATTCAAATTAATGTATTACTTCAGCATTTTTTCTTGTTCTTCACTTTTTTTGTTTAATTTTAAATGATAGACCTATAGCTTTTTTTTTCTACTCAAGATAGTATGACATATTTTAGTTCAGATCACATTTTTACAGATGAGCTATAAACCCATGGGATTTATAATGGAAATGGGGACAAATGCTTAACCACATTGGCACAAACTGTGCAGCAACTATAATGACACCTTCAGGTTTGGTGGAAGGTGACAGTTATCATCTTTTTATCTTGTCTCCTTGGGCAAACACACATCAACATAGCTCTTGACATTGTCTTTCAGGAGGCAGTGGAGCTAGGGAAATATGTCATTGTTAATCCCCTTCAGATTCTCATATGACATCATAAGAGGGTCTGTTCTTAACAATCTTACTTGCATGAGTAAAATTATTTTTGTGTAATTGCTAAAAACGTTGGTATGGAATTTTTTAATTGTTCACAACGGATACAAACAAAAAAGCATTTTATATAATGCCTGATAGAAGAAAGAAAACTGCACTGTTTTTTCAAAATAAATACTGATGTAGAATTTATGTGATTTAATATAAAGAGCATTAAATGAAGGAATTCTTTCCTTGATATAGGATTAAGGGTGCCAGGTTGAACACAGTTCTGTTTAAAAATATATAAATAAATAAAATTCAGAAATGCCAAAAGTAATGACTTCTATTTTGGGGAATATTATAAATTATCTGTACCTGTAACATAGTCCATAAAGAATTTTCATAAAGAATTTCATAATACATTTAGAGGGAAAGGGGAAGAGCTGATTTTCAGGTGCTGTAAATCTGGCTCCTTTCCAAGGCACTGGAATAAATAAAAGAAAAAAAGTTTGAAATGTTAAGTTCTCCCAATGCAGTTTGAAAGATATATATCTTCTTTCTTGTGTGTCTGTGATGTTCATAAAATATTTTTTGTCTTTTTCAAATAATCCCTGTTGGAATTTTACCAAATAATAGGTGTGTATGTGAGGGGACTTGTATATTTCATAAATTGGTGTGAGTCATTTCCAGGTTAAGTCCTGAAGTCTGCTTAAACATAATTCCTATATCTCCACTGAAACATGGCAGGAATTCTTTGGTGAAGTACTGCAATAAAAATGTACTGCAAATGATATGGCAGATATTGTAACAATGTAATTAATGCCTGTGTGCTTTGGGTTTGGGGAAGGGAACTTGTAGTTTATGGTAGCCAAATTTCTTATGCAAGTTGGTAAACAAATTTGGTTTTTAACGAATGGTAATTGAGTGACTGAATTAAATGTAACTGTAGAATAAAACTTTTATATGGCACTTAAAGAATCAAATGTTCGATGAGGCTGCCATAATACTTCTCACCAAATTAGGAAATGCATCAGTACATATGCGCAAAAATGTCTGCACCCATTTGGGTAAAAATGTATTGGAAAGTTTCACAGATGCATTTGTCTAACTGCTGGAAGTTGTACTGTTGTCGTGTAAGAGAGGCAGGCTGTGCCGCCATTTTAGTCTCCTAATTCTGAGCTGCTTTCATGGGCTGGAAGAACCCCTGCTGTACATTAGTCGGCACTTTAGCACTGCTTAAATTACAGCAAATCGTCCCTGGTCTGCAGTATTTCATGGAACCTCTGGTATTGTGGCAGTGGCCTGTGGCAGTGTGTAAGTACTGGTGGTGATTCCAGGAAGGGCAGTTGGATAAAATAGTGCGTACTGAGCATTGACTCCCACAGCTGGCTTCCCCGTTACCTCCCAGAGCCAGGATTGTATTTCAGACACCCACGTCTCCACGCAGCACCATCTCACTTTGCACGCAGCTGGCTGGTCGAGCCCTTCAGCCGGCCATGCCAGGGTGCGAGGCTGCCGGGTGGGAGAAAAACCTCAGCGCCGTGGGGTGGTCAGACAGGGTGGCACCCATGGGGCTGGCTCTCCAAGAGCCTCGGGCAGTGCCACGTCTGAAAGAACAGCCTGTGCTGGGTTGTGTGGCCAGGCACTGGTATTGTAAACAAGTTTTCATAGCATTTGCATGATATTCTGCAGCTAGTAGCAGCATCTTTAGCATTAGCTAGATAATTGCGTATGTTGGGTGTAGTAGGTACTTTCATAGACCCATAGAAAAACTCAGGTTGGAAGGGACTTCTGGAGGCCATCTAGTCCAAAGACCTCCTCACAGCAGGCCTCAGTATTCCAGATGTGGCCTTGCAAGTAAGTGCCAAGCAAAGAGGCTTTGCCATCCCAGTTGATGGCTCTCAAGAAAAGAACCTGTGTCCTGTTCTTAGCTGGAAAGCACAGGAACCAATTACAGATGTTCCCTGCAAATATTGCTGTATCTTTTGTGGGTACATCAGGCAGAAGTGTGATAAACTCTTGGAATCATTCTTCAACCTGGACTTGCTATGAAATCACAGAGCTGTGTTTTAAATCATATGTCAAAATGACATGACAGAAGCCAGAAGTTCTGTATCATGATTTTAAGAGAACAAGTAATTATAACAGATGGAGTGTGACAAACCAAAGCTTTGATTAAACAAATGCCATATCATTGATCATTAGGAAAGGGAACAAGGAAAATTATTTAAAACATGTGAAAAGGGAAGCCATATATGTTTTAAGGAAGATAAATATTTTAGGTCATTGAGAAAGTCTGCTTAAAGTTACTTTTGTTGTAGTACACAAAACTCCAGTGTGTCAATCTAGGTTTTTTTAGTTTTTCTTTGAGGAAATACTATGCTGATTTTGAAACATGACCTTGAGAGAATAAATGCTTCCGTCCTTTATTGTTTTGGTGTTCCAAGATCAAACTTGCTCCCTGGACTGGCAGCCCATCCCAGAATCTGAAAGTTGATTTGGCTTTGTCCACTATTGCTGATATTAAAGGCATAAGTATCCTGCTGATACATGTTTCAGGAATTACTTTTTTCAGAGTAGAACTTTGTCTTCTCAGAGTTCAATTTCATAAGGACAAAGTGGATGTATTTTAAAGTATACTGTATTTTCTACAGCCATCTGATAGTAAATCCTGTAAATTAAATATTCTGTATATTGTACCTGAACTTAAACAACCTTTTCTTTTTAAAATTTGGAGTATTACCATGCTGGAGAGTAACTCTTAGTTTAACAGAATTTTTAATATTGTTACCTTTCCAAAGATTTACAGCTGTAGTAGTACTATATTCTCTTGTTTTCCAGCTTATTTAAACACTATAAACTATATGAGTACCTCTTCCACAGTCCTAGAGAAGAACTTGTGATAAGTAATGAGGTAAGTCATTTATATAGATGGAACTTATTATGCAGAGTTATTTAATGAATGAATGCACTGTGGCATATGTTTTATATTGCTCAAAGCAACTTCATGTCAACATTACTGCATTACTAACATAAAATGGCTGATTAAAGAATACAGGTTAGATGTTTTGATCTTCATATTCAAAATTAATTTTGGATTTCAAAAAAGTGTAAATGTACTGCTTGGTTAAGATGTTAGTTGTGTTAAATCAGGAAAGCTTTTGCATACGTATTTATAAGTTGATGCATGTAATTTGAGTTAGCAATGCATGAGTCTGACTCTATTTTAAAATCAATCAAAATCAGAAAAGGTTGTGTATCAAGCCTAGTCTGACCACAGTCCTGATATTTATGTGTGCATGTGTATGTACAGAGTTCTGTTTCTACTATAGCCACCAACAGTTAATTATACTGACTGTAAAGAAACAAGCTAGCTAGAAATTCAGTGTTTTGAAAGCATTCAGTTAATAATAGTGAATTGGCTTGACTGTAAACTTTGTCATGTATTCTAACTTACATGTGGAAAAAATACACAGGAAAATGCATTGATGCAGGATATGGCCTTTAATCAAATGGACAGATTCAATTCATCAAATGAACCTTCCTTTAGCCTGACTGTGTTTTGAGGATATATGTTACAATATATTGAAAAGGATTTACATTTATAATTTATATTAGGAGACAAATGGTTGCTCAGAGAGGCACAGTAGTACAATTTTTTTGATGGCACTTATATTTTAGCTCATCAGTACACAGTGAATTTAGAATTAATGCACTGGAAAATTTTCTTTACACTTTAAGCTGGTGGTTTGACTCTCTAAATGATGTGGGATAATTTCTTTCCGTGTTGCTTTTAAACAGCCATATTACAAAAAAGAAGGACTTTTCTTGACATGGATGCAAATATTTGGAAGTTATTCTCATCATTTGTAAGGTGGGTTAAAATTCCAGCTATGATGAAATCAGTGACAAAACCGTCATTAGTCCTGCTCAAGTAGAACAGGACTTCAGTGTTACTGTGTTAGGGTTGTTGTTTTATATTAACTAATTAGATCAGTGGCTGATTAGCACTTTCTAATTGGTAAAATTATTTTTAATGAGGCTTTGACTAAGTAATTTCTTCTGTAAATTTGGGTAATGTACTTTATCAGTTGTAGACCAGCTTAAAAGAAATGTCTTCTTAAAACCCATTTCTGGATGGCTGAGATCAGTGTATACTGTCCCAGCCACGGAAGAGTGATTGCTTTGCACTGTCTGCTGGGGAGTACCACCTCTGCTGAAGGTACCACCTCCACTAGGGAATGGCAGAAATGTGTTTCTGTGGATTACTTTGGTGATGATCCATCAAAGGAACAAGTGCAATCTACAATAATAACTGTCACAAAAACCTTCATGACAATTTTCAGCCGTAATGCTTTTACGGCCATTTCTTACCTATGCGCCAGTTCAGTTTAATCCATCTGTTTTGTATTCTGAGTTCCATGGCAGAGAGTCTTTAATTTGTCCAACCACACTGCAATGCCCAAGAAAATCAATACTTATATTCCTGTAGAGTTTATTTTGATAGGGTGGTACATTGTTCTTCAATAAGTAACAGTTTAAGGCATTGAAGCTACACATACAAATTTATGGCATTATTTGCACTTGCTTTATGTGTTAAAATGTGATGAGAGGTGAACCCAACATAGACTTCAAGTTGTTTTGCTACAACTTTGTTATATTTAGAAATGCTTATCGATATAGGAGAGCATTACCTTCTATGCTTGCAGTCCCTTAGATGAACAGCTCAAACCCTGAAAAGTTAGTGGGGCTGATGTGGTTTGGTGTGTATGGCTATGGCAGAGCACACCTGGAGTTGCGTGCTCTGCAGTGCATCTGCTCAGGGAACAGAACGGGGCAGGAGATCGACCGGGAAATCTGCGTGCCGAAAGTAGACAATAAATCTGTGCTGAAAGGCTGACTGCTGTCTCGCTATGTAGATCAATGTCTTACCAAAAAAAAAAAAGTTCATGTAGACACACCACAGGCCACAGCTGGATGTGATCCTTTCCCTAAGCTGAGTGCTGCTAATGTCTAAAAGGTTTTCTTTTAGCTCCAGCGATAAAAGTCTGTTCTTTTGGAAAGGGGAACTGTAAATTGTAATGGCCAGATTTGCCCAAATAACAAGAACCATGGTGTTCCAAGACCTTAATTACAGTATTATCTCCTTTTGCAAATGAAGACTTTGAGACAAGTCAGTGAAATGACTTGCTTCAACTAAAATGATTTGCTTCGACTGAAATGGCTTACTTTAGCTCAGTGAGTAAATTTGTGCTCCATGTGTGCCGAAAGTACTACCTACTGAATCAAAGTCCAATAGCCAAATGAGAAGACCTGCTTCTTTGAGAGATGCAGCTACAACAAATAAAAGCAGTGCTTAGTGTTGTGATGGATATCCTTTCAGAGAAACCGCAGTATGTGTTTTCCAGAGAAATCTTATAGCAATGGATTGTAAACTCATTGGATTTTATTTTTTCTCTAGCACAGGCAATTATACAGTGTTCTCAATCAGGTTTCCTTTTTGATCTTTCACTGCAGTTATTTCCAAGTGACCCTGTCATTTCCTGTGTAGAATAAAATCAGACAAGAAAATGGAAATGACTCAAAACTCAGTTAGATTATGCATACAATATCTGTGGCCATGCCACTTAACAGAATTTAAGTAACTTAAATGTGGCACGTAATTAGTGGAGCTTCACAGTCTGATTAATATTCTGTGTTTGATGCAGCTAGCATAATAGAACCACCTTTGTAAAATACAGACAGTATTTAAGTCTTAAAAAAAAAGTAACAAATGCCTGGCTAATTTAAATATATTTTTATGTTGGCTAAAGCCTTCAAACCAAACTGCCTGAGGTGATCGTATTGCCTAGGAAAAAAAAAAAAAAGGTTAAAACTGAAAGACATGAATGCTTGGTTAGATGATAAAACACACATCATACATCTAACCTACTTTGGCAGTATTTAAAATTTAAAACTTGCCTTTCCAGCTATCAAATCCCTTACTTCTCCTTCATACCAGATCTACAAAGATCTATATATTATGTATGCATGAATACCTGTTAGAAAACATGACGGTACAAGGAATTACTTAGAAGTGTTAAGATTGCCAAGTAAATTCGTTGCTTTTTTTCTGTTACTATTATGAGCAGTTCCCCACATTTAAAATGATTACAGGAGAAGCAGTGCTTTAGCTGTTCTGTGGCTATGATCCAAAATAAAATGCATGTAGCGCTAACATACCAGAGTTCTTCAGGAATGTTGTTGTTAAAGATACTGTTTTTTCCTTTTTCCCATTCTGGAGGTTTTACTCTCTAGCTGTGATTTAGTACACCTATATTAGCCTGCAATTTCAAAGAAAGCAAAAGGAGTACAGACTAAATCTTGATGTGCAGGGATTCAGTGGAGCGATTCCTATTAACACATGTCAGATCTTATAACAAAGGTTTAAATTGTTAATACATGAATTGTGTGGAAGTTTTTATTCTTTTCTATTTCTATGTTCAGTTAATTTATTTTGCTTTGATGGGATGATATATTACAGCACATCTTGTATTTTTTTTCTCACATTTACAAATTGTACCTTATACTGCAGTTCATGTTTCTGCTGCTCTCTGTTGTGTATTTTTGGATGGAATGAGGCTAAGGTCTTTTGGGATTATGTCTGCTTTGAAACATTTCCTAATAAAAATAATGTGGTTGGTAAATCTAGTTTTATTCCTAGTTGCTTTAGCCAGCCTGATGGAGTAATCTGCTATTTTATGGCCCAGATGACTAGCTAAGTTTGACTTCTTGAAATAGTAGTGTACAATGTAATTTTCTTTAGAGATGTCATAGTGGGTCAGGTTGCAATAAAAATATCGAAGATTAAGTTTAATGGCAGTGCAGATTCAGTATTATAGCAGTCACTAGATATCATCCTCTGTACTTAGAGTTCCAAAACAGTTTCCATTAATGCCTTCTTTCCATGTACTCCTTACTTGCTGAAACATTAAGCTTTCGGACTATGTCTGGTCTTTATCCAATTGTGGGGTTTTTGGGTTTTTTTTTGGTGAAAGTTTGAACAAAATCCTTTCTGTATTTGAGTTTAAGGGGGTGGATAGGAAGAATATACTATCTGAAAGCTAATAAAGCTTTTTTTCTGATGGCAAAAGACCTGAAGTCTGGTACTTGACTTTGATATGTAATCCTCATTAGGTGTTGCATATTTAGATTGGTTAATCAATCATTGTTTAAACAAATTTGCTCAATGATTTCTTGAGAACTGCATTTTAAAGATGTATGAAACCAGAACATTTCCATAAGCGTATCAGTTCACACTAGAGAGATTCATTCCCCAGCTAATGGAGTGCATGCTTTTCAAAGCTTGGAGGTTTGTATTTGTAACAATATTTGTAATGCTTAAAAACCACTGAGCTGATTTTCTGTAGCTTTGTTTTGTAAATATCACCATGGCAAAGACATCAAGACTACTTTGAAGGAAATAAGACATAGGACTGGAAAGGACCTCTTCAATTGTCAGCTCTAGTGCTACTTTCTCATAGGAAAAAATATATATAATCCTCTTCAGAAACTTGTCAAACTCTGGCTTAAAAAGTTAACTTTTTTGTCTTTGCTCTTCCAGTTAGAAAGCTGCCCTGGTGCCTGGTTTCTGTAATGGTTATAAAACTTCTAATTTCTAGTCTAAGTGTATTCATGACAAGCTTATGTGCATTTGTCCTTGTGCCAATTTGTGCCAGTATTGACCTTTAGTTCTTGTTCCATCCCCAGTGTTTATTTTTCTAGTGTATAAAGAGACAGCAATCTTATTGTCAGCCTTCATTTAGCTAAACTAGAAAAGCCAGCCTTCTCTAATCTTTGCTTTTAAGTAGGCTTTTGATACATGCGTTCTTACATACGTACCAGCCTCTAGTCATCCGGTTGGCCTTTTTCTATAATTGTTCCACTTTAAATCAGTTTTGTTTGAACATAAGTGACCAAATTGACATAATATTATTGCTGAGATAAAAGCAAGGCCTTGTACAACATCAATAGTGCTTTCTTTTTCTCTACTGGGAATAGCCTACATGATAGGTCCTAGAATCACATTTTATACCTGTATCATGTGGCTGCCTTGTCGTAGGTCTGCTATTCTGGTTCTCCTTTAGTACTGTATTTTCCAGCTGAGGTACTCCCAGTGCACAGGAGGTTTTAAAAAAATTATGTCCCTACAATGTCACCTCACAATTTGTCATTGAATACAAGAGTGAATAGTCTTCAAGTTCATTCAGTCCCATCTGTACGATATTCCTGGCTGCTCATGAACTGATCACGTCTCTCACATTTCTTTTGTCTAGAAAATTAGTTATCTTATTAAATAAACTATGAAATTAGTCTGGCATCGTGTACCTTTGGTAAACTGATGTTGTGATATATCCCATTTTTCTTTAATTTCCATGTCCTTATTTATTTTTTCCTTCAAAACGTGTTCCTCAAGCCTTTACTGCTATGAAGGTCGAAACTGCAGCTTCAGGAGTAGGTTCATTATTTTACAATTATGAATGTTTAAAACTAGCAAACTTGTACTTTGTCTTTTGATATGTGAGGGGAAATTTTTGATGTCTGTTATAGAAGTTTGTAGTACCCAGGACCGGATTACTGAAGTAGGCGGCTGGAGAGCCAGTGGGTTTTGTGACAAAAATCACTGATATTCAGTCCTTTGATCTTGAAGCTTGCTATGGCTATAACCAGAGAGATCTTGAAGGACTTGTGATTTGTCTGAATGAAAAGTGGAGTCTGTTGGAATTGTATGCAGTATTACTTGAAATATTTTAAGCATATCTTGCACAGTAGAAACCACCTTTGTTTTCAAAGATCATCTTTGGTATACTCAGTTGCCAGTAGTGGAGATGATATACTGACCTTTAGCAGTTATGTTTCCATGTAGGTCACATGCAGATGGAGTTCTACAGCAATTTTAACATTCCTGAGTTTTGGTAGCTGAACTGTGCTGCCCTGAAAGCCAGCAAGAACTCCAGAGAGTTAGTGGACTTCGTAAGCTGGTGCTGACTACTTTTACAAATTTTGCTTTAGAGAATGACAAAATGTTTTTTAAATTATTTTCTTAGGAAACATCAAATACAAAACAAACCTGCTTTTTAATTCAGTAACATGCGTGAAGTCATGAAAGTAAAAATTCAGGCAGGAAAAAAGCTGCATACTGAAGGCTATGCCTTCAGTATGCTGAGCACTATGGTTCTGACCCAGCCAGCATTTAAACAAGTGCCTCTTTTTAAGCATTTGGGAACTTTTATTTCAATGGACCTATTCACATACACAGAGTTAAACTGAGAAGTGACTGGGGTCACATTGCTCGGCACCCTGGAGGATGAAAAGCTAAAGACACTAGAGCAAAAAAATTTTGAAGCTTATCATAACTTTTTATGTCAGTTGACAAAGCATCACATTTTTTGACTGTATGATGTTAAACAAGAGAGAGAGGAAAAAAACTTGAATTGTTGGCAGTAAAACATTTCTGGAACTGTGCAGGAATTAATATATATACAGATGTGCTCTCTGAGTTTTTTAATTATTTATTTAGAAAGTGGCTTGATTTCTCTATGTGTGTGTATGTAAACATACATAGTTCTGATAACAGCAGTAATGGCTTATTTGTTTGCTGGAATGCAGGTCAACTAGGAATTGTAGGCTTTGACTGGAAGGACAGACAGTATATTAATGACAGCATGTTTCTGCTATTCATCAGAATGTTGTAAGATCCAAATGACTAAGTGCTATATCAGAAGACTATAGCACATGTTTAAAAATATTTATCAATCAATATGTAAATTTTAATGGAAGACAATGAGATTGGTAGAAATGTATTGACTTGGGGAAATCTTAAAATGGTTAAGCAAAGTACCTGAAGGTAGACTATTAGGATATGAATTTTCTTTTACTTTTCTAGTATTTCAGAATGGCTTACTCTGTTGATGCCCTTTGGGTTTTCTTGTTGTTTTACTTGACCAGCATAAAACAAAATAATTGGAGCTGAACAAAGCTCAGTAATTTTGTTTCACAGAAGATTCTGAGATTTTTGCAGTTTGATTTAATTCCAGTTTAAAACAAAAAATAAACACTTTTAACAGAATTGCTATTCTGACATGTCTCTATTTAAAATCCCTCATACCAAAGCAGCGCTCTTGAAGAGAGCACTTACTACACCCAAGCTCCATCCTGGCGTCATACAGTGTAGTTGGCTCTACTGGAGCAAGGTCCACGTGATTCCGGGGTCTGCGATGTGCCCTCAGCTGCCCATAAGGCATGTTGTTGGGGAGCCAGGAATCTAGGTTGCTAGGTCAGCCAACGAGGCAAACTATGTCAAAAGAGCTTTGTACATAAGCTGGTGGGAACCAGGTAAGCTGCTGCTGGCATGTTGGTAGAAAGTAATTTGCGCAAACTCCATCCTAATTTTTTAAGTAGTTCAAAGAACAACATTTGTGAGGAATCTGCCAAAATAAAAACAAAAAAGACACATTTTATTTGAATTAACCCAATGCATTATGTCCACTGCAGAACAATACTATTTTCAGTGTTAAACTCTTCCATGTTACGTAGCACGGATCAAGGAGTTATTCAAGAAGGTACTGTGTTTCATCGGTATTTTGCTGGTTCAAATTTAGCTGCTTTTTTATTATTATTATTTTTTATTTTTTCCCAGCAGATACCATTTCGGTGCTTGCTGGTCTGGTGTGACTTACTGGAGACTGGTTTGCCAGAGCAATTGCCCTATTTCCAAAATTTCCACCATCATTTCTGTTCATTGGCAGACAGAGATCCATGAACTTATACTACCGTGGACAGCTATTTTTGTACCCCATACCTTTATCTGCAGCTTTTCATCATCTTGAAGATTAAATTGTATTCATAAAAGTATCTGTGGAATGGACAAGTGATGTTGTATTTCATGGGAATGTATCCCCATGGGTGAATATTTATGTATCAAATTCATATATCTTGTGACCTTATGCTATGAATAACATGTTGGCCTCATTCATATAAATAAACAGCATGGCATTTCTTTACTGTGATGATTTATAATCAATATATATTTTTATAAATTTTTATCCTTTTAGTTGGTGTTATGAGGACGAATGTATTCAAAGTCTAAATAACAGAGAAGTTTTGCAATCCTTTAAAGTCCCTTTTTAAAATGCACCAGAAAGTTTGTACATTTTCTAATTTCACCTTGAATTTTATGACTTGTCATAAGATACAACATAAAGTATTTTTACTGAACATTGAATCTGATGTATTTGAATATTTAATTCATAAAATGTTATTTTGATTTCCTATAAATTTGCTAAGCTCAGCAAAATGCAGTGTTACTAATTAGAAAGCTGAGTTTTATAGGATGTCTGGTTGGTATGTGAGGTAACTTATATTGCTACTTAGGCTTACATTTAATAAACCTTAGCTAGGAAAATTGTTTAAATTTCAAAGAAAAGATAATAAATAAAATGAGGGCATAGAATATTAATGTGAACTGTGCCTTTATTTTGTTAAAGCATTCAAAGTTAAATAGTGGTGGTCTGTTAACAATCTAGGGCTATTTGGCAAGTCTTTAAACTTACTCAATAATCAAAACATAAAAGGACAATGGAAACTTTTCACAATAAAAGAAAAAGGAGTTGAGTACAGAAACCAAACAAATTATTCTCTGCTTTTTCTTGGTAAGGAGGTGAACTTTATAGGAAGGGCAGCAAGCTCTGAGTTAGGGTTGCCTTTTCCTGTCTTTGTTATAAATTACATCTGTCTGTGAAGAATCCTCTCCAGTTACTTCGTGGTTCATGGCTACGGGGGAGGTGTGCGTGTCTGTCTGGAATGGAGCAGAGAAAGACAGATGGGGGGGAGCCTTCTTTTAATTTTACTGGGTTTTTTTTCACTTAGGAAATGGCAATTCTTCACATTAATTTGCCTTGCTTACTAAATATACAGATGGATGAAATTCCTAAGATCCCAGCTGTGTAAATAGAATATTAACAAAACAACTGTTTTCTTCAACGTTTGTATTATTTGTTCTTTGTAGCTTGCTAGACTTTTGGAAGACTTCGACACCATTTAGGTTCAGTGTAATCATTCAAAATGTTTTTATTAGGGCTTAAATGGGGAAAACATTTGGCAAAGGGATGGACTTTATCCAAAGCATAATGCTTGATTCTTTCATGAGAGTCCGAATACACTGCAACAATATTATGACCAGAAATATGGGAAGAAGCTGCCAAATGGTACTGGAAGGAGAGCCATATACTTGGGCTTAGTGCGCTCTTCATGTCCTCCTTTCCCCGTACCTAGTGAGCATCTAAAGAGGATAAGCTGAGATAGCCCGTGTGCAGCTATGCAGATAGGAGAGAAAAGGGCCATGACCAAGTTCCTATACTATTTCTTTCATCATTTGATCCTGACGCAGGAGTCATTTACAGGATGCTAGCAACAGAGCAGAGGGGGAAATTTTGTCCTTCCCAATCCCCTTCTTCAGTGTGGGCTGATGGCCAGCTCCCACCAGCTCCAGCCTGCTGAGCTTCACTATCTCTTGTTCTTCTATTTTGGGAAATAGGTTCCTGTCTGTAACTTTCATCAGCCTTAACTAACCTCGCGCTTTGTGAGTCTCCCTCAAATCCATTGCATTGCTTATAGAAGCTAAGACTTCATTATGCATTTCCAGCTATTGCACTCAGAAAAACAACATTGAATAGGTAGACTATACTGTATCTCCTCAGGGTGGGCTTGAAAAGGCAGCAGCAGGAGTCTTTTAGAGTGTTTCATGATTAAGACAATTATCTGAAGTATTTTATGGTTTGGCTTCCCATTGCACTGTTGAAAATTTGGTAGTGAAGTCATCTTGAGTCTCCCCTTGACCAACTTAAAACAGCTGAGGAGGAATACTTAATTGTTTATACCTGATGTTTACTTTTTCTTACTTGTAAGAGTGGGCAGAATCTTTGGCTGACCTTAAGATGCTAAGGTGGTGAGTATTTGTATGAACTTTATTTGCCCCCCCCGTCCCCCCAGCTGATTTCACCCTCAAATTTTGTCTTTGTCTCAGTTTGCAAAGCCTATGCCAGAGCCCCCCTAGGTTCTGCAGAGTTACACTGCAGATGGTGCTGTGTCCCAGATAAAACCCAAACAAACATGCATTTTTCAGCTGAAAGACATTAACATTGCGCTCTCCGCTTTTTATGTTGAGTGGTCCTTCTTATCTTTTGGTTGGTTCTACAAGAATCCAACAATCTTGTAAAAACATATTGCAGAAAATATTGTTACTGCTCTCACAGCACAGAACATTTTGCATGAATTACGTGCTAATACATGTATTACTCTATTTTCTTAGTGTTAGAATTCATGTGCTGGGTAAAAGTTTTGTTGTCTCTGTTCTATTCAAATAATGCTACACAAGGAACAGTATCTTCTGTGCAGTTGCTCTCTAGTTTATTTTGACTGTGCATATCAAATTTGGCTTGTGAATACAGTCTAAGGAAATGGCATAGATTCTAAGTGATAAAGATGAATGTTGTGTGCTTCATTTATAGCAAGGCCATCCAAATATGGTCTCAGAGTTGTGAAAACATCCCGTGCTTGAGAAGTCTTGAATTTTGGATTGATCAAGGCTGTGGGCAAGTTTCAAGCACTAAACAGGCTAGAATTCAGGTCTATATCTTCAGATTCACTGAATGTTGTGTGTTGTGAATAGATTTGCAATACGTTGCAACCATTGACAATATGTGTACTACTCTTGTTTAATAAAATGGAGGAGTGATAGGGATGTTCCTTAGAGCTTATTCTACTTTGAATATCTGCCTAACATTCTCTCAGAGTTTTTCTTCGCATTCATTTTGTATTCATGACAACCATTTATCATTTTCATCTCTGTCTGTTATACATTCAGGATTCTTAATGATTTTCTTTTGTTCTAAGGAAAATACTTTTCCAGCTTTTTGTATTCTTCAGGAGTTAGGATGTAGTTGAAGATTTACATTTGGAGAAATGTTAAATTACCTATAATGATCATATTTCAAATGAAGTATTTAAGGGTTTTACCCTCACTTAGGCTTGTTGCAGGAGACTATTTTCAATTTTTAGCATTACTGTTGTCCCTGCAGTCCTAGATTAAGAGAAAGTGAGGGCTAGAGGCTAGGTTGCTGACTTTTTTCTTTTTTTTTTAAAGTCCTACCAGTGGTGCATTGTGGTGCCCTCAGGTGGGGTTTCTAAAAACATCATTACGTTTCTGTCCATTTTGAGAATGACCCCTTGAATCTATTGATAGGTGCATGTATGCTGGTATGTAACTCAGTACTGAAGCATTCTTTTCTGTTTAATGATCACATTTTGTTTGAGAAATCAAGAAATTGTCAAGATGAAAGTAAGGAGCCAAACGTTACTCATTTTGCCACGACAGAGATTTTATCTTTTGTCCCTTCCTCCTTGCTGCGCTTGCAAATATAGCTCTCTGAATTACTGAATGTAAAAATAATATCCTTTTCTTTGCATCCCTGGCATAGCAAAACACAATAGAAGTTAAAGACAGCATTTCAGTCTTATCTCCATGTTTCCTAACTACTGCTGGTTTGACTTCAGTTCCTACTCTTGTTATTCATGCTGGTTTTATTGCAGTGTATTTAATTGTCTCTCTTTGCTCTGATCAATCCTCAGTTAAATGGGTAAATAATAAAAGAAAGAGGGTACATAATCAAATTACCAAAAGTAATTGGTCAGTCCAAGCATTACTGGAACTTTGTAATGAGCGGAAAGAACAGGGCTTTGGTATCAGAGTCATAAAGACCAGGCCTTTAAAACTGACAGTGCAAACACATTGCTACATTGGCACATTTTTTGTGAATTTAAATTACAAATTATTGTGTATAATCAGAATCAGAGCAACTGAAAAATCATACAGCATGGATAGACTTTATTAATTTTGGATACAAATGACAGACATTAGACAAGCTTAGAAGTCTGACAGACTAGGAGAATCTTAATATTTGACAAGTGCAAGATAAAATGAGAACTTGTCTTGTGGATTTTTTTTTCTTTCATAGTAGCAGGAACATTACACAAACTAATAAGCAGCAAACCATATGCATTAGAATAAAATGTAGAAGTCTACGGTAAGGGAGCTTATTTAGGAAACAGGAAAGTTTAAAGACTGTACATGAAACAGCCAACAGGACATGCTATATTAAACAGGGGACTGTGGGTTGCTCTGGAAATTGGGAATTAGACACTAAATTTTTTCAGTGCTCGATTGCCATTTTAATACATTTACCACTTTGCAGACTATAACATGAATTGTTCTTGTTCCACTTCGTAGTGAATAAATACAATTAAAAAGACAACCTGCTTTCTTCCTTAGCACTTAGCTGTTAATATACTACTAATTTTAGAAGCAAAATTAATTGCTTAATCAGATAGGTATCAGTAACTCCAACCTATACAGAACTATAGAATTTGATTTTTTTATTTTTATTTTCCCTTTTCCTTTTCTGCCAAATCAATGGGGAAGAATGGATGAAGAGTAAAGAAAAGGTAGCACGACTGTTAACAAACTCAACCCTGCTCTGTGGAATTCAGTTGTATAAAAGGCCATTTTTATAGATTTGTGCCACTTACAGGATACTGTGTGTTAAGTCCAGTAAGATGAGTATGGCAGGGGGAATAAATAAAGGTTCTCATTAAGAGTACACTAAACTTGCCCAATGCTACAATAAACAGTAGTGGTGCAGTGGGGTATTGCAGCTTCATTTTTACCTGGGGGTCAGGTTGACTCTGTCAACCAGTTCCCTGTTTAAGACCCAATTTACTTGGGCTGCATAAGAACTTCAATGTGATGCTAATATTCTACTGAACTCTATCTTCAGGGAACAGTAATTTCTACTCATCAACAACATCTTGAATTTGAAAATTAAAAAAATTGTGGAGATGGACACTTTTGGACAAATTCATCATGGGATAACCCATGAGAAGGCTTTTATTGTCTGTGTTTCTTTTACTGCTGTTAGGTATAAATTTTGAATGTGCAGTTAGGATTTACAATCCAATCCACGTATCCTCAATCCACTGTACCCCAAGTAATTTCAGGGAATCTACTAGGATTGTATCTAAAATAGACGCTACATTGCCATGGTAGGTAATGCTAGCAAAATTGGGCCTCAGACTGAAAACTATTAAATTCAAAAATATTCTTGCAAAAATGCAAATATCCCATATTTACAGTTGTATAAAATACTGCTATAGCTTTGTGATATGTGTGTATGTATAAGTAGAGTAGAAAGTGCTGTATTAGTTCATCTTGTGGATCATTCCCAAATAAGACTTCATATTCAAAACATTTTAACTAATTTTGCTTTGTATTTTCTGTAGTAAATTACGGACCCTAGTTTTCAACATTGAGAGAAAGTTGCTGCAGTATTTCTGCAATATAACAGGAATTATATTTGTTAATATACTTTGGGAGCATTTAAATTCTAATCACACAGATGAAAGGAAATTTCAAGTAATGGCAAGTAAATTTAAATTACACAACAGTAAAGACTTTCATACCTTTGAAAATATTTCAGCACCGGCTTTTTTTTCCACTCACTTTGATTATCCATGATCATAGCAGCAGAATTCTATTGCTGTTGCCATAATTTCTAAAGCATAACTGTGCTAACATGAAATATGTATATATAGGTATATTTGCCAACTTGTTTTAATCTTTTCATTCGCTTTCCACCTCATGTACTGGGAGGGGCTGCTGATCAGTACACTGGCTGAAGGAAAATGCAGAATTGTTGCAGGAGAAGATGTAGATACGCAGGCAACATTTGCAGAAAAAGTAAGCTTTTTTACTGTGGCTTCAGAGTGAAGAAAGTTAGGTTTCCATCCCATAAAATCTGCCTCTTAGACCTCTGGGATCCCTCAGTATGCTAGCCAGCATTTGCTGGCCATGCACTTGCAAGTGTCTCACAAGCACTGTGTAAAAGAGTATTTTTATGCCACATAAACTTGCCAGGTTTGCACCCATTGAACATTACTCTGGATCAGGCCTCATAAGCTATGGATGTCTAGTAATCTAATTCATATAGTTTGGCTCCTTCTGCAAGCCGGGTCTTGACTAACATAAAAAGCTGCAATACAAGACACTTAGTGACCATGGGAGGGACGAAGATTCTGTCCAAGGAAGCATTTTCCTACCCTTCTCCAGCTTGACGTCCTCCTGTCATGAGACTTTCCACCTCTTCAGTAGCACCTGCTTATTGTAAAAATGAGAAGGGGGGACTAAGCACCACTGTGACCAAAAATAGAATTCCCCAGGTTTTTTTATTGCCATGTTTAACCTCTGTTCCTTTAATCATATGTACAGCAGGAGAAAGGGGATGTGCTTTAACAATTTGTCAGGTATTAAGCAGTGCAAATTTTCAGCTAGAAATCATGCTATCAGTTGGAAGTAAACAATAAGGCCACATATATTTAATTTTTAATAATTTCTTAGTTATGCTATTATTTTAATTACATTAATCAAGCAGGCTCCAACACTGCAAGCCTTAGGGCTTGAAGTGCAATTTCAATGCTTTGTAATAAATTTGCCAAACTTTGGAAAAAGATGAAATGGCTTAATATTAAACATTTGCTTGATTTAAATTTTACTAACCCATGCACTTTATAATTCATTTTTTTTCAGTGCAATGTACTGCCACAGCAGAACGATCATAATAGTAATTGTGAGTAAGCGTTCCTTTTGCATGCAGGTTTTGCTTATAAACTAGATGAATAAAGGGGCCTGGAGTATCGAGGGAATGCTAAAGATCTACAGAGCCTTTCACTTCAAGGTCATTGGTTCAAGCACACATCATTAAAGACAGAAAGTTAACATCTGACTGCTGCTTCATAATATACATGAAAAGAGTTAGTAGTGGTGTCAGTGGCGACAAGGAAAGGATACAACCAGTTTAATAACAAGAAAAGAGGTAGGACTAACGCAAAAAAGACGAATCAGGAGATACCGAATTTACCAGGCTCCTGTCTTCCCCTGCATGCAGGCCTAAGGGCTGTATTCATTCTTCAGCCTGTAAAGGTTAGAAAGGTTGTAGCCACCCTACTTGGTCTCATTTGATGTCATAAGCTTAATTAAGTTGAGTCGGAAAGGATCCAAGGAAAAATCAGGTGGAAGATGGTTTGATGATGAAGTAATAGTGAACCTGGTTTGATGCTGCTAGGGCACTGCACAACAGGCTCTTTGAAGAAAGCTGCAAAACTGATATCCTGACCACTTGTCATTACCTCAAGCATATAAATCACAAGCAGAAAACTGTTGGCCATGGTGCCCTCATGCCTGCTTCCAAGTGAGTAATTACAGCCTGCCAATGTTAATTCCCCAGTAAAGTTAATCGAATGAGGTACTCTCTTTCTTGATCGGTTGTGCAGCATTATTGTTGTTTAAGGCTTTTTTAAAGAAGTAGTTGCTTTTCATTGATGTGATCCCTTTATGTGAGACCTCTAAGAAGATTAGGTGTGTTTAGAGGAAGGAGTGTATGTAACAAGGAAGTGATTTTTATTAGTCATTTCATATTTAGTTGTCAAAATGAAGTAAATTACTTCTGTCTACTGTTGTAAAAAGTGCATTATTTTTCCCTTTTGTTCTATGAAACACTGAGATTTTAAAGGGTACTGTTCCATAGCTGTCTTTTCTTTTCCTTTGGTCTTGTTGTTGTCATTGTTTATTTTGAAATCTGGGCTGAGACTGGACCCAGGATGCCATTGTTCAATGTACATGGTTTTTAGTGAAATAAATTATTTCAAACATTGTAAAAGAGCCCTATGACTTCTCCTTTCCATAGTGGCTTTACTTATGAACATATACAAAAGTTAAAAAAAAAAAAAAAAAAAAAGCTTCACATAGGTAGCTACTTTATTAATAAGCTCTCTTAAAAACATTTTATGAGTAAGAAAGGAAATAAGGTGAGAAAGACTGGAGAAGGAGAAACTCAGCCTTCTAGACAAGGGGAGATACAAAGGAGTTTGCGGGAAAAATATAGAGATTTGCAACCCCGGCTTGGTTTGGTTTGTTTGTTTTGCTCTTTAGCCCTTGTTACTTGTATACTTAAAGTTTTTATACCTTTGGAAGAGGTTTTAGTCACAGGTTTTTTTATGGTTTTAATATGTGTATACTTTGAAAATATTTAGTTATATTTTATATTTAATGTGGGATTTTCGTTTTATTCTCAACACTTGTCTGGAGCAGAAAGCATTTTTTGAAGAACTCTTACCCATCCGAGCCATTGAATTAGTCTAATATAGCAGTTGTTAATTTATAGGTGGTTTCACTTAATTGTAACGGGGAAATGCCACTGGAAGATTTTGTAATAGAATTTTATGAACGAAATAGTGGTTTACTTGTAAATAAGTATGTGATGCTCAGTGAAAGGATCTCTGGAACTTGCCTGAATTTTTCATTCAATAACCTTAGCCCATGTTTGTTTCTATGAGGAAAGTGAAGTTCCAAGCATTTCATTGAAGAGGCTAGATGTCTCTTTGAGTTAATATGTCATAAAGTTCTTTGTAAAAAATATATTTCAACCTCTAGGTATTCACACATTGCAAGAGTATTATTTCTTTTCATAAAAGATTCCATCTAAATTCACATCATAACTTTATTTTTGGCAGTGACAGTTTTTAAAACCTAATCAGGGTTGAAAAAAGGAGGGAGTCAGAGGTCAAAAATTAGACATTTTTGCAGTAGTCCAGGGGGAAACATGCATAGTGTATGTCAGTGCTCTTCCTGAAAGAAAACATGGTAATTAATCTTTCACTTTGCACCTTGTTTTTTTCGCCTCCAAATTTGAATACAAAACTTTTTTGACATAAAAATCAATTAGGATTTAAAATTGTTGTCATCTCTGCAAGAAAATGACACAGACTTGAAGTAATTTTTAAAAAAATAATTCTTCAATCACAGGTTGTGGCAACCTGCAATATTTGGTTGGAGGATTTTTAGGGTTTGAAAGAAAAAAATGGATCCAACAGAACTTTTACATTGCAAAATATTAGTGCATCAGCTTTATTGGAAAAAGCAAAATTGTTCAAATGACCTCAGTAAAACAATTTGGACTACGATTCCCGGAATGCTCGTGAAGCTGACATGTCTGCATGTTCTTAAAAAGTCATAATCCATCATTCTGATGCTAGATCGATGGATTATGACTTTCTGATGTCAGATCTGTGAATTAAGGCTTTTTTGAGTACAGCCTGCTATCCAATTATTGCCCCTATTCATATATTATAAATCATTATTCCTTCACCAGGTAGTCAGCAGTTTCTATTTCCTAACGTTTCAGAGCCTTCTTTTTTTAGCCATTGTGGCAATCCCATTGAGCAATCAAAAACGGAGAGTGCTGACCTGAAAAATAAAGCTTCTATCACAGCAAATTGTTGAGGGAACAACGTTCATTTCTAATTCTTGTAGTTTCTGTTGAAATAAAGGGAATTAGATTAGATTGAAACAAATCTCATCCGCTTCCTGCACAAACAAGCAATATAATAAATTAGCACAAAAGTTGTTGGCATGTATTGACTTCATTTTTAAGCGCTCATGCCCGAGTTTCTTAAAAATGATGCTTTCTTCAGATAAGTTGATTTTTCTTCTTTTAATATGAAGACAGATTGGCTTCTGATTTAAAGCTGAAATTTGCCAGTGTGCTACCTTAAGTGATTGTGTCTATTAGGTGCTGTTAAACTGAAGTTCCTTTGAATGAATTATTTAGAGTAATAAACTTACTTCTAATGCAATGGAGTATATGATAAAAGTAGAAAATGCTTTACTGTAACCAGTTTTGGTGTGTCAAATCAAAATGCATCTTAAACAACTTTATTAAAAGATATTCAGAAAAAGAAGAGCTTTTTTAGGACCTATCGTGCATCCAGAGAAGTCATTAAATGAAATGTAATCATGCTGTGTTGGAGAGTTATCTCAACAGATTTCTCAAGCTAAGGAAATTTAGGTCTAGTCCATATGTGGATGGAAAAAATCAATAGCATGATCTTCTTGTTGTTTTTTATTTCATTTTTCTGTGCTGATGGTTCTTCATTAGGATGCAGTTTTCACACTAGATGGCTGTGCATAAAATATGTCCAGTCAGTACATTACTAGTGGAGTTGTTGTCAAAAAGGATGGTAATCGATGAAAGGGAGGGTGGTATAATGAATGTGGTAGAATTTGTCTTTTAATAACTATTTGTTCTAGTCCTGTGTCTGTTGTGAGAGAGCTGTCACAGCACTGCCTTGTGCCTCAGTTTCTCCTTTAGTTGAGCAGCCACATGGATTCTAAAATCTGTGTCCCAAGGACTGTTTCTGTGGCACTTTTCTGAAAAACAGATTTGCATATCTCGTGTTACCCCTGTTGCTATTCAGTCAAGGATGTTATCTGAAACTGCATGAGAGAGTTCACGTAGTATTTTGCATGTCCTGTCATTGAGTAGTCAGGGGGGTAATGCTTTAATATGCTGTAGCTTAATTCTTCTTAAAGGAAGATATTGGTTTGGCATATTCATTGCATTTCTTATTGTTTATTTCAGGAGCTCTGGACGTTAATGGAATCCTTGCTCTCACCTTCCTTTTCCTGTTAACTCTTTCACATTTTCAAATTTTGACCGTAAGACTTCCAGGGTGCTGCAAAGTGTTAGAAAGAGCTGGTTTGTTGGGAGAGCACAGAAATAGAGTCTATGAATGCTTCTGGAGAAAACACGATTTCAAGGGCAAGTGCCAGCGCAGCCATGGAACCACCATTGGGGCTTCAGTGCCTTTCTTGCTTTAGATAGATTTCCAGCGTGACAGAGCTTTAGAGCCCAATTCTGCTGATGGGAAGTCTAGCGAAGCTCCTTCTGCCATCCGTGGAAGTAGGCTCCAACCCATTTTCAAATTTCCTGTACAACGCCGTTGCCCACTAGATGGAGACATAATATTTTCTACGTTAGTGGATATACAGATGGTAATCAAACCCACCAGCTGCTGCCTGCTCTTTCCGGGCACCTTGCCAATTTACTGGCAGTATGTTGACTGGGAAGCAGACAGTGACACACTTTGATCGAAAAGCTTGTATGATGATTTTTTTTGTTGTAATATTATTGTTTTTTTAAAAAATGATAAAAGAGATCAAGATGTGTATCTTGATCAAAGGGTACTGCTGTCTGCTTCCCCATCAGCAGCTTCTAATTTATAGAAATCAGATTGTGTGGAAAGCAATCAGCAAAGGTTTGAGGTCTTTCTTGTTCTCACTGCCAAGAGATGCTGACAAGTGAGAAAATTAAAATCAGAGAAGGTAGGGAGAGAACCAGTAAAACACTGGTTGAAATATAATTATTTAAAGTTCACAATTTTAATAATTTTAGGGCTGTAAAAAAATCCAGTTAAAGTGTTCAAATTGGCTATCGCTTGTATTATAACAGCACCTTAAGATCTTTCTCTGATGGAGGATGTTGCTTTGAGACTAATTTACCATTGAGAGACAAATATATCTGTTAAGTTACTTGTCATGGAGAAATAACCTGTCTCTGGTTTTGGGGCCAGGTTTTTCAAAGGTGTCTCCTATCAGCTCTATTTCTTCCACACGGAGCTGTGCATCCAGGCTGATTTATTAGAGTGTATACATGATATAATGAACACCTGCAAAGAACACTTAAACCAGTCAGTCCTATAAAAGTGAAGATAGTGTGTGCAGAGGGACTATCCTGAAAATCTGTCTATTATATTTGGGAAGGTCTTTTCTCTTCAGGGTCTCTAGTAGGGTCTTTTCTCTTTTCAGCTCTTGGTATCAATTCCTTCTTTAAAGCCATTTTTTGTTTGGGATATTTTAGTCCTTCTAGGCTTAAACAACAATTAGCAATTACATATATATATATGTGTGTGTGTGTGTGTGTGTGTGTGTGTATACGGATTGTGTCAGCTGGAGAAAGACTGTGTTTCAGTGCATAGGTGAATATTTCTGGCCAGCATAAAAACACAAACCCAGTGGCAGTGGTGAGAGTTGCTTCACATTCTGCCGAATGTTAAAATCAAAATAAAGAGTCATATGACAGGAGGACCTAGGATATGTGACATTTTGTCTAGATGGAGCAAGGGATTATCAGAAGTAAATAGCCTGACATAGATAAGGAAGTGAATAGGGCCCATCTCCAGAAGTCTTTAGAGTGCCATCTTTGATATGATCTTCAGGTTATGAATCTATCGGAGAAGTAAGTTAAAATCTTGGTTTGGTGACAAGAGATACTGTTGAAGCCACACTAGACGTTCAGCTACTTCGTGCAGTCTGGCATTCTTGGCAGTTGGGGGCCAAAGGGGAGTTTGAGACTAGAATAATAAGTGTTACATTCAGCATTGCACTCTGCTGCCCGAGCGGTGAAGACGGACCTGTTCAGCCTCACTGCTTCCCCTCCACATGCGAGACATTCAACTCTGTGGTTAGCTACTTCCCATCGCCCCTGCTCTCTTCCTCTGCCCATTGACCCATGCTTTTCCCCTAGCTGCTAAGTCTTTCCTTCCACAGGACCAATCGAATTCCTGTGTCCCCATCCACCCTGCCTTCCTCACCATTGCCAGATGAGCTTTCCAGCCATTAGTGATTTTTCTACCCTCTCCTCAACTTCTTTGCTTGGCAATCCAGGTACATTTGATGTTCCTGATAGGTGTTTTCTTCTGAGAGTCATATTGAAAGACAGCAGCTTCAGAGTAGGCAATATCATGTTTCTGGGTATAGCTGTGCATTCTTAAAAGAAGGTGCTGCTGTTTGGCGTTTGCTCCCTATAGATAGTTATTGTGTTGCTATTTAGGAAAGCTGCCAGGGAAAAGGTGCTGCTAAAAGGAATAAATAGATATATCCCTTTGACATAATTGCTTCATTTTTTTCCATCAAAAGCTGACCATCACAGACACATTGTCTTTATCTCATCAGGCAAACTGTGTGCAAACTTTGTGATCACACTGTCTTTGCCTATTCTTGTAGAACAGAGTTTCTCAAAAAGACAAAACACAGGGGGAGGAGAGGAAAGCCTATAGTGTACAATTCAACCCAGTACCCTTCGTATTCACTTATTCTATAGCCAACTTGAGATTTTCACTTCAAAGTTTGAAGCGTTTACTCTCAATTCTGACTTGTGTTGAAATTCTGTATGATTGTGGAAACCTTCTTTGAACAAATGTCAGATTTTTGTTGTGTGTGATTACTTTTGTTGTGTGTGTGGTGATTTTCTAGAAGATGAAGTTAACTTGGAGTTTTTAAGGGATAAGGAGTTAAGTGAGTGTTGGCTTTTTTTTTTATTATTTGGGAAGAAATTATTTGGTAGAAATGCTTGTTTCTTCTCATTCTTTGTTTAAACAAATTTTGAAATATCCACGTTTGATTATACGATTTGTCATGAGCTTCTTAACAAGTCAAAGCAGAATGAGATTTATGCGCTTTTTCACCAGAAACCATTTCATGCCCCAACAGAAATGGAAATGACTCTTCTTCTCAGAAACCTTCCAAGTCAAAGTGGGAGGAAATAATCTGTAAGGAGATGTTGCCTTCTCAAAAACAACCTCACATCATCCAAGGTGTGGTTGGCTTTGGCAGTTTACCAAGAGGAAACTTATTAGATTTCAAATCACCCACCAAGCCAAGCTATGCTGAAACAAAGCTTTGTTTAACTCTTGCATTCAGTAGACTAACCCAGCCCTTGTCCACAACTGTATTTTTATTTAACGTGAATGACAGTATTATAAGATAGAGTTAAAACTAACTCCAGCATTCAAGCTGAGATGCAGTATGAACAGATTTACGCACATGTACTGTAATAAGGAAAGCCTGTTTACAATGGGATATGAAATTCAAGTGTGATATAAGGAAGTGGTGGTTTCTTTTTGCCTAACAGGCTATGGTTAGAATACTGCGGATTCAAATTATATAGAAACACAATTGTAAAGAAGTACCGATATCTTAGGCTTATGTGGGTTTTTGTGTGTACCAATCAAATATTCTGGTGCTAAAATAGACTAGTTTCACGTAGAGAAGCAACTGAAAACTGTAACTCTGAAATTTGAGAAAAAAATTGGCTTACTTCTGCATTCCCACATTGGAAAATGTATGTTAATAACTTAATTTTGATGATAAAAACATGAAAAATAAGTCCCTAAAATAGTGTCGAGTCAATTTTCTGATAAAGTAAATTTGTTTTCCCATTTGTGATTAAAATGACCTACAGTAAGATTTTTTTTTTTAACTAGGTGTTAATTAAAAATATGGAAATGGATTTAAAAAACATTGCAGTTCACAGTGGAAGAATTACCATAACTGATTTGTTCTCAGAGCCATGCCTGTTTTGAGATGTTTTTAAGATATCTAAGTTACTGGTTGTTTTTCTGCATGATTGTTTCCAAAGCAAAATGTGATTCCGATAAAAACAGTAATTGAATTTACAGTCCACAGGACAAATTGTTGTTTTAACAGAAACTTACACACTCAGGCAAAGACTTTACGTTTTAGGTCTAATAACAAAGAACACAAGCTCCCCATTTTTATGTGACCGTATATCCTGAAAAGTTTTCTTACATAGCATTTCTTTTTAAAAAAATCTATATTGTAGTTTTTAAATTGTGTGTGCAATTTTTTTTTCCTCTTAGCTCAGAATCAATATTCTTTAGGCTGTTTTTTTTTTTTTTTTTTTAATGCAACCTTTTAAATGTTAGAGCAGCTTTTTTCTGTAGCATCAGCTAGGGGTGAATCAATATAGACAAGCCTATTCACATCTAATGCACCTGATGACTGAGAGGAGTTTAGGGAGAGCTTGTTCCTTTGTCATTTGGTGGTGCGGGAATGTACAGAGCATGGGGCAGTTGTGTGAGGGGCTTGTCCGTGACCAGTCTTGCATGGAGAAAATGCTGGTTTCAGAGGAAAGGGATAGGAAGGGAAGGCTGTTCAAGAGTGGTGGCGGACAAAGGCAGGAGGTGGGACCTCTGTCCAGCTTGAGCCAGTGATTACACATTACTGTATCAACAGCAAAAGATTATTTTTCTGCTGTCAGACTTTCTCAGCAGGAGCTCCCAATCACTTCTTGAACCCTTTTTATTTCAAAAGTTTATTTTAAAGTTTTCCTAGTTTTTGGGGAATCTTCTTGGTGCCTGCCTTTCATGTACATTGTACTCATGTTTAGATAAAGCCTGAAGACTGTGCTTACTGAACTGAGAGAAATCTGGTGGGGTAACATGCAGCTTCCTAGACACACGCCTGCTCTAACTGGTGTGTACGCAGCATGAGACGTGACAGAGAGAGACATGCTGGAGATAGGCATGTCTACATTAGCATTTTTCAGCAGTCTTAAGGCTGACCTAAAGCCCTGTGGAACAGTAATAGTTGGTGAGACGTTGCTGCATCTCGGATGTAACACCTGGAAAAAACAGCCCAGGATAGTGCCAACAGCCCGTCTGAGTTTTACCGTAGGCGCTCAGGGCTGCAGGAGGAATGTGTGGTGCTGTTAATCCCTGCTGAGTTTCTGCAGTGGTCCTTTGGATAGAAAAGGGAATATTTCATGTTTCCCAGCACCAGGAAAACTGGGGAGCCTGAGTGAGGGACCCAGCTTTCCTAGGTTCCCCGTACTGTCAGTGGGAGAGGTGACAGGCTGTGCTTGCTGGGGTCCAGGGCAGCTATATTAAGCAATTGTTAGGTTCTTAATTTATCTTAGTTGCTCTGACTCCCTCAGAAGATGCAGTCTTCTTTGCACTTACTACAAGGAGGGATTTAGGGGGTTGACAAAGCCCCTAAAGCAGGTGTGATGAATACCACTCCCCTAAGCAATTTAATTCTTATAGGCCATTTTGTTGCCAAAGGTACAATTTGCTCTCATGCAAATTGATTTTCTGAGAGTATGAGACTGCAGCAAGTCTTTATAAAATGTATGAAGCCTCCTCCCAGAAAGAGGTACCAAAATGGACCCGGCCAAGTATGCTTTCACATTTTTATCATAACTTTTCAGCATTCATATCGGATCTTTCCTGATTAAATGATTTGGAAAAAGAGATGTACAACAAGAAAATGTAAAGCTCTGGCCTGATAAAGGTGGATGCAACCAAAATATTAGGCTGCCGGTTGTGCATTGGGTTCAACAGAACTTAACTTTCATGGCTTTCTATGTGATCACATGACTAATTAAAAAAAGCCTTACTTTTTTTAGTATTTGTAGGTCCAGCTAGGTGGTTACTGTGGGAAAGATTCTTGTGGTTTTTGCAGTTTTTTTAATGTCTTTAGATCCCTGTTGAGTATAACTGTACAGCCAGAATAGGAGCTGCCTGCTCTTTGCTTGTTTGACGGGTGCCCTTGAAGTGGAAAGGGGGGGCTGACACTTCGGAGAGTCCTGACATGCAGGAGTTGCACTTTCAGGTACTAAAAAAAAATCCTTCACCCTTCCTCAAAATCTGTATGCATTGGTTTTAAAAGGGTTTTGTTAACCTCAAGCATTTAAAATGGCGAGGTAGATCCCAAAAAATCATGAGACTTGCTTAAAAATAATTGTTGTTTGGTTCCTTTTGCTTGCAGTCTACTTTTTGAGCTTTCAAGATTTATGTTTTCAGTCTTTCCTCTGCAACCATAAGAGCTAGACACTAACTTTATTTTTAAATGAAAGCTGAGATTCTCTTGTAATCCCATAACTCTAGGAGATTTGGCAATGCTAAACACATTGTGAATTTAGAGTGACCATTCCAAGGTGAATCATTTAGTGATATGTCCTCAGCATGAAAGCCAACTGGGGATTTTTTTTTTTGGATGTCTCTTATTTTGTCTTTCTAAATAATCTGTGAATTGGCAGTAATAATTGGAAGCTTGGTAAAAGCAGAAGTAGATGACTGCAGCCCGGTAAAATCCGTATTATTTTTTTTCTGGTATGTTAGGATATTCTTACAGAATCTAGGTATTAAGGGCATTCTGCATTAAGATATCTCTAGAGAGGAAGGCTTTGGTTGTTTTTGTAGAAGCACCCTTTTCTACTCAGTCGAGCATTAAAATTGGCAGCAGTTCCTGGAGTAACAAGAAAATCCTGGTGGTTGCCCTCATATAGTTACTGAGAACAGTAAGAGGATATGTAAAAGCTTTAACTCCAAGGAAGAATATTTATAACTGCGACTGTGTGTTTCCTTACAATAATTTATGGGCAAAATGTAGGAAAGGAGGAACACAAGCTATAAATAATATTCCGTATGTAAACATAATGGCAGTAGCAAATTCTTTTTATTTAAAAATTAATATTGATGTTCATTAATATAAATTACCACATTTCAGATGACTCTGATGTCCTTGAGGCCAGATGTCACTGACTGATTTACAGCTTCCTGGGGGGGAGGAGTAGATCCTGTTTTGTCAATGTAGGCACCAAATTGCTTCAGATAGCTATTTTGGTCTAGATTAATTACTGATGTATTGTCAACAAAGTTGATTCACATCTCAGCTCAGAAACACGGAAAACTCTTGTTAAAACATATTAACTTGAATTCAGAAATGCAGGAAAAAGAGCATAAAGTATACCTTTGACTTACTGAACTTTTGTCTCATTTAAGGAATAGTGGTTTGAAAACTCCTGCCCAGGAACATGTACACAGAATTTCCATGTACATCATTAGCAACTGGGGAACATACGTCAGAGGCCAAGTTTAGTCCCTCATTGGTCTTAATTCTACTTTAAATATTAATACAAACATGTACAGTGAAGGCGTTCAGAAGGAAGCTCTATCATCTCAGTAACACTGCACAGATCACGTATCTGGATTAAGCTTTTGAGTGCTTCATAATATCCTGTGGTCCTGTGGACCTTACGTATAGCATTGCTGCAAAACAGGATGGCAAATGTATTTGTAGAGCTATCAGCAGCCTCCCAGAAACCTCTTCACCTGTAAGAACACTGGTGGGCGATGCCTCAGAAGGCAAGTAGGGTGGATTTGTTGTGTTTGCATATGCTGGCAGGTTAAAAGGTGGTGGTGGGGGGAAGGCAGGCTGGTTTGAGTCAGTGTGAGACAGTGCACCTCTGTCCATTAGTTATTCATTCAGATTCAACCACATGAAATACAGGCAGCTAACAAACCATATCTTCTAAATGCCTTTTATTCCAGCAACTGAAATTCAGCGCATTTGTAGGTGTGCAGCTGGGCATGCTTAGCATGAATGGCAAACTAATGTAAATCCTGTATTAAATATTTTGGTTCATAGTAAATCTTACATATGATCATATGTAAGAGAGAAGTCTGTGAAGGTCTCTGGTAGCATAAGGTCCTTTGGCATACAATTAGAAACTACACAGACGATATGAATATAGAGAATAACACACAGAACATCCTTTTTTAAATCCATCTGTCATTCGTATAAAATCAAATCCATATCCATTGAAAGGCCATTGAAAGGCTTTGAAAGATGTTACAAGGCTTTAGAAATGGTCTGTGCTGATCATGGGATATTTTTTCCAATCCTTATAAATAATTATTTTCCTACATTTGGTAAGATTAGCTACAGAGAATTTATGTTAAGACTCTCTGGAGAGGAGTACAGAATTTCAGATAATATTAAGCTGAAAAGGTGGTTTTAAAATGTTTCTATGATACAAAAGCCTTGTATCAAAGAGGCAAATGCACCACCCCCTCAGTCTCTTTTCTCATCTATGAAATAAGTAAGCATAAACTATAAATTCTAATTTTCAGCAAGTATGTTAGTAAATCCAAACTGACCTTGACCTTAGCTTTGCTAATTTCCAAACTGATATTTATTTCCCGAGTAGATTGTTTCCCTTCATACCACATACATAAATACTGCAAACCTTTCCAATGACTTGAATTAGAGTGTAAGTAAATAGCTGGTTTTAATCTACATAATATTTTGAGAGCAGACGTTCTGTGCTATGACTATTAAGATATACCCAGCAGCCATTTGTATAATACTAAAACCTCTTACATATATTATTAAAAGTAATGCTATCAGCCAGGGCTTGTTTTATGCCACAGAAACTTAAATAATAAAATACAGTGTGGATAAAATCTGCAATAATAATAACTTAAGCAAAATTAATTTAAGTAACAGATAACATCTGGGGGAAAATGTAACGGTATATTGGTAAGTTATGCAAAGCTAATTTTATAATAACTACCACATCTGTGGAACTCGTTTATTAGAACACTTTACCAATCTTCTTTCCTGCCATTATCCTGTTTTAGAAATTTTCCTGTATGCTATTTTATTGTCTTTGCTCTGCCTACATTTGTAAAAAGGTAATTTGCTAGCTCTCAACAAGAAGAGAATGTGGGTTTATGTACAGAACAACGTGACACTTTTTATATTTACCTCTCTTTAGGCACACTTCTATTAGAAAGAATTCCAGAGAAAAATTGTGGCATGGGGCAGTACATTGAGAACAGTGTTTGAACACCAGCTACAGTCCTCAGCTGGGACTGCGCCGAGGCCTGATCCAACTGGGGTGGGAAAGTAAGGGTGAGGCAGAATGATATTTCCTGCGTTAACCTCTGCTGACTGTTAGAGCAGCCTCTAGCCTGCTCTAATTTGTCCAGATTCAAGTGGCCTTCTGGCACCCCACCGCACCTAGGAATTATAAGAATATTGCATTTAACTTCTGCTCCCTCCAGTCTCTTTTGGAGCATCCTTTTATCTGCAGCTGACACTGATATGCCCTCTACATTTGTGAAACTGCCTTACAATTTCTTTATGTTTGAATTCTCATGGACCCGTTGGACCGCAATGTGCAGGAAAATATTGCCAATTAATTTTAAGGCATTATCATCTTGCCAAACTGTTTCTCACATTTCGATAGTTACACTGATTCAAGAGGACACTTTGCGTAATACATCTTTGTCATAGTGAATAATGCTCACATAATGACAAATCTTCAGGAATTAAAAAAAGGAGGATGAATTTTTTAATGTAGGTCAGTGGAAGTAATTCACCATAAATTTACTCAGACTTCAGAAACTAGCAACATTTTTTAAAGCCACTGTAACTGTATAAAACTTACTGTGTCTCCTTCTCTGCTTTCAAATAGATTTTACTACAGAGCCATTGGTGCTATTAAACATGAGGTTTTGTTCAAAGGAAATACAAAGACTTAATTGTATTTTTTTAAAGGAAAGTATTGCATCAGAAGGATTAATTTAAATACGTTTGTTGGCTTCGGGCCCTCACCACAATTCATTCATTCTAATTTTCCCCTGGACTTGTTAAGGACACAATGTATAGGAAGGAGCAATGCAGAATGGCATTTTTAGGTCACTATATTTTGGCTGTAAACTGTAGTGCTGCTTATAAACTTATTATTACTCAACAAAATACTTCATATTCTACATTGAAGTTTCACAGTCTTTTAAAAAAACTTTTGGCTGAATGTTGAGACTATTATGGCTCATTAAAGAGACTGGTTCTGCTGTAATTTAGTTATTTCTTAATGATCCAAGGGTTATTATTAGACACGGAACAGATGAGTAAAGAATGGCTCTCTGTAAAAGGACGCAGTGAAGTAAAAATATTATTCTAAAACAGAACCTCTGAAAATCTTATCCATGCTACAAAACTGTATTTGAGCAGCCAGGAATTGATTTTAAAAACCCGTTCTAGTTTTTTACATTATTTCATTTTTTGAAATTTGGACTGGAGGGAATAAATGGAATAATGATTTAATCTAAATAAAGAAAATATTTTGAGTGAATAGTTAACTAACCAAAAAATGTTAAAGAAGCAGAAAGTAATTGTGAATTCTCATCCAATTCAGCTAATATTTTTTAATAAGAAAATATAAGGTAAGAAATCAGAGAAAATGGAAATATTTGCTAAATCAAAAGAACTCTAGTTAAAAAAAAAAGATAATTTGAAAACAAAGCTTCTTTTTACTTTAGAAAGAATAACATTTAGCTCAACTTAAGGCTTTTTCATTTTGATGCAAAAACTTAAACTTTCTGGCCATTCCTATTGTGAGTCTGTAGGCACTAGCACAGTGCTGTAAAATTTGAGTCACAACTGATACAGGAAAACGCTTCTATAAAATCTGGTTTTCTCCTCACTTAAGTTCTGGAAATCTTTCTGTCAGCCTTTTGGGTTCTTATAAACAGGGGCTAATACTGTCTAGCTTTTTTAGCAAGCTCACACATGACAGGGAATCTTGAAGATAATGACGGAGTCCAAACATAACTTCTGAAAAGCTTTTAGGACTACAACAGAGATTTTTAATGCAATAAAGTACAATGGCTAGGTCTCACTCTTTATTTTCAATTTTCGCTATCACTTTTGCAAAGGTATAGAACTTTTAATATTTTCAGTATGTTTAACTGTAGCAAGTAACTAAATAAACCAAATATCAGCCTAGCTATGATTTCAAAGGTATGAGGAAATTAATTTATGGAAGCTGCAATTACCCTGATGTGAATTAATGTAGTTGACTTACACCATCCAAGCAAAATTGTGTTTGTAATAGCTGACTCAGAACTGGAACGTCTGCCTGGTATTCTCGGTGAGCACTTGCCATTGTAGAGGCCCCAAACGTACAATTTTAGTATTATGCCCTGTTCCTTGCTCGTTCAAAAAGGCCTTTTGTCACCCTGTTTGGCATGTATGTCCTGTCATCTGATTTTTTAAAAAACAACACAAAACCTTGTCCCTTTAGAGGTCTCAGGGCCACCTTCTGCATCACTCGCGAGAGCCCGAGCAAGGACTAAGTGCTGCATCCAGCTACTCCGGGGGGCGAAAAGCCCTTTCCTTGTCAGAGCATTCCTGGAGCTGCAGTTCACACGCCAGCAGAATACCAGCGGGGTTCCCGTGTTCACAGGGAAGAGAAATGGGAGCAAGTTGATGAAGCAGCAAAATTTGGACCGTTAGCAGTTCTTAAATTATAGTCACATATTAAAATATTTTTCTTAGGGCCTTATTTGATGCAATGTCACTACAACTTTACTCAGTTGACTCCTTTGAAAGAATACCCTGGTGGTCAGCTGGGCCCTTTAATTCCAAAATGCAACAAGATCCCTGTTCAGAAGTGACAAATTTGCATTGGGAAGACTGTATGTTACCCAAGCTCTGTGTTTTCTAAACTTAATTATCCACATGAGTAAGAAGCTGTAGTGTTATGAAATTATGAAAATCATCTGTTTTTTCCAAGTATTATAAAGAGGGCCCCTTGAGATGCAGCTAGAAATTAAAGCTGATCTATAATCATTTGCAGTATGCTTTCCAGTTCTGAGCACCTGGATAGTAACAAAAAAGGTATTGTTTTTTGTTGTTTGCCAGCCATTTCATTTCCATTTTAAAAAAATCTGCAATAAACCTCTGAGCAATAATTAAACCTGAATTACTTTTTTTTTTTTTTTTTTTAATACTGCCAGTATGTGATTGAACTTGCCCAACCTGCAGTTCCCCACTTCCCTGCTCTGCTGGAAGAAGGTATACCTTCGGATAGCTATTCGTCATTCATAATATCACCAACAGCTGCAGAGACAGAATCTAAGGTATAGAGTTTTGTTACTTTTTTTTTTTTTTAAAAGCTGTTTTTCCATGAGTCTCCTACCTCATTTATTCCCGTTGGAGCCCAGTCACTAATGATATTTATTCCCCAGAATATAGCATACATTCTCCTCTAAGACTGAATGAAGTTACTTTTAATGCATTAATTAGTCAGGAGAGGACATGTGAGTCAGCACCTCTGGGCTCTCTCCCCATGTGACTTCATAACCTCAGGATCTGCCTGGCCTGGGCAGTGAAAGAGAGACACTGACGGTCTCTGTCGGAGCAGGAGCTCTCAAAAGCAGGCTTCGTGTATTGTTGCATGTCTTTGGGCTGACGCTGTCTGGTCTTGTAGAGAGCAGGAGGATGTTCTAACTCACGTATTTCTTGTGGTTGGTTGCTGCTAGGGGTCTGATCAAGAGGGTTACCTGGAAGAGCCCTGTCCAGAGGTAGAGTCCTTCGAGGCAGATGCTGTGGCTGGTGTCACTGCTGAAGATCAGAAGTCAGCAGTGGGTGAAATCCCAAATGAAATTATTGGCAACCTTGAGGTACTATTACTAGAAAGCTATTCACTAATTCTGTCTATGGTTAATTAGCTAGCTCAGCCTTAGTGAATATAAACTGTATTCATGCTAAAGCTGGCAAAAAGCACATCCATATGCTGTAAAAATGTGAATTAGCCTCTATAAATAACTCCTAGTTTAGTCAGCTTACATGTGATAAGATAAAAAATATTCAGTAATATAACAACATATATCTTCAGCATTACTATGTGTTAAGAAACATGGGCCAAATCCTGCTCTCAGTGGTGTCAGTGATAAAATTCCTTTTCGGGGGTTCAGGATCAGCTGCTGTGATGGAGCATATGTAATGTGTGCCTAATATAAATTGTTAGATGCATCTATGTTACACATCCTTCGATCTGTGTAAGAAATAACACGTTTATGCCAATTCTAGACTTTGGTTGGTAAGTGCATAACTATACAAGAGTTGCCTTAATGGAACAGATCAGGCTTCAGTATGTGGTCTGCAGACTCTGAGGGGTCCATGAGTTCTTTCTATGGGGTTCATGAAAGGGAAGGAAGCTATTGTCAGTGGACTTAAATTTGTTGTAGGGTGATCTGCTTCTCTACAGGGAGGTCTATAAATTGAAACATGTGGAAAGCCAGCAGAGTAAATCATTGTTATTTTGTAAACTGCTCCCTCAAGCATATGAAATTATTGAAAGCAAACCAGCTAGAACTCAGTTCCAGCGAGGAACTGGTGGAATTTGGTCTTATTTGCAACAACCAGGTGGCATTAGGCACTTTAAACTTTTGATTCAGCACATTGGACATTGTTGACCAAGCAGCAATGTATTAAATATCTAATATTGTCTGAAAATAGTGTGATATTGATAAATTGCTTTACATGGATTATGTATGAATGGGGAATATGAATTGGAATAATGATGCCATCATTAGATCTACCTATTCGATTTCATATTCCATTTCAACATGTCTTTAGAAACAGGAGGGAACCTGGCCTATGTTGTCTTATTCCTGTCCCTACCTACAGAAAAAATGAAATGCCTGGTTTTCACTTGACCTTGATTTCATTAGCATCAGTCTAAGCTTTTTTTCTTTAAAAAAACTGCACAGATAAAAAAATGCCCTCTTTTTTTTTTCTTCTTTGGCAACTCTGGTTATATACACAGAAAATAATTTCCTTTTAGTTTTTAAAAGTCCACCACCAACGTATCACTTAATTTCTCGGTTTGTTGACCTCTGAGGTAATCTTATCATTAGATTTTTACCTGATACATGGTCAAACTCATACCATTTTGTTGTTGTGTGAACTGTGATTTCACAATCTGCATTATGTCTCCAGGGGACAGGAGGCACCTCTTGCTCTAGTTGAGTCTAAAAAATAACTTTTAGTCTGAAATCACAGTGCTGACACTCAGTGATCACAACAGCAGCCGTAGTGAGTATGGTGGCAGCTGATTTTCACTGAAGGTAGAATCAGAGAAAGAGGGATATAAAAACTGGAGAAGAAAAGGCAGCTGGGGTGGCTGGGAGAGGATTAGCCTGGAGGATCAGTGTTTCACAGCAAAGCAGCTAAGTATACATATAATGTAAAGGGATAGGGACGTATTTGTTGATACTTGAGGATGGATTGAATATGGTGAAGGTCATCTCTAAAGATACAAAGTTGAGACAGAAATTCCAGCTTTTTGATGCTAATCTGAGCTACTGAGAACTTTGAAAACCTTTTAGCTGTGGTTATCCATTGATAGGTTGCAGTATAGCACTAGTAGGGATTTCTAGGACTGACAAGCCAAAAAGTTCCTAAATGGCAAGTTACTGCAAGCTTTTCTGGGCCAAATCCATTCACTTTATCGAAATTACATGAAGTCCATTAGAATGTAACTCTAAGTTTTGTATCAGTTTATGTGGAATCTGTAAAAGACCTTTGAGCCTGTTCCCATTGTTTGAACAAAACTTTGCAACTCTTGGAAAGACTGTCATTGTACTCCTTCCATTTCTCATGTGTTTTTGCAGTGATGAATGCTGATATTGAGCAATATACATAAATTCCCCATAAACCCCCAGTATTTGTGGCCTTTTTTCCAGTGATGCCACATTTCCAAATGCTATAGAATTAAAGACTGCTACGCATTATCACTGCCAAAGATTTCACTGAAATATGTCGCAACCCTTGGACCTTCCCCACAAATGTTACTTTGCAAATTAAACACTCAGTGTCTACAGCAGTCTGGATTTCCAGAATGAGATACACATTCATAATTGTGTTTGTAATTAAGAAAGACAAGCAACATCACAGAAATATGGTTTTTTTATTGTTCATTTTCAGTAATGCTTTCTAATTCCAGCAGTGTTTCAATAAAATGTATTACACTAGAGAACAAACATCTGCAGCAAAGGAAAACAGTGGCAACAACCAAATCCCAAAGCAATTTTTCTGATTTGGTGTTTATTGGTAAAGGCTGTGTGCGAATACAGGCAAATTAGCCTATCTCCCAAGACAAGGTTACATGAGAAATGGCTGTCCCAGATCACTTCCTGTTCATGGCAGCCATACCATACATCAGGATTGTGCACAGTAATATGATAAAGTGTTATCATGTACGTACAGGCTGAAACACCGTTATGTCTGCAAAACAGGAAGGTGTGTAGGATAATGTCTGCCTTACTACACTACAGTGTGTCAAAACCACAAAGACAATGTGCAGCCTAAGATAGCTCCATCATAACCACTTTTTTCTTCTGATTTGCTTTACAGGCAGAGATAAATGAAAAGCTGCAAATGCAAGAAGCAGCTTATACTTTGAGAACAGAAAAATTAAAAAGTCCTAAATAGCCAGATAAGAAAGGTGATGTTGAATTTTACAGAAATTGGACAGTAGGGGATGGCGCGCACAGAAGACTGGCTCCCTGCCTGAACGTAATTATTTTTGTATAAAGGAAAATGGTTCTGTTAACATTTGCCTCGAAATAGTTCATCCCAGTTCCTCAAACTTACTGTGTTCTGCCAGCGTTGTTATTTAGTTTAGACTTAAGTAGAAGATTATAAACAGGATATGTAATTAAAGCATGTTGAAGTTCCGTTTATTTCTGAATAAAAATGCTGATTTAAAAAAAAAAAAAAAAGGTATAGTTTCTTTCTCTGTCCTTTTTCCAGCTGTGTAATATGTAACAGTTTCTGCTTTACACCTATGGCTGTTTTCAGGAAATTTTGCTAGAAGGAGAATACATAGGGAGAAAATATCATTTTGAGGCACTGTAGATATAATAAGGAGAGAACTTAATTAACATGTAATTACACAGTTTTCACTGTAGTTATTTGCTAATAATATGTATGTTATTTTATTTTAAAATTGCTTCCTAAGCTTCAAAAAACAATTAATATCTTACACTTCTCTATTTCCGCCATATTAAAATTGCATAAATGAAGAGTTTGCACTTTTACCGTCTTCCCAAGAAGCGTTCCTTTTGATTTCAGTGGAGATTTTTCTGGAATGCATGTAACCTTTCATCTGAGAATGTTTCCATATTTTGTCAGACGTTATAGAAGCGTTTCAAACTCAAAAGGAATCTAACCAAATGAATGACCTCAGAAGAACCGGTTTAACATCTATGTTTCAAAATCGTAGCCTGTACTAATTGTTGTGTTACAGAACTCTGTGCCCTAGAAAGCGTGTTGAATAAAAGTCATGCTTTCAAGCGTAAAGGCTGGGTTGGATTACATGTTGAGTGGAATATTTGAGAAGTAGAATGTTTTCTTCATTACCATTTCATATTTGTTTCCCATTCAGTAAAAAGTCAAGTTTTGTTTCATTTCATCCCCACTTTTTGCGGCGATAATGAAAAAAGCGTGCGCGCCTGGCTCAGCCCGGCCAAGAAAAGAAAATGGCTTGCAATGGTTTTCCTGAAAGGTCTCCTTGGCGCTGCCTGACTCGCAGGGGCGCAGCCAGACGGCGGCACTGCCTGCACGCTGCGCAGCCGGCAGCTGCCGCAGCCAGGGACGCCATCCAGCAGCTGCCTCGGGTGCCAGTAGCCTGGACGTACTCTCTCGAGTGCGCGTCAGGTATGGGCACGGGGCTCTTGGGAAGCAACGGTTCGAAACTTTAAGCGGGCAGAGTATTTTACTTGGTCTCATGCGTTGAGAAAAAGTCTTCCCCTGGTACGTGATCAGGAGAAGCAAGCTCTGTAATGATTCGCTTCCAAGTTTTCTTGATTGCTCTTTCCAGCGCTGGCCGGCAGATTAGTGAGAGCTTCCTTTCAGCTATTAAAAGCGAACTGTTCTGCTTTGAACACTGAAGGGATTCATGAAGAGTTATTAGTTTTACCTTTAAAAAAAATCTTTTGAAAATATTTTAGTCTTTTAAAATTGCTAAGATTCCTGGTTATGTTCTTTGTTGTTTTATTGCTTTGAAATATGACTTTTTGTTATCAAAACTTCCTGAAATCAAAATGTCCTTTATTTTGATACATAAATTCATCTCCCAACACATTATGCTAATGTCACAAGTTTCCCTGGTTTTGAACTCAAAGGTGAGAACAGAACCTCTGAAGAGAGCTGTCCGTATGAAAAAGAGTATTTTAAATACTTTTTAGGGAAAATGTGTTATTGGCAATTTAGCATTGTTTAGCACTTCAGACTTAAATCTGAAGACTACAGCATTCCTGCTATGGCACTAAGCAGAAAGGGACTAACTATGATTTATGTTAAGACCAGTGCTAAACAAAGGCTTTTGCCCATATCTCTTCCTCCCTCTCCCAGATTTTGTAGAACCTCTGGGAAATTTTAAACTGCTTTGAAGATGAGAAATTGTACATGAACATCAAATATTACTGCAATGATTTGTTAGCATTCAGTCTTAGTACATATGCATAACAGCTGAGGTACTGCAGAAATCCAAAGTGAAGTTCAAATCCCACAAACTGTATTTGTAACTATCTTTCTGCTGAACTAAATAATGCTACCAATAAAAATAGCCCCAGGGATGTTTTGGGAGTGGGAGGGAGGATGGCTAGGCAGCTGAAGGAGGGAGGGAAGATGAGTAAAACGTAGACATAACATCTCTCTAAACAGTCAGAGTGCGTGTTCTGACACAGCATATGAACATCAAATTGAAGAATCCTTTAATGTCTTCAGAATGTTAATATGAAATGCAAAACGTCATGCTTTGGAGAGATGGGTAGGAACAAAATGTTCAGATGCAATATGGTGCATTAAGAACAGTCTCCATTCTGCATTCCTGGCTTTTCCATTGGTTTAAATCAGGCTTGCTGTTTCTCAGGTCTCTCGTGTCATGTTGAGTTACTGCTATAGTCATCTCTAAAAATAATTATACTGTCATTCCTGGGACCTACAGTTGAGGCTTTGGTATAACAATCTTTGACTTTTTTTTTTTTTTTTTTTTTTGCAACACTGTTGATGTAATATAGTTCTTTACAATACACATATTTAACGTAGTTCCTAACGAGTTCCCACCCTACAGAGCTTTCAATTTAAATCAGACAGATCTCGCAGAAAGGAAGGAAAGAGGTGTTATGTTCTACCTTGTCTGCCAGAGAAGCACTGGTTTTCCAGGGGACAGAGGACAGAGGGAACACTAAAGTTATTGATGCTTTTTAGCATCTTCGTGGTAAAATCCTGGTCTTCACTAGGATTTTATAATGAGACAGTGAACAATTAGTAATTATCCTCTAGTAAAAGAAAAGCTCTGTTTTCAGGCAGTGCTTTCCTGCGTTATACTGACAGAGTGATGGAAGTTTAGAAGAGATGGAAAGCAGTTTTTCTAGTAAGCTGGCTTGAAAAAGATGGGAAAGGAAACAAAAAGCGAAAACAGGGGGTTTTTACCTGTTTCATAGTTGTTTGCCATGACCTTTTCTTCTCAAGCCTTGCTTCTCTTCTTCTGCGCCAAAACTTGATTTGAATTTGGAAATTACCACATTGTTTTCTTCCTAAAATTGTAACTTGCGTTCCTAGAAAATTTGCTTTCCCAGAAAAGCCACTGTGCGTAGGCTTCAAATTCAGCTCTTCACAAGTGAGAAAAAGACATTTTCTTCAATAACCTACACTGCCAACCTGACCACAAAATGTGTGCGTTGGTCCATTTAAATCGGACTCTTAAGCACGTGATTCAGTTGACCACCAAAATGCATTTATCCAGGTGTACGTATCGTACTTACTTGAAAAGCCTCCAGAGCATAGGGTTGATCCTGGGCTAACCCAGAAGCATGTAGAAGAGCACTGTGGAAGAGAACTTTAACATGGGTTACGTACATGGCAAGGCTGGTAAAGAATTCATAGCTAACACCTATAGATTTACTGGGGTGTGAAAGGGATGTTTGTACTCTTATTAGCACCAGTCAAGGGGGCATGTCGTGCAGCAGCGAGAGATGCTGCAGGTAACGGGACAATTCACCCTCGCTCCTCTCCCTCCTCCCTCGTCTTAGGATGGCGTTACACCTGCCCTTGCCACAAAGTGCAACCACATAGTTCTCCTGTACGCTGCCAGTCTACAGGGGTTGCGTTCAAGGCAAAACCACCTCCACTTCTCTGCCACGGTTCACAAGGAAGTGACAGCAGTGACAAAACACACGGGCAGCATTGCTTGCCGTGAGCAACTCAAAACTGAATGTAACATTTCAGCCCGTTTTGTCATGGCACTTCGAGTGTGCAGAGCAAGCTTGAGGCTCCAGCAGTTGTGGATTCAGATTACACGTACGTGACAAAAAAAAGGAAAAAAAAAAAATCAAAGGATAGTTGCAGTGACTCATGTAATTGAGAGTCCCATTCAGATGCAGAGCATTAAACAGAACTTGGAATTAGTAATACTGCAGAAAGAACAGAATGTAAAATATTTCCAGGGTAGAAACAACCCGACTTTTTACATAGTTGACTTAGTAGCCCACTGCTTTAAAGTTTGCGCTGTCACTGTCGCAACAAAGACGGCATTAAACGTGATGTTTGCGTTCATGTAGAATTCCGCACTCACAGCATTGCCTAGGCCTGCTGGTAGTTGTACATATTTTCCATATTTATGCAGCTGATTCAAAGAACAAAAAAGGAAAAGGTGAGTTGCTACAAGCACCCTGGCCAGGTGGGGTAGGGGAAGCAAGAGGGGAGACCTGTGGCCTGACAGAAGGAGATTGTTTTGAGGCTACGAGGAAAAATGGTCCATAAAAGTTATTCGCCTAAGATGAGTGTAGTCCTTCTCTGTCCCTGGAGAAAGGCTGCTGCAGCTGTATCAGTTTGGATGCTGATGTGGATGATGATTCATGGTGGGAGCCTCTGAAGGGTGCTCTGAAGCACCTTCTAGGTGAACCAGTTCCTCCAGCGACTGCAAAGGCGGCCTCGGGATTTTCCTCCCTCCACTGAGGTTACTCTATATGAATATTTCAAAGTTTTCATTTAGCTCTTCTTAACTCTTTCTGAAGATGTCTCATACAACGCTTTCTTAAAATTTGAATCTTACGTCTTTTAAACTCCAGCCAGCACAATTTTCTTGTCTAAATAGTCTATTTTTATGATTGCATTGATTATAGTGTAAGAAATGTCATGTCTGGACAGAGCGGGATTAAGTGTCCTAGGGTCCTTCCTTTGGCGTTGGCTAGGGGACATGCTTAGGGAAGAGTATGGGAACAGGGCACCCTGAGAGTGATCCACCATGAGAAGGCATACCCTTCCATTGATCCGTGCTTTAGAAACTTGTGGAGCCGAATTATGCACCCAGACCCAACAGTGGTTTGAAACCAAAGGACATCTCCCCCAAGAATTTGTCTAGCCCTTGTTGGAACTCGGTTGTACCCCTGGCCACCATACTATCCCATGGCAGTAAGTTCCACACTTTAATTTTGTGTTGTTGATTAACCCCAGCTGGAACAGATACAGGAGGCTCAAGATTACTCATCTCAGAGGCTCTCAAGGTCCTCAGTTTTAGTGGTCACTTGTGTGTGTTGAGGTGGTGTAAGTGGTTAACCATGAAGACGCCGACTTTTCATGTACACCAGGAGCAGCTGAGATCCAGGTAAGAGAAAGCACGTGTCGTTCTCTGCAAGACTGAGCCTAAATTTCTGCCACCGGCCCTGTTACTTTTTGCCATTTCTTTTTGTGCCATATCTAACTTCGATTACGATCTTCCTGAGCGGAGATGCATCAGGCAATCTTTACCTGTGTGTTGAGGGACACACACGTGGCCCTGCCTGAACAGAAAGATACTGACAAAGGGAGGAAAAATTACCATCTTTGGTCTGTCAGGCAGACAGTGAATATTTTGCTATCCTAATCATCAGAGTAGCAAGTTTCTTTGGAGGATATAAGTCATGAATTACCATGCAGCTCCATGAGGAAAACTTTGCCCTTTGATTATTTTCCAAAAAAATGCTCTCAATTTCTTTCTGCCAAATTCGTATTACAGATCATACTAACAAATTTTCCCAAGCCTTCTTGACCTCCTCCCTCCTTCACAGTAGTACAAGAAATTTCAGTCATCACAGAGAGATGTTGAAGATTGCTAAATTTTGCTGATTTAGGAACTGAGTGAATGAAACAAGCTTACAAAAATGTAGATACCACATTGCAGAGAGCAGTTAGCTCCATTAATAAGAAAAATGGAACTTATGATATTTCTGCCACTTCACACTACGTTAGTAAATTGCCTGCTAATGCGTTATTAGGTTGGGGGTCTGCAGGCGCTCCCCTGTGTCAAGGCCAGAAGTGTGCACACAGCACTGGGGCGTGCTAATTTGGGGAAGATTCTTCCCCCAGCAAATCTGTGCCTGCTTTTACTGAAGTAAGACAAGGTAACAGCAATGCTTCCTGTGCTGCTTTGAATGAGGTGTTGTATTTTGATTGGAGTTTGGTGTTCTCAACATTTAGTGGCACCAGTTCCACTGCTAGTAAATCATTTGTAGACAACTGAGTGAGCCTGCCAAGCCTCTAGCCTGAGTAAGGATTTTTGGGTTGTTTGTTTTCTGAATGAGTAAGGTGAGAGAAAGCCACCTCTTTACTGTACTTCCCTGAGAGGAAGCCACCTCTTTACTGTACTTCCCTGTTATTCACAATTATAGTTGTGTGTAATTGTCACAGGACAATTTTGCCACTAACACCAATATTTTCACTGGCGTTTTCTTACCAGGGGGCTGTTGGGATAAAAGCAGGATTCAGATTTTGTGTTGGTTTTGCTCTGAGATCATTCCGGCCTTTCTTTGAAATGTCACGTTTCAACTTAACAAATTGCCAGTTCATGCAGCTCCGATGCCCCAGAAATCATCTCCAATGACACACTATAAAAGCGGGACTGATACAGATCTCGACTGCATTTCAAAGACATACCTTTGGATTGCAGGGTTGCAGATGAGACTTTAATTCTGTGGAACTCAGTGGAGAGATGTTCATTTGCTACCAAAGGCTCTTGCTTTAATTTTTTTTTCTGCTACTCCAATTTTCTGTGAGTAATGTAGATATGGGGGCTGATCTATTGAAGTAGTCGAATCAATTATTCAATTGAATTCAATTACTATCAATGCCAATATTTCTGTGAACTTATTATTGTGTTATGGCTACATGAAGGTATGTCTTTGTTATATATGACAGCTTTTGATACTGTCTCCCAAATATAAATCATGGGTCTGATTTTTAAGCCCTTAATCTCAGTCCTACTAACTGTCTACTCAGGCAAAATGCTTCTTGATCTCGGCAGGCATATTTACCTTGGCATGACTCAAGTATAACAGAGGTGTGCTTGGGCTGCTGGAGGCTGTCAGGCTTGGACGCCAGCGAGAGCCCGCAATGGGCCGGGTAGAGCTGGGCATGAACCAGCCCTCGGGAACGCGGAGAACCAGGCTGAGCCCCCTGCTCCCCCGCCGCACCTTTACCCGCAGCCACCGCGCCGTGTAAGGCGGGTGCGGGTGCTCCCATGCGATGGGGGAGTCTCGCGTCCACTGGTGCTTTTCTCTGAGTCAACACAGAGCTTTTAGCGTGAGTCCGCCAGTCTCAAAGCAGGAATTAGAATCTGTTTGCACACGTCTGCACTGTGCTCCTAACAGGTTAAACATGTATGTGTGTTACGTTATTGAGAAACGGAGTGATTTAGGTGGATGCACATTAGTCCTCAGCTCTGTGTCAACAATCAAAAATGAGCTTTTGGATTTATTTGTTCCCAATCTTGCACCTATCTTAAATCATTACCATATAATAAGAACTCTATATGGTGCATTGTCAATAAAACCTAATATTGAGAAGATTACTGGTCGTCTAGTGCAAATGGAGAGCACTGTAAATGATTTAGAGAATACGTGTCAAACGTTAAAGCTATCTAATACCTTCTAAAGTAGGTTGATACTCATAAATCTAAGATAAACGACCTGTAAAACCACTTAAGAAGAAATAATACTCATTTAATCAGGCTTCCAGTGGAAAGACTAGGTGGGAGAGAAATTCATAAGGAATTATGAAATCTCTTCTAATTCAGTACTTTGTTGGTAGAGAACGCAAACCTACATTTGATAAGCAATTTTAGTTACCTAAAACTATTGTTGTAATAGCACTAAATTATGACTCCACGGAAAAGAGACAAGACCAAAGGGCATCTCTTTTATGGTTTACTGAGCTCTCATTTTCCCAGATTCAGCACTGTGTGTATCAGATGGAGATATAAAGGGTATTTATTGGAATTATCGTTTTGCTGGATCACGGGGACAGGGTGTTGGATCGGCTTCCGTTGGTGTGGCTGTTCCTGTTCACTGATAACAGTAGGCTTGTTTAATGCATTCCCCTGGGAGGAGCAAGACGTCATTTATTGGGACAAGCCTGGCTAAAATTATAGTAAAACAAACTGCATGTTGTCGCGTAGTTGAGTGGTAACTTGTACAAACTTAGCCTATTGACTTTAGTGGTATTTTCTGCACTCTGATCCTGAAGAAAATTCTGTTTCCTTTTCTACTTTTTTTTTCCCCAGACCCATTTGAAAGGTGGCTAAATGTGGGTGGCGGAAAAATTAGGTCACGATTTTCATTACCAAAGTTCTGGTTCTTCAGTTCTTGTGCGGACAAAACTTCCGTTCTCTTCAATAGGTTTTTAAGGCCACTTGTTAATTCCTGTTCATCCTTTTGGCTTTATGACTGCTCAGAGCTCAGCATCACTGCCAGCATTTATTAGAACTTGACACAGAGCTTTTCTTGAAGCAACTGTAATAGTATATTTAGCCATGGAGAAATCTTTCCGAAGAGCAGTGTGCTGTGACTCATGTGACTCCACTGCTGCTCCGTTGACCCTAGCAGACTTACTCATCGTTTACATAGTGGCAAACAAGATCAGATTCTGGCTTGATGCCTTATTTCACTTGATCCAGTAAATGTGCAACTTGCAAATGCGTTTTACTTCAATTCACATTTTTTAAGACGAACTGCGTATCCAACTTCTTTCCTCTTACTGTGAAAAATAAGGACACTTAAATGCTGCTCTGAGTGGAATTAGTGAATGAAATGCAAATGCATCTGATCCATACATAACTCATTTATACTGCAAAAATAACCAGAGGATGACATGATTGTGGTCAAAATGTATTATCTCTTGCTTGCCCTCACAAAGGGCAAAACATACGTGCAAAGGGCAAAACATACATACGCTTGCTCTGCAACAGCTGTAGTCACATCGAGTTGTAGCAGCAGTGTTTGAATTGGTTGGCTTTGTAATAGGAGTGCAACCTGGGTAGCAAATTTCCATTGGCTGTGAATTTTTGAGATACTGAAGTCTATATGAAAAAGAGCTTGTTGATTTACTTTCTACTTTCTCTTCAGCTGGCATAAAGCTAGAGCCATTTTACTAAAATACCAGTTAAACTGAGCATACATTAAAGAAAGATCATTTCAGAAATCTGTCAGCCTTGGGAACATTGCTTTTCCATTTCCTGAGAACACCTAGGAGTATTGGGTTTGCTACTGAGGCAGAGCGGCTGTTGCGTGTATATGTTGCGTGCGTCTTGTGTGTGCGGTGTATTTGTTATTAGCTTAAAAAAAAAAAAAAAAAGTCAGAGGCAACAGCTGGACTGACTTTTACCTGGTGGCTGGTGGTTACAGGCGCTGTAGTGTCTGGCTGTTGACAGAGAGCAGGGAAATATTCACACATGATTGAGAACTGGAGAAGCCTCTGAGAGCTGGAAGCTGAAGTCTTCAATCATGTAAAATGGCTTCTGAAGGGCAGAATTGCTTGGAGCTGATCAATTTTTATTTTGATGTCAGTGCTTTTTAAAATCTATGTTTTGGGGGTTTTTTTTTAAACAAACAATAAGGGATGATAGAAAGAAGAGGATGATGTCAGGTAACTAGTTATTAGTTATTTTATGGTAGTCAAGTAAAAGTTATTTTATGGATGTCAGCTAAAAGTTATTTTATGGATGTCAGGTAGCTAGTTAACTAGTTATTTTGTGGTAGTTAGTGTATCGACAAGTCTGGGAGATGTGGATGGCTCAGACCAGTTGGAAATGGAAGGCCACTGGCATTTGATTAGGTATCAAGAGTTTGCGTTGTTGAACCTTAAGGGGCAGATAAACAAGCAAACGGGAAGGTGGGGCACATCCTCGACTTACGCCAGCTGCAAAAACTGCATCAAGGGGGCCTTAGCAAGGCTTACACCAGCTGGGGACCTGCCCCCTCCTCTGCCCAGCTACGTCTGGGAGAGATCCTCATTCCTCGCTTACAAGCAGGCAAATCACACATGCACGCACGCTCCTCAGTTATAATTAAACTAAAATCTCGCTAATTTGGAAGCATACCTATCACATTCTCTTCTAGGAACAAACTATTATTTCTTCTTTTATTCTCTTCTGCTTGAATCCCAAGCTATCAATGGCTTTCAAAGAAAAAGGAGTTTTTCTTTAGAAAAAAGTCTATTCAAATTATTCATGATTTATATCAAGAAGGGACCTTTCCTCTTTCAACTAGCAAAAAAGGGGGAGTTTGATCTTCCTCAAAATCATTTGAGAACCTTGTACATTTCTTTCCAGAGCTAAAACTTTCTTACAAAGCTTCAGATATTCAGCAGAATAATGACTATTACATAATTGAAGCTCAATACAATACCATGGGGCTAATAAATGGTCTCCTGCTTCTATAGAAAATGTAACAAATCATAATAGCACTTATTGGGACTAGGCCAGGCACAAATGACAAAGCTGCTTTTGAAAGGGAGTTGTGGCCAGAAATACTCTTGGACCAAAACCATTTTCTTGACTGTCAGGGGTACATTTACTCCCTTTAATTTTCAGCCTAGATTTTATGTTGATCCCGCAACGCTGAATAAAATCAAGCCCGACAGAGCTGCTACTGCAGCTGTTACAGATGTAAATGTGAAGAAGGCCATTTAAGACGACTCTGTTTTCCTGAATATGTTATTTGGAAAGTATGCAGATTATATTAAAAATGGCTTGATATATCCTTATTGTGTGTTTTTTAAAGGAAGAAAAAGATGCTACACTATTAAGTGGTTTATTAACATTTATGATCACAGCTCTTTTACTTAGAAAATAACTGTTCTATTGTGTGCTGTGAAGATGCCTGTAAACAACTAGCAAAGGGGTATACTGCTTTGTATTCACCATGGAGAAAATATCAAATTCAATTGATTAATCAAAGGGGACATTCTTTGATGGAAGGGAACCTTTTCAAACTTTATTAAAAATATTGAATAAACCATGAGCAATCAAAGTTCATAATCTGAACTCCTGCTCTACTTTCTCGGATACAGTAAACCTTCAAAATAACTCATAAAGCAGGAGATGAGATGTCTGTAATAAAAAAAACCCTCAGAGCAGCATATTCCAAGACCTCTATCTTGATCTGGATCTCAGCTACACCATTGCGATTCCACTGATTTTACTGGAGTTACTCTGTGTTTCCACTGGAGAGACTGATAATAAGAATTGAGCCTTGGAACTTTTTTCAGTGACTAATTCAGAAGCATCCTCACACCCTCTGTCTCTTCATGGAGGGTTTTTCCCTTATTCTGAAAGAAGAAATGAGATTGCTATCAGCAAAGCTGCCTAGTGATTAAAGATAATCTAGGTGTGACCTGCAGGCTGAATGACTGTCCCCTCTCTTCCAGGAGGAAAGCAATCATATGGCCAAATGCAGGATGGCTGGTGGGAATGAAGACAAGTGAAATGGAAATTCCCAGAGCTGAGGAGAAAACAGAACTCATACAGGTGGGACTAGCACGTCTCTATCTTGCAATCGGCACTGAAATCATGGGCCCTATGTGAAATATTATGTGTAAAGCCATTGCGCTGTTCAAGATCAAATTCAAGTGGATGTTGGCAAATAAAATGCTCATACTTAGCAGCAGGAAAAAGTTTTTGGAATACTTCCAGGTATTTTGATGGGAAGAAAAGAAACAATTGAGGGAAAGAATAACTGAAGGTATACAGGCAAAGAGTGAATGAGAGGAAGTGAACACACTGATTGATCACGGCACAGTAATCTGATGCCATTTTTAGTTAGAGCAAGGCAGAGCAAGCTCAGAATAAGAAGCATTGAGACAGCACAGACTGAGAGAGAGGTGTCCTCTGTAGCCACAGGGACGCAAATGTACAGACTTGAGTGAGACCCCGGGCAAGCATTTAGCCCAGGTGTCTATCTAGGACAGCAACAAGAAGAAATGTGAGGCTTTGATGGGCATCCTCTGCAATCTTTTTTTGGTAGTGCCTTCCTATATCGTCCCCTCCCTGTCCATATTCCAAGCAGAGGTGGAAGCACAGAGCTGATCGCTACGCCTCAGCAACGCACAGGCTGAACCTCACAGGGGGATTTGCACAACGGCGACGGATGAGGAGGTGAAGTGGGTAAGGTGCGGCTCGCAGTCTGGGGTAACCTCTAGCTGGAAGGTGGGATGGAGAGCAAGGGACGGGAAGGCATCTGATGGTACCCAGCAAAGGCTGTCAGAGACCTTTGCTCTGAAGGGAGCAATTCATAACTTCTTTTGAGTAGCAACCCTGTCCCAATACAGAAAAAAACAAACCAAACAAAAAACCCCACCCTGAGAGCTTTTGGGCCAGCACTCCTGCCTGAAAAGAAGTGTGGGGGATCCGTCAGCAAAGCCTCTGTCACCGGTGGAGTCCTCCTTTGCTCTGGAAATGAAGACTGTCCTTGGGAGCAGAGAGATTTGCAGTGAAGAGCCTTGCCAGTCCCCAGCTAGGGTAAATACAAGACCTCTAAAACTCTGATTAGTTGTTTGGGTCAAAAGAGATCATACTATATAAAAAGCAGCCTTCCTACATCCCATCCCTTCCCATCCTATGCAGTACTGCCGTTGAAAGGGCTTATCCTAAATACTCCATTCTGATACGGCAACACATTAAAAAGAAAAAAAAGACACTTTATTAAAAAAAGAAGCCCTTTCAAAGTGACAGCTGAATGAAGTGACAGATTAATATAAATTTTAAAACCTCAACATTATCCTCCAAGGGGAAAAAGCTCCTAAATACACATGCAAAACAAAAATGGCAGAGAGAAATCTCTGACAATGCATTGCACAGAATCATTTATTAGGTCTCTGTAAGTGATCATTTACGTGAAACTTGCATTTAATCTAGTATTCAACCATTCCCTTTTATCTCCTGGCTGCATGTGTTTGTGGGAGACAGTGGTCCCTCATCCTGGCTCATCTCCCTTCCCATACCAAGCTGCTTTTGTTCGCTGGAGTATGTGTGCAGGGGAACGTAGGGCAGAGAAGGCAATTTGAATATCCCAGTTTCAAAGTCATCTCTTTCTCTGATTCTGGCTTAGAGCAGAAGAGGAAAATGACCACCTCTGCTTTAGAGGTGAGCAAGTTCTTTCAAAAACAAATAAAACCTCAATTGTCCGCTTGGCAGTACAGCCCTTTTGGGTCAAAGCACAGGGGAACAGTCTGTAAGCTATAATGTGGTCTAGGGTGCACAGAAATATTAGTTTCATTACACTGTGCAGATACACTCTTTCTGGGGTGTTAGCAATGGCGTGTGGGCTAACTACAGAAATTATTTACTTGTGCTGCTATTGCTAAAGCACCCAAGCAAGGTATTTCAGAACTAGCCCTGTATATCTGCATGTGTGGCAATCACTGAAATCATTGCACTGTGAACTCAGCTTAATAGCCTGGATTTCTGCTTAAAACTGTTGCACACCTGGGTGGAGATCTAAAGCCATCTCCTTGGCCTGCTCATAGGAGTATCCTGCTCGGGGAAGTCGGCATGACGTGAAATTGTCTCCCCTCTCACAAGAACATGGCTCACGGATTCTTTAGGCCACGTTGACACCTCTCGACAAACATGGGCTGATGGCACAGGTATAATATTCGCTTTGGAGATCTCCAAAAATCTGAGTGCTTCTTTCCTCGTGTATCCCCTTGTGGCGCGTGCCCGGCTGCCCTGCCAGTCTCCATCACTGATTTCAGTGAGTGACAACCAAAGGCATTGCAAACTTGAACAGAGGTACTTAAATACTGTCAGGAACAACAGATAAAATGACCTCAAACAATCCCATATAAAGTCCTTTGTTATTTTCAAAGCACTTTCCCAGCTTGACACCTTTGCTTTTTCACATCCAATATAAAATTCAAAATGTTTTATTCCAGTGCGGTACATGAATATAAAATATAAATATATCAAACCTCACGCTACTTTTTTTGTGCTACTGCTTTGAAAAAGGACCTGAAGTAAACTCAGTGTAAAGATTGAGAAAATTATCAGGAAAATTCCACTTCTCAAACTTTTGTTCCCCGTTGTCTTGTATGCATTTAGACACAACTTTTCTCAAGCAAGCATGCCTACAGCAGTAAGGAGCAGCCAGGATCTGGATGTCTCTGGGGGTGACAGCTCAGGACTGCTTGGGGATGAGCGCACTGAGCTATTCCAGGTATCCCTTGCACTGGGGTCCCACACAGACGGACTGGCTGTCCATTACCTCCCCTAAAACACCATCCCCCCGACACCTGCGCTGCTCCTCCCCATGCCCACGCCTGCTCTCCTTCACGTACCTTATCGCTGCCGTACACCAGTTGTTGCCAGCCTCTTGCCAAAGCCAGGGGTTGCTCTTGCGCAGCTGCCGAAGGGGCAGAACCTGTTCCGCTCACCTTTGCATCCTCCTAGGCTCCGTGTTGCTCCCATATGACCCTCAACACCACCTCTCCTCTCTCCTAGTTACTACCATTACCTATGTTACTGATATTACTGGAGAACTTGCTTCCACGCTGCTGCTGGCCTCCTGCCTGGTCACCGTGGCATCCTGCTGCTGCTCGCTATTTTACAAGGTGTCTTCTGACCTGCTCAGTACACCGGTGAGTACAAGAAGCAGCACGATGACCTTCGGCTCGGCACAAGTCGGTCCGGCTGGTCAGGAGCAGGGCAGAGAGCTGGAGTGAAGAAATGCAGTCCCATCTCCCAGAAGAGCACCCGGGTTTGCACAGTGAGGACCAACGCGAGGGTGCAGGGGCTGGCAAGCCCTCCTGGTTTCCTGACACCCTTTCTCTGGGATGCAAAATATCAGTAGAAATGGTCTGTTGTGGTACTATGCCCAAAAGGTTGATACCTGATTTCTGCTTTCTCTTCTGCTAATTGCTGTGATTAAATGGCTTTGAAATTACCTCAGAGTAACTGGGTACAGGTTTGGAGCCTGTGGGTACACAGAAGTTGAAGTAAATAGTTCAGAGATGTTTGGAATAGACATAGCTGGCAGCACGCAGCAAAGCAAATAGTTGGGTGAATTTGCATCTTATTTAGTATGTCAAAAAAAGTTTTAAGCTATGACTTGGAGAAGTCAAGCCAGGAACAATAAGCTTGTCTGGAGAATTCTGGTATTAGAAACTAAAGGATATGGAACCGTGTCCAAGGTAAATATTGACGTGACTCAAGATGAACTAGTAAAACATTTAATGAAGCTGAAAATAAGGCATCTGGGATAGATGTTTATTGTTAAAAATGAAACCTTCAAGCAAAAGTAGCATAGTGATGATGGAGGTTATTCATAGGGAAGCCAAGTTGGGGAAACAGCATCATCTGAAAGAAACTGACTCCAGCTATTTGTGAAACATGGAAAAAATTAGAATTATAACAGAGCTAAAAATGTAAGTGAATAGCAAACAGTCGTTATGGACATTCAGAGTGGATTTTGGAGACTGAATCATACCAAGGGACGAATTACTCAGGTGTCCAGAATAACTCTATTGACTTTGACGGATTTCTCTGTATTTGCCTTTGTGTAATTGAGAGTTTACTCCCTTACGCCATATGAGGACCGAATATTAAGAAACTTTGAGAAAAAATATTGACTTTCATTCATTCCAGTATCATTCTCTTGATGACAGAGAATAAGACACATTAACTTCACAAGGCATTTCAGGAACACATTAGGAGCTTTACCCTTTTGTGAGCAGGGAAAAAAACCCTTACACAATGCTGTGAAAATAATCAGAAAGGCTCCATTAAACTGGAAATGGGAATAAATTGTGCTGCTATATTAGAAGTCTTACTCACATCTAAGTCTACGATATTATCAGAATGCTCTGTTGTAAAATCCACCAAGCCAGGCTGTGGTGAGCCAATAGTACATTCACACATTCACCAGTGGTGGAGATATTGGGGAAGAGATGCCAAAAATTTAAATTGCCTGCTTAGGTGTGCTCTACAAACCAGCTTTTCTCTACCTCGGAAATCCAAGGCGAATGCATAAGGAGTGATTAGGTGCACAAAAGGTGCGCTTGATCTGTTCCCATGTAGCATGTCTCTAGTTGTAGTGGCATTGCTATGCTTATATATATATAAATATATGTATAAATATATACATATAAATTCAATATACTGTCTGGTGATTATGCACATGCAGCTGCAGTCCCCCAGATGGCTTCACAGCACAATCCCAGGGCGCCCATTCTCCCAGCCCCAAGGCACAGGATAAGCCGTACGGCTGACCATGTGGCAGAAGGAATAGAGGCAGCGCAGGAGGAGAAGCCAGGAGGGATGCCCAGGGAAGACAGCGATTAGGAGAGCCTGCCATGCTGGGGCAGTGCATCCACCCTTGCTCCTTGGCTGCTTCTGGTGGATTCAGGAAAACAGCAATTGTAGTGTTTGGCTCTGCTCCATCTCTCAAAACCTTTACCCTAGGAAGAGGCAAATGCTACAATCTCTCTTTGTCCTCCAAGCAATCTTTTGGAAAGCTGGGGTCCAAAATAATTCAAGACTTTAAGCATAACCATCAGCTTCTTGGACTAGATTTAGAAAAACCACAGACAACACATCCGCTTCCTTCATCTCCTATTTATTGAGAAGGTTTCCTTTGGCTAGCCTTCTTGTTAAGGCCACGATCAAATCATAGTTGCTGGTAGATTTTATTACTAACATAAACAAATAGCAGGTTATTTTGTTATTGTCCCGAGCTTCAAAGCTGAAGCTGGTCTTAGCATCAGCAGGTTCTACCAGTACTGACATGCAATTGGAATACAAAGGAGATGTTGATAATATAAAACATATGTTGTTTGTGTAGATCACTGAGTGTCACTTAAATGCTCTCCGCAAAGCACCTCAGTATGTTGATCAACCAGCAACCTCGGCCTCAAAGTAATGCTAGAGCCGCAAATTCTTCGGGACGCTGCACAGCGGCAGAGTGGCATCCCAAAGGGCACTCTTCCCAGCGCTGCCCTCCCCGGAGGAGGATGTTGACGCAAGAGGCAGATAAGCAGGCTCACTGCTGGCATTGCTCTCTGAAACTCATGGGCAGCAGAGGTCTTCTCCGGGCATAGCAGGAAGGATTTAGTGAATACAAAAATACCCCAGAAGTAAATAAGGGCTTTTTGTTGTCATTGCCCCCACACTATTTCACTGGTTTTGTGCTCATAAAAAGATTAGCTGATTAACTCACTATCAGAAATGCAAAGCTGCTAACTAAAAGTTGCGTGCAAAACCAGATACGTGTAATGCCTTGACAGTGGTAGGGTGAGATTTTTCTTTTTCCTGCTTCCTTACTTTTAAAACCCAGCCAATATAACTTTCTTCTGTCATCGTAACATTTGGCGCTATTCCCATACGTACAGATTGCAACATCTGCAAGTTTTAAAAATTAATATAAAAGTTCCGTAATTGTATAAGCCTTGCTCATTTTAATGGTCCTAAACAAGCAACTTCGCTTTGATGCAAACCAAGATGCAGTCAGTAGATAAAGCACTCTACTTGTACAAAGCCAGCTGCTCTAATGGGGCTGGTATGTCCATGTCCTTGTAGCTGACGCTCATGCAGATGATGGTCACAGTGTAAGGTCATGCCGTTGAGGAACAGAACATGGACTTAAGTTGCTGGCACACAGAAACTTAATAGGTTACTGGTAAGTGGAATCATGGGTGATAAATTGCAAAGCAATTGCATTGGTTTGAGGAAAGCTTATTTCTGTTACCCACTCCACTGCCCGTGGAGATCCAGCAGGAAGGTGTTCACAAGTAGAGGGTGACCTGTCTTCTTCTGTACTGCTAGAGATTTTGTCATCATTATGCAATGACCACAAGGGGATGCACAAGCAATAGGAGGTTTTGTGGGGGAGAAACAGTCACGCAGGAGGTGAAGGAGCAGGCTGCGAGTGTCCTGGCTCTACTCATTAGCCCAAGTCAATACACTGAGCAGCGTCGTACTGATTACAGAGGAGCTTGCCCAACATGAAGGGAGAGAAACCTCATAATCTTCCTATTTACAAGGTACCATTTATTATCTGTGCTTCTTTTTGCCATACGGCTGTAGTGTTAAAAACTGAAAGTTAAACATTTAAGACCTCTTTTAATTGTGTCTAAAAATACGGTGGCCACATTGTGGGTAAGAATTTGCCATGAGAGAGGGATTCCTGGAGCTGCCTGTTTATCGGTGGCTGTGGCCAGTTAGCATCCTATACCGGGCAGCTTGTCACCGTGACGCATGCTCTGGAAGCAGACAGGCTGCAGCGCGAGACTCTGCTTCCCAACAGCAGCTGCCCCTGAATTTGCAGCTCTAGCACTAGTCTTTGGTGCTGTAGTCCATGTGCTTTCCTCCAGGGTCTTCCTATGAAGAGGGGGCATAGCATCGACGTGGCTGATGTTACAGTCCAGATACTTAAAAAGTTAAATCAAACAAGAGCACAAATTGTGGGCCATGTGAGACACAGCACAAGTAATCGCTGCTGATGTGTTCCAAGGAGCAAGTCACCCATCTCTTGGCTTCTTTTTTCCCCTTTAATTCCTGTATTTCTAGGCTTGGCATGTGAGGTTTCATTTTGTCTGTTTGAAGGGTTTGAAAAGCGCACTGTATGTGGATGTACTTGACTTTGCACGTACCTTACTGAAAGCCATAAAATGACCTAGTCATTACAGATTCAGAGGTGTTGGAAGTATGGTTCAGCATTTCCAGATTTATTGAAATAATGGTCCCTTGTTTGTTTTTCCTAGAGGCAGGCAAAGTAGAAACATAACTGTGAACAATAACATAAACCTTGCCGTTACCAGCCACTTGGCAAGCAGTTTTAGGAATGCTTCTGCTTTTCCTACATGCATATAAAGCCTTAGAGAACTCTCTGACTGCAACGTATTTCAGCGTAAGGGAAGCAGAAATAAAATCAGGCCCTATATTTCATGTGTTCAGTAATGGAGGACCGAAGCAGGAAGAGACAGGTGCTTCTCTGAAAAGAATGAAAGCTCTGAGCAGCCGATTCATGGTGAAGTAACATGCTTTTAGCTGAAAAGGTTTATTGTAGCTGAACCTCAAGCCATCTCTCTAGCCGATATCTTAGATGAATCAGCAACTTGCTATTTTTATCTCAGCTGTACCAATAGAGTTTATAATATTGTTCTGTCAGTGCTATTTATACATCATCACATGCCTGACTACTCCAGGCTGTGCTTTTTTTCCACAGTCTTGGATGATGTCATCGTGAAGTAGGCAGTTGTATCGAACAAAGGCTTTCTTCAGAACAGCAACAATTAAAGCTTATGGCAGAGTACAACACCAGACGCCACTGAAATACAGAGATAAGCTCCCCAGTTTTAAGGTAGCTCTAGACAGGACTTCCGATGCTTCAGCAGCTGGTCCCCCTGGGGAACGGCTTGAAGAGAAGTCCTGCAATTGTCGGTGCCACACCTGGCCTTGGAGACAGAGATGTGTAGGGAGCAGTGTGCTCTCAAGTCTGGGATTGCACTGCACGGAGGACTTGCCAATGGTGTGATTATTCAGGAAAAAAAAAAAAGAAAAAAGCTCCTCCAGGAAGGTGATTTTCTACTGAACCCATTCTACATCTTTTCCTCAGTCATCCACAAACAGAGAAACAGGGTTTCTCTTTTCTCTTCTTCTGCCTGAAGATATTCACCCACCTTAAATGTTTTTGCTGTATGGGGAGGTTTTGCGGACGCCTGTGTGGGCCTGGCCAGCCTGGAAGCCTGCAGCCTTGCCATGTGCATCTTCCCAAAGCCAGGGGAGTGAAGACCATTGTAGCATGAAGCAGTGAAAGATCTAAAAACGATTTGCAAAGGAAGAATTCTGCATCCTCAGTTGATCGCCTTTTCGTTTGTGATGTTCCAGCAAGTCTGAAATTCTTCACTCCGTCCCTATTCCCCAGCGCATCACGTGCATTTCCAGCTGTTTATCATCATTCCATAAGTCCAGCAACATGTCAACATCAACAGCCGTGTTCTTCTCATCTGCTACTTGTATTTGAGCTCTCAGAGTTTTAACCACCAAAACTGTCAATCAGCGCTGTTCAGACACGGCATGTATAGCTTTTCCCTGGAAGCTGTTTCTCAGGAGCTCCATGTGTCCTCCAGCCAAGCCATGACAAGCATGTCACTGGGTCACAGATGGAGGCAAAGGAAAGAAAGTGTTACCCCCCACCCTCTGCTTATGCTTGGCAGCATGATCACAATAAGTAAGTAATTTATTTCAGAAGTACTCATCAGTTGGACACAATTACTAGCTACCCTGGAGACAGAGCTGGGACATGCGTATGCTGTGGTTCTCAACCTCCCGTGATTTGCAGACCTCTACCTCCATTTTCCAATGGAGGTTCAGACCCAGGTGTGGAAAGCTGCTGTCAGCAAGGTTAGTTTTTTCCCCATTAGCCTTCGCAGACTCTCCACAGACCCTCAGGGACCTGGCTCCACCAGGCAGGGGAGCACTGGCCTAGCCCTGGGGAAAACTGGCCCAATTGCCTTTTTGCAGTTACTGTGGCCACCCCTCGCTTGGGAATGGCCCCTCCCAAGCACCCTGACATTTTTAAGCTCCCCTTAAATGACTTCTTTCCAAAGCCTCCTTCCAAAGTTTGGCTCCGAACAAAACATGTCAGCATCTGATAAAGGCTCAAAACAGAAACAGAATGGTATAAATAGAAATTAAGTAAATTAAGAAGAGGTGCCAAAGCAGCAAAACCCTAATGATAGCTGCGGCCGCATGTGCAGTGCAGCTTCCAGCACTCGCCAGAGTGCCAGGCTGCCCCTCAGTATTCTTAGAAACATATGCATCTGCTGTGTCACTGGCACTGCCTGCTCAGCCTTGGACGGGCTTGCGCATCTTCTCGCAGACTCTTTAGAAAGCTTGGGTTTGTGCAGAGATTTGATGCCAGAGCCCCAGCCAAGCCAGCAGCAGCCTCTCTGTGGCTGGATATTTTTTCCACGCTTGGTAAACTGTGCTTGTGCCATCTGGTCAATGCAAATGGCCTTAACCTTCCCTCCAGCCAGATTTTGTGGAAATTGTGGTCTGCCTGCATTGTCAACTCCGAAATGGTACTACGTTGTTTATTTCCTTCATGAACCAAATGAAAGTTGGGCCAGATTCCCAGCTGGTGAAAATCAATGTGACTAAGGTGAAGTAATTTGTACCACCTGATGGTCTTCATTATAGCCAGGGCTGGAAAGATAGAGCACATCATTTGCTACTTATTCATTATTGATGCCGTTTTTCCATAGGGCCATTGATCACAAGTGAAGAGGAGATAAATGGGTGAGACCCGTTCCTTGTAAGCAGCATAGCAATGGTGGGCTCCAGGCTGGGGTCCTTCCAGAAATGGCAAGTGGTTTTAAAACTGTGTGTGGTGCTGTGTCTGCTCAGGCAGCCCTGACCCCTTGGCCGGGCTCCTGCCCTTTTTTGCTTTTCCATGGAGGGCAGCTTGCAGTTAGGTGATGCCAGAGCTATGCTGGAGGTCACCCACCCCAGCCTTTTGTGGGTCTTATTTTTCACCTCCTGTTCTCTTTATTCTGCAAATTAGCATATGCTTAGCCTGAAAATACAGTCAAGGTTTTAGAAAACCTTTGGGAAGAGGGATGAAACAATATGTCGCTCCTGGGCTGCTTAGCCTACGTGTGTGTTTTGGCCCTACCATATACTGAACTGGGGACCTGTGCTTTTGAGGGAGGAAGCCCAGAAAGGGAGGATTATCAGGTCTTTATATGATGCTGCCTTGCTTGAGTTTATGCTGATACAGATTGCCTCGTGCTGAACCTTTGTTGCCTTTTGCTGTGTCCTGATGCCCCTCCTTGCCAGCTTGGCTCGCAGGTACGTAGGGAGGGACTCGGGCAAGGGAGAGATAATAGTTGCTTTTCTGTGAAGAGCTGTTGGTCCCCTGAAGCTCAGGGGAACTGCCAAGTACGAGCACAGTCAAACTGGATGTCGTCTTCAGTGCTGCAAAACAAATGGTGAAGCTGTTAAGCAGTGTTTTAGGGAAAGGTAATATCTCCTGTTAGACCAACTGATACACTCAGGAAAAAGCGGACAAGGTTTTGGGCACGTGGTTCTGTGTAATTAAAAGGAGCGCACTGAATGAATGGGCCTGGCATAAGGGAGGCAAAAATAGAAACAGCCATCTGTCAATATGCTACCGGATGGCTAATTGGGAAGCCTCAGGTCTCAACTGCTAAATGTCCTGCCTCACTCAGAGACAGCAATAGCAATCTCTCCAGCTCAGTGCAACAGGACATCTGGGTGAGCTCCCCTGACGTGCTTCTGCGGCAGGTAGGATGCTGCTGCGTGTGCCAGGAGGCATTTCTGTCCTGAGGACCACCATCTTCCTGTGGTCAGGCAACAGGAAAAGTCCCCATGGCAGAAAAGGTGGGGAAAGGACTCGGGGCAGGTTCATATCTGTTGTCTCTGTCTGCTTGGGCAGGAGAATTTCCTTCACAGCGAACAGCCCAGCTGCAAAACCTGAAACAGAGAGGAGGCAGCCCAGCTGGGGCTGTTAGGTTTATCAAGAAGAGATCCTTACATTACTTTGAGATGTTAACTCTACAAATAGTACCTGAACATTATAAATATATATGTAACGTGTACTTAATGATTGATTTCATCGTCACCACACATGTTGGAAACATCATTAATGCGATGCTATAGACAGGAGTTAGTCCAAATTAAAGGCAGGAAATTCCAAGGTATTGTTCTTATGGAAACTGTGACAGCTGAATTATATGGGCTTGTTAAGGAACTAAAGATAACCCCATTCAGAGTAGGTAAAAACATTATGTATGAGCAAGGAAACTGAACTACAATTGCAGTGGGAGCCATAAGTCTGAATATCTTGACTGTTGTGTGCAGTAAATGGAAACTCCACCATGCTGTTATATTAATTTGGCCCTTTTTATTTAGGGGCAAATCTTGAAATTCTTCACCTTAAAACTCCAGTGGAGGTAATGGAGAGTTTTAAGTCCAGAAGGATTCAGACATGGGGATTCAATGCCTGGTTCATATGGGTAGGATGAACTTCTGTCTTGATTGTTTCTTCTGTTGTGGTTTGGTGGTGGGCATAACTGTGGAAAGCATCCTGAGTCGTCTTCAGACTCGCTGGGAGGAGACTGCACAACTTGGAAATAAATACGGGAATTCATTTCTTGCTCATCATAGCCGCCTCTTCTGGGACAGAAACTGTGGCAGGATCCTGGAGAATAAAAGCAGTCTGTCAGCATCCATGGCACAACCCCAAGGGCCCAGTACCCCTTCCCGCCACAGCACACGCCTGCTCACGGACAGGGGCACTCGCAGGCTGTGAACAGCTTCCTGACAGCTCTTGGGATGACCATTGGGACGAAGGCCCCAACATATCTGGCTGCCATCAGCCACGCTGCACCCTTGCAGCTGCCAGGCAGTCGGGTTGGCAGAGGGTGTCAGGGGAGCGCTTTGGGCTGAGGAGAGCCTAACTTTTGTGTGGGGACCACTGGAAGAGGCACTGGGTTTTGGTACCTGCTGCCCCTGCCAAGTGACCATCCCGAGGGAGCATCCTGGCAGCTGCTAACTCCTGCTCCAGGCAGGCAAAGGGAAGGGATGCCTCTGCTGGCAGATATGGGAGGGGGTGCGCTCCTTTTAGCATCAAGTCAGAATTTTACAGTAAGAAAAAAAAATGTATTTCAGCTGGTTGTTCTTCATCCAGTGTTTGAAACCTGGCATCCGTGCACTGGCTGCGCTTCTGAGACCCAGGGGAGCAGCTGGTCAGTCAGGCTTTCTCTCTGGGCTGGGGCTGGGCTTGGGCTCTGCCTCAGCTCTGGCAGAAAATGATGGCTGGGTTTTCCAGGGTGGCTATGGGAGAAGTTTTTCTGTAATTTTATTGCAACACCTCTACCTTGCCACTAGTTTTCCTCCTCTGAGACAGTAATCGGTCTAAGTTTTGTTGCCATAACGTTACACATGTGGAATTTGAGACATTTTGCTTCTGCTTTGCTTTGTTTTAATCAGGCTTGCTTGAAATGTCATATTCAAATGAGAAAAACAGCAAGGCTGTAGAAATCTCAGCCGTAGACTGTGAGGCAGTAACTGTGTACAAAGCTTGGCACAAGGCACTGGGACTACCTGAGATTTCTAATTGCTACCTATAAATATCAAATATCGGTATGTGTAGAGAAGGCAAGTGCAGAGGACAGAAAATACTTTTACTCTGTGCTGTAGTATGATTCATGCTTTTAAGATCAAGATTAAAAGTCTCTGTTAGGTTCCAAACTATGATTTTTATTTTCATTTCCATCAAAGGATTTAAGAGCCTTCAAAACCCAGCATTTTTAAAAATAACTTAAAACATACTGTCTGGCAATGCGAGTCCCAGTTAGCGCAGAGGCAGCCAGGCTTTCCTCGTATAAAGCAAATAACTGAAAAATCAGAATTAAAGAAATACCTTGTCCTCAATTTAACTCTGACAGCTTGTATTGTATTTTTGTTTCAGGAAAAAGACACTATGAAATGTGGGCCCTTGTAGCCAGGACATAGCCCTGGGTGATAAGCCCTACAGATCAGCAAAAACCATGCACCGTAAAAGCTTGTGCAAAGGTTCAGAGCCTTGATATGAATTTTTGGGCTTGTTTGTATTTCAAAAGCAAAGCCACTGAATTGCATCTTGAAAACCATATTACAGTGCAGGTTTCCTCAAAACACAGCCCAGGTTTGATCAAAAGGTTCTCAAGTCTGCAAGCCTTTTGACAAACCCGAGGAATGTTTACACTTTCAAAGTAAACCCCAAACCAAGTGCATTTGCATGGGCGGGCATCTTGCTATGGAGATTTATCCCCCCCCCCCCCCCCCCCCCCTTCCCCCCAGTTCTTGCCAAAATCTCATCCTTGCCCCTGGACTGGGCTCTCAAGGCTGGCATTCTAATAGTTTTATTGATAAACACATCAGCGGGCACAAAAAATAAAAAACTATACCCAAACAAAATATTCAGCTGTATTTGTAAAACCCCGAATAAAAAGCAATTTTGTATTTCAGTTTAATGTCCATTCACGTGGATCAGACTGCACAGTGTTTGCTTGTCCAAACCACTAAGATAATCCTTATTGCCTATAGAAATGCATTTTAATTACGGGGCAATAAATATCGTGTCTTTTTTTGCTGTATGCATTTTTTTATCAGCAGACAAAAGCTGACGTTTATTTTACTGATAGCCCTATGTTTCCCCTCCCGCTACCACCGCAGCAGAATTTCCCTTGCCCAAGGAAATTGAGAGGATCAGAGCACATCTGATGTTCCATTAATTTAAAACGGCTGCCAGGACTTGCATATTGTAGCAGCTTTAAAGTGATTGAATTTGGATTATTTCAAACTCTGGGAAGTCCTGCCTTGCCTGACAGAGGCATATCAAGTGACAAAATAAAATATGATCCCGGTATGAGAGTATCGGCGCATACATACATTCTCTTCCTCGCGCACGCAGCCTTGCAACAGGCAGATTAGAAGCAATGGCAAGAACAACCTTAATTTTTTTTTTCTTTCCTCTTTTTTTTTTTTTTTGTTTTTTGGTAGCAGGCCCCTTTTTGAAGCTGTAGCCCAGCTAAGTGGAGACACCTGGTGTTTGTTGCAGCAAGTTCCCTAAAAACGTGTGAAAAGGGGAGAGCAGGGGCACCTGGGGCTCCCCGGCCGGTGCGCGGGGCTCGGCCGCGCAGCTGCGAAACTGAGCCCCCGGCCGGGGCCTGCCCCCGCCCGCCGCCCCCGCCCGCCAGCAAATACCCCCCTGCCCCCAGCACAAGGGCTCCTACGCTCCGGCTGCCTGCGTTTGGGGGGGAAGCTTCCCCCTGTCAGGTGTTAAATGAAAGCGCTCGCTTTGGGGTAATAACTGTTTTGCGCTGCTCAGGGAGTAGCTTTGTGTAACGGAGCTCCAAGAGCAGAAAAAGTTTACACGCGGCCAAAGGAATATTACAGTTTCACTACAAAAGAAATATCGTGGCTGCCAAGGCCTGATTACTCATAAAATCCACAGCATTATCACCATCCATCACTGCCTTTCTTTTAACGACCAGACTAAAAAGAGAGACATCAAAGTTGGGGCGGTGGTGTCGTCGTCGTTTTTCGAGAGTAAGGTTCCCTAAATATAGGATGAATACTAGAGCTCGACGTATTTTTTGACCAAAAAAATTGAAAAATCATTTGAATGAATCACAAAACATATGTTATGTTTTGCTGTAAAAGCCATGAAGTTTATGCAGTGCTCTATTATGGTGACTGCTTGGCTTTTCATGCATTCCTAAATTACCATGTAATCTAAAACCTTGTTTTCAGCTGCTCTATATTGGAAAGTCCCTTGCAATAATCAGGATGATTACAGGCTAGTGTGGAGAACAAAACTTGTTTGTATTATTGCAAATAAAAATGTAGTTTATCAGAAATTTTACCTTTTCAAGGGAAAAATAAAAATAATAATAATAATAACAATAACAAACTTTCTCTTTTCCCTTGCTGGAAATATTATAAGCATGGAATTAATTTTGGCCACTCTGCGACTTAAAAACACATGGATACTTGGTGTAAAAATATGTTTCTTTCCTGTAGGGACTTGACTCTAATTGGTGTGCCAAAACTATCTCACAGAGATTTCATTGTCTTATCTACTTACATCATCTTAATGCGATTTTATTTTACTTTGTCAAAGTCATATTAATGTAAATGTGTTCTTGATAGCAAACAGAGTTCTTTTTTTATGCTAAACGGGATTCAGCTGACTCTAATAAAACAGCTTGCAATCCATTAGACTATAACTGTAATATAGTTATTTTGTTTCCCAAATAAAGACTGTGTCAGAAAGCTGTATAAGGATTTTTGTCTTGTTTTTCCGCAATAATTGCTTGGGTGGGGTTACGTTCTGATCTTTAAATGAATAGTATCGCTTGGAACAAACACTTCATATATCTTTTATCTTCCCCTTGCAATACAGTTCTGAGTTTTCTTTGAAAACGCAAAGCTACTTTTCCAGATAAGTCATCAAAATGTTTCCAAAGTATTTTAACTGCCAGATTAACTATATCTTGAATACAAAGATAGATGGCTTACATTCTTTATGCAGAAATCCTGCCAATGCATAGCAACTACCAACAAATTAATTTCTTTTGCAACAGTGGGGGGAAAAAAAAAAGAAAACCCTGCTTTGCTATGCAAAGCTCAAAAAGGTAAATAGATATTTAAAAAGAAAATAAGGTTACTTGTTCTGAAAGGGTAATCTGTAAGCAAAGAACAGAGGATTAAACATACATTTGCTCTCTTTACAGAATCTGTGTTCTAGCCTTCTCTTAATGTATTCAGCTAATTAAGGACTGCAGTGACCTTGTGGCAGATTTTGAAATCTAGGAATTTCTATTTTTTATTTTATTTTTATTTCTTTTAATGCTGCCTCCCCCGCAGAGCTTAATACAATCTGTTTCAGGTCAAAGTCTGTTTATGTCAGCAATGTTCATACTACACAACTAAAATGTTTTAATGCATTTATCAACTGGAAAATATTGCAAACATTTCATTTCCTTTGATACAGACACAAAAAACCCTCTGCCTTCATTGCAAATTCTTGTTCATATGAATCACTCTGAGTAATATTTGCTTTAACTTTCGTGTGGTTCTACAAACAGCCTTTATATGGCTGGACTTCAAAGCTGGTAGAAATAAAGGTTAGAAATGTGATAGGAGTAATCTATTATTAGGCATGAAACATTAAACCACTTTTAGTTATAAGCCTTAAAACCTGAATAATCTGGGTTTTTAACTTGCTGCATATTTATTGTGTTTTCAGTTACTTAAGTCATTTAGCATGGAGGGACTGTTTTGAACAGGAATATTTTCCATAGGAATACGAACCACAATTGGGTTTAATTTTTCCTAATATTTAATTTAGAAAAACTGCAATATTATAACAGACGTCTCATATGTCAAAGCTGAAATACTCTGCTCGGTGTTTCTTGCAGTGTAAAATTAATCTCTTACCAGCATGCTGGCCCGAAAGGCAGGTTTTAGTGAAATAGGCACGGGGTGGTGGGAAGGGAAGATAAAATCTCGTTCTTCAAATAGCAAGGAGGGAAAAAAAAAAATAACACAGAGGAATGTCCCAGCCCGCCATTGACATCAAATGGCAAAGACTGACCCAAATGTGCGTGTAAGAGAAGTTTCTTTGACCAAAACACGCCACGCTGTCGGCAGTTCGTCCCTAGCTGTCCCCGTGGTGGGGATGTTCATCGCTAGATCTGCACGGGGGCACTGCTCGGGGGGGAGCGCGTCGTGCCCGTGTGCCGTCGCCCTCGCCCCTTGCCTCCCCTTGGTGTATTTACAGTGCGAAGAATGTGGTAATGGTCAGAGAGGAGCCGGACACCGCGGGCAGATCACGATGGGTTTGGGGGACTTCAAACCGTTCAGCTGATGGAGGGGCAGGAACGACGCTCCGTGTTGGTAACGTTTTGTTCTGATTAAGTTTGTGTACTAATACAGTAGATTAAAAATAAGCCCAACAGTCGAAAACACATAACAGTTGAAGCCAAACAGGTCAGCCAGAAATAAACCATCATTTGAAATCCAGAATTTTAAATCATGAGCCTGGGAAAGCACAGGGGTGTGGCCTGGGCCCGATCCTGCTCCCACCAGCACCAGTGGGAGTTTTACCATTGACGACACGAGCCTGATTTCTTTTTTCTGTTGATTTCAACTCTAAAAAAATCCATTTTGTTTCCTTAGGTCCCGCTGTGCCGAGTTACTATGGCCACTGGCTTTCCGGCTGCCCCACGCAGGGTGGGAAGGGAGGATGCACTCGCCCCTTCCCGCAGAGGCGCGGTGGTCTCAGTGCTGCCGTGTGCCCCCAGCCCCTCATGGGGACTTCGGCCACCTCGGGTTGCATCGCCAGAGAGACCTCGGCAGCGTGGAAAACGAGCCCAAAAGATCACGCAGAGTGGGTACTATTCAGATTTATAAGTGTGTGCGTGGGGAAGTCGGCACCTCCGGGCTGCCCTGCCCTCCCATTGATGGGTGTCAGGGGGGTCTGAGGAATTTGGTGGCTTCCCTCACAGCTGCCCGCGGGGATGGTCCCAGGGTGGGTGCAGGGGCAGAGCCCCGGGTCTGAAGGAGGGAGGGGTTCTGGGACCCTTAGGCCAACTGGGCGAAGTCACCCATGTGTGACAACTGGAGAAACCAAGCGAGTCCCCTATGGCACGGTGTTGGGAATGGCTCACTCGGCAGCGATTTGTCCATTGGGGAGTGGAAAAGTCTCACTGGCTATTTATAGTTTGGTCGGTGAAAGAAAGGGGCCACACCCACCCATCTCGTTAGTATAAAAAAAAGCATCCACAACATTGTAGTCCCCGCCTTTCCTTCTCCCCTGCTCCTCTCGTGCGCCTGGTCCTGAGCCAGCCTGGTTTAATAGGTTACCCTGCAAGCACTGGGACTGTGACACCGTGCAAGGTTGCACATTCACAGGAAGCATATGTGCACAAAGCCGTAACAGTTGCAGACTAAGGAGCAATAGCCCTGGCCAGCAACGGTGAGAGACGTTAATATTGCTGGGGAAGGTGAAAACATAATTGAAACCGTTTATTTGAGGGGGCATGTGGGACTGAACGAGGCGATAGTTTCTGAGCAACAAATATCTGTAATTCACTTGTCCTGGTCTTACAGACTTCTAATTTGCTCTACAAATTTGGTTAGTTGGAGAACATGTAAACACCAAGAACTGTACAGGGCGATCCATTAAACATTCACTTATTGTAGACTTAAAAAAAAAAAAAACCACTCTTATGATATTAAAAACATAAGGGGAAAGAGATGCCAGGCTAGTGAATGAAGCCAGCTGACTGCTGAGAAGAGGCTATGGTTTTGCTCCATAGCTTTGCTGTTTTCAGTAATCTGACTCACTGAGATATTTTTAGACACAGTAAAAACTTCCATTGTCAAGTAATTTTTCATTTGAATTTTCCTTAAATTAGGCTGTCCTCTTGGCCCCCAAATTCCTTTCTTCAGTGAGGCAGTGCTGCCCTCCACACCCCGAGGAGGAAAGGGAGCCGTGGAGGACTCTGGTGATTCAGACCACATGGTGGAACAAGATAGATCTCAGCGTCAGGTTGGCAGGATATTTCCCTTTCTTCAAAGGTCTCCAAACCCAGCAAGCTTTTCTTTGATATCTTTCCAAACGGATTTATCAGCATTGGGGCATACATTTGTTTAGATTGTTCCTGTAGGGTGGGACTTTCAAAAGAGCAGAAGAGTGCCAAGTGCCAAATTCTCACCAAGTTCTCCATAAAGATTTCCTTAGCTTCCTTTGAAAATCCTAGCTGTGCTCCCCATCGCTCTGTGTATCCCTGCTGGAAAGGTGCCCGTGGTACCCTCACAATGTGGGCACGAGGGATACAGGAAAGATTGTGACATTTCAAAAAACAGGCGGAGGAAGAACTGGCTTCAGACAGAGGAAATGGATGAAAATGTGGAGGTTGGGGAGGAAACAAAGAGGGAAATGGAGACCAAATTCCCTAGACCCATCATGTTCTTTTTCTTTCTTTTATCCTTCCTCTCTGTTTACTGTTTCTCCCAGGTTTTCCCCGACATGTCTTAGTTAAAAAAGAGGTGAGTGTACGCAGTGTATTGAGAGCATGGGCGGAACTTGGGCCCCACAGTCAACTTCTGCTCATGCTCTGGGCTTGAGACGCGTTGGAACAGACGCAGGTGACCTGACGGCGCCAGGCGTTAGTCTGGTCCTCCTCTGGGCTCCTAAAGAAAAAGCAGAGGCTGCTGCCCTAGGATAGAGGCCATAGGGAAGTTAGAGGTTTGGCAACCGGCCATCTTACGTACTTTTCATAAAGCAGTAGTTAAGACCTCACTAATTTTAATGCACTACCTCAGAAGTAAGCAAGAGATCTATAGGGAGCTGCGTAGAAACATTCAGGCTAGAAGCTACTGAATAACAAATGCACCGATGGCCAAGCAAGGACTGCCAGAGCTATTTGTTCTCCTGCCCTGGGGAAAGGGCCTGATGAGGGCTGTTTGGAAAGGATGTCAGAGAAGGAATTTTTATTTTATGAGTAAGCAGATACAGAGGCTATTTCTGATCTGTTATAGGTGCGTTAATGATTTGTGAGCTACAGTAGGGTTTGTGGGTCCTCTGGTTTGTTTGCAGATTGAAAAGATCCTTCCAGGTTCTCTAATACCATATTTGTAGTCATATACCTGGCTGGTTTTTAAAATGGTAAGTACCTAGAGATTGCTGAGAGCCACGACGTGTCTTAAATCTAGTTTGTCCTTACTGCCTCTTGGTTTCCAGATAGAATTTAAGGTGTTGATTTTGTCCCCAAACCCCCATGGCTTCTCTTGGCAAGGAAAAGCGGTTCTGTTAAAGCTGGTCTTGCATCCTGAGCTAAGTAAGCCTCAGCTCATCCCTTCTCATCCCACGTGAATCCAGGGATTAGATGTCGGCTCACTAATTCAGTGAGGTGGGGCATAGACCTGCTGCAGCAGCTGTGCCTGGTGCTTCTGAGGAGGGCAAGGGCAGTGGGGTGCTGGGGCAGGGAGGGCGCAGGGGCCCTTGGGTCTGCGTCACTCATGGAGAGCCAGGAGGGCAGAAGGGAGAGCCTGGAGGGAGCTCTTGGGGAGACTCCCCAGTTTGTCACCGGGGCGCCGGACAGAGCCAGCGTCTGGCCTGGGAGGTCCTCGGATCTTGGCACAGGAATTGGTTTCTGAAAGGAGCTTGGTTAGGCACTCCTGACTGTAAGCTTTGGGAAATCGGAGTTTCCCTCTGATTTATTTCAAACATTCAGCTACCAAGAATAAGATAGGGACCTTTCTTACGTGTTTTGGAGATCTAATAAAACCCACAAGTCTGCAAAAGTCCTTTGCCGTGTGCAATCAAATCAGATTGCAAATCTATCTGAACATGGTGCTCCGGCATCAGCCTCCAGATGACATGTAACACGTTTGTGGTTTGATGGTCTTCACTCAAAGTGTTGGCTAAAATATTTTTATCTTTAGATTTATTTTTAGAGTTTATGGTTGAAAGATTTCAGCTCTGGGCAGTCCTTCCCGTGGCTTTTAGCAGCGACACTTGCAGTTGTGTTTCACGTAATTAAACAGCCAACAATACTTAATGAAGAAATAAATAACATCAATAAAGTAGTAAATAATTATATGCAGGCAAACACCAAAGACAGTATCCATCAGGCAACAGCTGTGAGCATTAGTTTTGATTAATCAATAATGCTGTACAATAGGAGCAGGAATGCTGGCCAGGCCTCTGGGGCAATCACCTACGCTTTTCTAAGCAGCAAGCTTTGTTATTTTAAGCAGAAATTTCAGCAGAATCCTTAATTAAATGTAACAGCCAAGAGCCCCTCCATCAGCAAACGTCCCACTTCTCGAAGCACACCGAGTGGCAGGAGTTTAACCGAGACCAATTTAAGGCCCCGTCTATAGTTCGCGAGGTTTGCTGATACGCCTGCGTCGGGGGGATGCTAACAGGTACCGCGTCCGTCAGCGGAGGCTGTTTGGCTGAGGGCGCTTCGGCGGGGTGTGAGTGAACCTCCCAGCAAGGGGCCAGCGGTGCCTGGCTTGTGCCACCTGGGAAAAACAAGCCAGCACTTCTTGGCTCTGTCTCTGGAAAGGGGGCAGCAGGGCACGCCTGCCCAGCCTGCGGCTGGTGGCTGCGGGGCCTTATCCCGGTCCAGGCAGCTATCAGAGCGAGCGCCTGTTCCGTATATTGTTTCAAAATGTAAATGTAAATTTTGTTTCAAATTGTGAAATTTCGCACGCGTGCTGCGGCTTCTCTGGAACTGAGCGTGGGTGGGTTCGTGCCGAAGTCGGAGAGGTCTGGTTCATCTTTCACCGTACCTCCTGGATGGAGGAGCCTTAACGAAGCTTTCAGGAGAAATAGATCTCCTCCTGAGCACATCCCTCTTCCCGAGCACTCCTGCCACCAGCCCATTGATTTCTGCGGTGCCACGGCCTCCTCGGGCAGCAGCCCTGAATTGTGCTGAGAGGTTCCAGTCTGACCCATCAGCTGAACTGCGGGCTTCTTCCTTTCCTTTTTATTTTTTTCCTTCTTTAACATATAAGGAGCTTAAAAGAATGCAAACCTTTCAGAAAGACTGATCACGGCACTAGATCCCAACCTAGATAACAGGCACAAGGTTATATAGCCCTTAACCCATTAAAAGAGAAAGAGGAGAAGGGACAGGAAGGGTTTCTGGGGTGTTGGGGACAGGTTTCCAGAACAACCCATGCTCACATCTTGATGGCTTGCTCCTCATGAAGAGCTGATTGCTGACTTCTTCTTGGCCTCTGAATAAACAACAGCACCGCATTGCTTCCACTGGAAATCCAGTCCTGGAGATACCTCTCCACCAGCAGAGACGGCAGCACAAGGAGAAAGCGGGGAGCGAAGGCAAGGGCTGTAGCTTGGCTTGAAAGACGTGAACAAAACAGACGTGTGAACCCACATCTGAAGGGTTATTTTAATTCTGCGCGATGGCAGATGCACCTACAAATTTCACAAGCATGAGGCATACGGGTTTGTTGAGCTAGAAATGGCAACGCTTCAGAGAAGGAAGGACAGGGAAAGCCTTCAACTCTTGTTTGAGAAATGGAGGTATGCAGAAGGCAATGGAGGAAACATCTGCTCTGTTTAAAAACCCAAACACTTCCCCAAGATCAACCTTGGAGCCTTTTTTTCCAAACCCTATCAGAGGGAGGACCAGGAACAGAAATCTTCTTGCACGGTAATTGCTGATAGCGCAACAAAACCCAGAGGGTTTCCTTACCCACTTCCCTACACGCAGGCATTAATAAACTTCTGTGATAACATTAATATTCCTGAGAGTCTCTGTGGGCTCCTTCTCCCAAACGTGAATCTCATTATTGTCTGTGAACCCAAAGTAAATTTGTGGGCGTTTAAAGGTATAGCCTGTAAATTGTGGCATTGCTGCCTGTTCACAGCTGCTCATACGACCCATTTTCAAAGCACCTGCCTGGTGGGTACAGTAGCGCTGACTGCACTCCTGGGGTCTGGCATGGCAAATTGGTATTGCCAAATCTACGTGAATCCGGTTCGCTCCCAGATAAACGATACCACGTGAAAGCAAGTGAAAAGTGCTCACGGTTCCTCTTCGAGATCAGAAGATATGATTATGGGTCTCCTCCTTCACCTGTGAAGCTTATTGGGCTTGCTTATCCCAGCACTGTGCAAAGTCCGTTTGGTTAATCATCCCCCACCGTATCTGTCGCGCATCCAAAGGCACAGGTTGCACACATACATTTCTCTGTGTGTACGCTAAGGCTGCCGAGGATAAATCAACTATGTTTCCTGCAAAACAAAATCTCAGTTGGATGTTTTTAAATAATGAATATGGTGTAGGTAACCTATAAAATTCATGTCTTTTCCTTTCCCTAGAAGACAGGAAAGCATATCAATAAGCCAAAGGTAAGGGCAAGGTTTGGGGGTTTTTTTGAGTTCTTGGTCAAATTCTTTCACAGAGTACCCCCACTGGCTTCAGGGACAGTATTTATGGCAAGTATTAATTTGTTCAGTGAGATAAATTAAAAAAATACAGAGAAAGAAAAAGCTTTTGGTAAGATATGGATCTGTCTCTCTTCAGAAAAGCAGCGTCTTACTAACAGATAATATATATTGGCATGACTTCAAAATAAATCCTTTTTCTAGGTTCAGTTCTAAAGTACCTTAAATGATACATTTTCCTTAACTGGAAGAAGGTTTCTTCAGACATTTTTCCCAAGCAGACAGTATTTGGCATCTTGTGAATTGCATCAGATAAGACAAGGGGATGACATTCAGGTATTTCTCCGCAGTCTTGTTATTCCTGCTTTGTTTTATTGAGATGGAGTCCTGTATTTCTAAACCCAGGAAGGGCAGATCTCAGCAGGCCACCTCGTTTCTCACTGTCCTGAGCCTGCGGTTCCCATTGACGCTGCTCAGAACGGGTTTTCTCTTAGGTTACTGTGTTCTGGTTATGTTCGTGCAGGGTGGAAGCAATCCCCCTAGGTGCGCAGTGCCAGGCAGCCAGCTCTTGCCTCGCCCTCGGCGACCGACCCTGGGGCTGCCACTGTGGACCTAACTGTCCTCTGACTCACTGAAATTCAGGGGTTGGAAGCGAGACATGTTTGAAGGACTGCAATTTTCAGAGCCCCTTTTATTGCAAAGCTAGGTAAAGCACCTCTCAAAATCATTATTCAAATGTGGCATATGTTTTGCTGCGAATTTTCAGTAGAACTCTTTCCAGTGATTTCCAAAATAAACGAGACTTTGCATAGTACTTTTTCCGTATTTAACATTGCCTTCCCGGCGTTGCAGCCAAGGCTTCCTTTTAAAGGCATGTGCATGAGATTATGCAATCGTAGTATTCCGGATACCCAGAGCAATTAAAATAAATCAGGCTAGGTATAATGAAGATGAGCCAAAGCATCTGTTTCTCAAGAGGATTAAAAAAAACAACTCCAACATCCCCAGAGGCTTGGATCCATCGCGGTTAGACCTCAGAGATTCTTGTACTTCAGAAACATGTCCAATGCTCACTTCGGTAAGGAAAGGAGAAGAAAGACTCTCTGGTATGGCAGATATATGTGCTCCCCGGAAACAGCGGCTGGATAACCCCGTGTGTTTGGCAGAGCTGGAACTTACAGATCAATGCCTTTTCCCTTCTAGTGTTTTAGTTTGATGTGTGTACCTGAATTGAGAGGAGGATAAATGATTTCTGCATCCTCTCCAGTGTTTACCAGACAAGTCTTGTGTTTATAATCTGTAGTTATTTCAGCCCGACTGTAAGGCCGGTTCAGCGGGAGGTGCCAAAATGGCTGTCCCCCCTGACGCCAGCGCCGGGGACCACAGCGAGCCGGCACAGAGGAGCACTTGCTTACTGGGCCGGTTCTCCTGCAAGGCAAGAAGCAACCTTCAGGCCGTAGAGTTGAGGTACCAGTAGCTATTTTGCTTTGTTTCTCCTCTACTGCCACTTGGCGCCAGATGCCAAAAGCCCTTTTCAGGCAAAATTCCGGAGGAGGTGAGTTGCAGGGCAGTCCCCAGCAGATTGTTTGCTGAGCTGCCTCGAGTATGTACTTAGGTAGGAACAGCTTGAAGACAGCTTAGCCAAAGGTTAAACGTTGCTAAACTGTGCGAGATGATTGACTCATCAGTTTTCTTGAATTTGTAACTCAGATAAAGGATGAAAACATGGGAATAAATGTGTAGAAGTGACTTCTAGAGCTTACAGGGAAAAAATCTGCGTGTAAAGGGAAGAGCAAGGTCATGGTGGTGGACACACCAGCCCTGCGTCCTCCAGCTGCAAGCACGGGACTGGCCAGCAGCCCTGCAGGTACTCGGGGGACTTCAGGAGCCCTTTCTCTGTGTCACTGCATCTCATCCTAGTGCTGTTAAAAAAAGATCTCAATAACCAAGAGGTCAAATGTCCTTGCACAAACCAAACTGGGAAAAACCCAGTCCCAAAACAGAAGAGCAAGGGTTGCCATAAGCGCTTAGATGTGGGCAAGGTATTCAAAGCCAATGAGGAGGTGAAGTCCCCTGCTTTCAAATGAAGGCAGGGCAGAAAAAGGCAAATTTTGAGTTTGGCTGGTGCATCCCTTGCCTGGGAAACCCGCCTTGCCCTCCCTGGCTTGCTCCCCAGCAGCACCAGCTGCTCCCTCCGAGATAGCTGCTTACCCTCCTCTGGGGCCCGCCAAATTTATAAAAAAAAAAAAACATTTTCTCAGGAAAAAAGCCATGACGGCTAAGACCTGTTAAGTGGAAAGAGGTCAGCTTGTTTACTTAAACCGATTTAAATCTGGCACACCGAGAATAGCAACTTGCTTTGACCACTGACTTGGGTAAATATGGCCTGGCATTCTTATGACGGTATTTCCAGCTCCAGCTATCCCCATCACACAGGGATATATATACATATGTATATTTTCACTAAAAACAGTTGAGGTAAATTATTTGACAGGAGCTGGATGTGAAATGGCTGGTGTGCATGTTTCCTGCGCACCGTTTGGAAACTGAAGCCCGTCTACAGCCCTACCAGGCGACGTCTCCTTCTGAGCTTTATGATTAGAAAAGAAATAGTTTGGTCGCATTTAGGACCATCTCCAGTGGAGAGATTTTATTCGGGATTTTGTGAGAAGGCAGCTATATTTAGCAGATAAATTAGCATGTTTTCTGAAGTGATATAGGCAAGAAAGGATAGCCAGGGATAGCTTGCTAGACAGTGACGGTGGTTCAGCTTTGAAATGACAATTCAGCCCTTCCGACTCGAGATGAAATGATCCCTGTGGCCTCGGCTCCCTCTTTCTTTCGCAGCCATCCACGCTACCGCCACACATAACAAGGCAGAATTTTACATAAGTAGAGGACCGTGCTCTAAGCCAATATACAAGTCATACCTGATTGAATATTGCCATTTCAAAGCCGCCATCTAATCACATTTTTCAGGCTGTGTGAACAAAATAATGTTGTTATAATTACACACACTGTTTGTGTGTATGTGCGTGTGTGTGTATTATATATGTATAATGACATTAGGATGATAATATAGCTGTTTCTATTAGCTCTGTGGTATTAATAAGGTATGACAGAAAGCTATTTGATACCATTTGAAATCCCACTTGCATTTTCATATTGCTCTCAGATGTAATTCAGGGACTTGATTTTTATGAGTTATGGCTCTGATGTCACTTGTATTTTTGCCCGTAATAGGTCCCACTGGAGCAAAATTCATCAGACTCAATTAACAGCATCTGAAAAGTGTAGCTTGGTTAGCAACCCATCAGGCAGAAACTGCGTGGGCTCTGTTTTAGCTGACCCATCACCCTGTGCCACTACATGAAACCAGCTTTCCAGGCAGCAGGTAGTAGCCACCTCAGCTTACTGTTACCGGGAGAGTTCAGCAAGTATCTTTGGGGCTGCCGAACCACCGGCTCTTCCCGTCCCACAGCTGCACCCCTTGTTACAGGACTCGTAACACTCTGGCCATCCAGGCACCCTCCTAGTTTCCACACTTTCATATAGGATCCATCCCACTGCGGTCAGTTTTTTTACTGTTAAATCTCTCAATACTCGGTGATGATTGTTTTTCTTAACCAGCCCCGTCCAGGAGCCCTGGGGCAGTGGGGTGCTTGTTCCAGGCGAGCTCCTAGCAGTCGAAGAAGGGAGCTTAAAAACGTGATGCTGGGACGACAAAAAGAAATGCATGGTAAATAAAAATAACCCTAAATGCACGTATGAATTAAAGGTTGGGATTTGAAAGGTGATCTCACGTGGGGTTTTATGCTTGGTTAGGTCGCTGATTGGGGCTGGTGGATTTTTTAGGGGGAAGATAAACGCTCTGACTCCTGGAATTTTAATGCTTCGAGCTGGTGATTTGAACATCTGACCTAAAGGGCTCCCGAAGCGAGCGACTGATCCCAAAACCTGCTGAAGTGAACACAGAGCCTCCTGGCAACTTCAAAGAGCTTTGCATCCCACCCCACGCCCCGAGCGGCAGCAGGGACTGGCATCGCCCTCGCAGCTCCGTCTCCCACCCAGAGCACTCCCTGTAAAACTCCTCCGTGTCTTAAAAGCCTGGAAGAGAAAAGCTCTGAGTAGAAAATCCGTGAGTGAGTTAAAGCACCTCAAACGAATGCCGGCTCGCCAGCCCCCGTGCAGGCACAGCCCAGTCGCAGAGTGGGTCAGGCTGGGTTTCCTTCCAAGCATGAAACCGGGCTTGAAGACTCCAATTGCTTCCTGTCTCCCAACATGCCTGACCACAACTATGTTTAATTGTAAGGCATGAAAATAAAGTTATTTAATAAATTAACGCTTTAAATGCTTTTTGGTTCAACTTTGGCTGTTTATTAGGACCAGTGTTATTTTGGCTTTTATGCATTCACTTCCAGCTACTGCTCTGTCTGATCCCCATCTTATTTCCTTTGTAATCTACAGATCTTCTGTTGTTATCATTGCTGTGTTTTATGGTTTTGCATTACTTTATTGACTCGGCATACTGTAGGCTGCTTTTTTTTTTTTTTTCCTCTCTCCACTGAAAATAGCCTTTTATGAGAAGCTTAAGCAAAAGCCTGGAATGTCCAAAGGAAAGCACAGAAACATTACAACATTTTGCACATTTCTTTTGGCCAGAGAAAGATACAAAATATTCATATGAAGAAACTTATCCAGCGCCTGCAGGACAAAATCCAACTTTGATTATATGTGGAATTGCAATTTCTGCTATAAACAAGCTGTGTATTTTTTTTTAAATTATTATTTTGAAGAATAGAAGGGTTTGGGGGGGGAGAAAGCTCCTGTACAATTGAAGTCAGAGCAATGATGAACACACGTGCCCTTGCTGCTGGGAATCCGTACTCCTCTGCGCTGCCACAGCCTCTGTTGCTATCCCATTCAAAATGCTACCAACATTAGAAATGTAAGCAGGATGCTAACGGTCCTACCAGCCAGCAGCACTGGCTGAAGAGACACCACGGGCTGGGGGCTGGAGCTGTGGGGCTGGAGGGTGAACGCCTCCTTTTGCCTGTGCTGGGCCCCCTCCCCTGCCCCACGGGCACTGTGGGGGTGGCAGGGAAGGGACCTGCAGGGGCAATGGGCAGATGGCCCCCACACATCTCATCCTCTTCTGACAGCTCTCTGTACCTTTGCTTCAAGCGACGCAAATCTGTACCTGCGGGAGACTAGGTGTCCCCCGCAAGTGATGACTGACCCTTCGGAAATGCCTTTGCTGGTGTCTAAGGCATGAAGCTGGGCCACCAGCTCACACTGGACACCAAAGCTTCAGATAATCACAGTTCAGTGAGAAGAAACCTACCTACTCAGGGGACCTTTTAGACATTAGAGATCTGGGTCCTGAAGTAAACATCAGATCGTCCCACCATCTGAATTCTGGCTTTGGATGTAACCCTTACGGACGTAAGCTCAAGTATGGACTTTGGAGTTGAGCTCCCCCAGAATCTAGAATCTGGAGGTGAGTTGGAGTCCTGCAGGAGCTCAATGCATGGAGTGGTGGCTTGGGTCATCATGCATAATGATGCCTCCCAGCGTGCTGCACGGATAAGCAGTCTCTGCTGAGAGGACCAAAACGTGCCCTTGTGTGGTTGTCCGGCCTCACCACCTTATATAAAACTGATAGCAGCTATAGTGCCGTGGCTTGGAGGGAAGGATAGGGCCCTGCAACAGAGCTGCCAGTGATGCTCCGTGCAGCAGGCAGGAGCTCAGGGCCAGCACAGAGGCTACCGGCAGTGCCTGGGCCCCGGCTGCTGGGACAGAAGCAGAGGGATTCAGGCACAAACAGAGATGGGGAGTTCTCTTTGCTACTTGATTATATATTGTGGGAAAGGAGCAGCCCTACCTGCCTGAGATAAAGAAAATGAATAAACAAATAAAAACCTGTTTGTGCCCAATACATTGTAACAATCGTTTGAGAGCAGTTTTATCTGTGTGAGAATATAACCCTGATTAAATATGCCAAGGTCAGTGAAAACAAAGGTGAATTGCTGAAGAAATGCGAGTTATTCCGGCTGGGACTTCACTGGGGGTGAAATGGAGCACCACTCCCCGTTCTGCAAGGTGTGGGTCTCCCTTGCATCACCTCCCATACCTACCCAGCCCCTACAAAACATCCTCCCCTGGGTGACCGAGCTCCCGAGCACAAAGCGTCAGACTTTAGTGGCCAAAAGAGCTGCTATCCGCAACTCTCCTGAGCTGTTCTGCTGGGTTTGCCCATCCAAGACGCACAGGAGCCACCGGTGCTGGGTGACAGCCCAAGCACCGGTACCTGCTGGCTTCCCACCTGCCCCATCCACTGTCCCAGCCTACCCCTGGCCCCCACAGCCCAGCTGCTCTAGCGCCTGCCCTGCCTGCTCCCACTTTCTGAAGCCCTAGGAGAGCACATCAGGTTTCCCACCCAGCCTGAGCTCCAGCCGTCTTCACCTGTGGCACACCAAACGCTGGAATTAAATTCCCCTTCCCCGGCGCTGAAGATGCCTTTCTTCCACCTCGCCGCAGTACCAGCCGAGAGGCTGTGGGGCCACAGACCAGATGGACGCTCGAGGCATCTTAGGAGGATGTAGGGTGGGAAAGATGAAACCTTTTACAAACTGGAACGAAGAATTTGGTATTTCCTCTAGAGGATCCAGAAGAAATGCAGCCTTCCCCTGGAGAAGCACCCAACATCCCAGGGGCGCCCGGAGCACCCGCCCTGCCGGATGCGAGCGCCGAGGATGCCAGGATGAAGGGGGATGAAGCCCCCACCAGCACGGCACCATTGCGAGGGCTGCCCAAATTCCCGTACCCGCTCCGTGCCTTCTGCCTGGGGCCAAGCGAGCCTTCGCCCGCGCCTCGTGCAGGGCTGGCTCCTTCTTCCCAGTCACCAAAAATGATCCCCCCGGCTCACAGCGGGGTGGCCCCTCGTGCCCAGCGAGGTCCCCGGCCGCGCCCAGGGCGCCGGGGCAGCCCCGGCTGTCGGCGTGTTACGCTCCGCTTTGTCAGAGCCACTTCGGCCGGATGCGCAACCCGTGGATCGGGGTTTTGGTGCGCTGGCTAGCGCGTTTCCACGCTAAACGCCATCAAAACCACCACGCGTTCGGGCTCCTTAGGGCCGCGGCCCCCGGGCAGCGGTGACCGCGCTATAGCCGGGGCGGCGGCGGCCCCGCGGTGCGGCGGGCGGGCACCAGGGGTCGCCCCGGCCGCGGCGCCGCCGCCCGCCCGCACTTGTTGCTGTCCCCCGCGCCGGGCTGTGTCGTGATGCACGCAGTGCTGACGTCACCGCTGTCGTCATTATTAAGGATATTTATTTATTTATTTTATTTGCTCGCTTGTTTATTTATTTATTTCCGTCCCCGCCGTTTCACGGCGGCAGGGCCGGACCTGCCCCGCTGGGGCGGCTTCGAGTGTGTCCGTCTCCCCCCGGGAGGAGGGTCCGCGGAGAGTGCTTGGGGGAGAAAAGGCAAAAAAAGGGGGAGAAAGTGCCAGTCTTGGGGGGGGGGAGGAGGTCCCCGCGGAGCCGCTTTGCACCGCTGCCCCCGCCCCGCGGAGCCGCAGTTGGCTGCGGGTGGAAGGGGCAACCCCCCAAACTGACCCGCCCGTCACTGACCGGGGTGGGTGGGGGCTCCGCGGGCGCGGAGGGCCGCGCTCCGCCGCCGGCCGCAGCGGCATCTGCCTGCGGGGCCGCAGCTCGCGGGGCCCCGATGGAAACTTTCCGTACCCGGCGCTGCGGGAGGCCCCTGCGCGGGTGCGGTGCCGGGAGCTGCCCCGCGGAGCCGGCTGTGCCCTCCCCTCGCGCCCCACGCTGCCCGCGTTAGCGCGGGGTCGCGGAGGCTCTACGGGATGCGCAGAGCCCGCGGTGTCCCCGACGTGCGGCGCCGCGGGGCCGGGGGGGGGGGCAGGCGGGGCGCAGGTGAGAGGCCGCCCCCCTCCGCGAGGCGCGCAGCCGCCCTGCCCGCCCGCGCCTCTCCGCGCCCGCGGAACCATCCCGCCCCGGCGGCGGCGGCTCCGGCAGCGCCCGGCGGATCAGCAGTGCCGGCACGTCCCGCTGCCCGCTCCGCGGGCGCGGAGGGAGCGCGCCCATGCCCGCCGCCGCCGCCGGACGCGCCTCCCCGCGCCCCCCCCCGGTTTCGTTGTTTTTTTCTCGCCGAGCCGCGTCTCTCCGCGCAGCGCGGCGGCGCATGAATACTGATGTGTTTATATAATCGATAACCCACTTTCCTCCTTTCCCGGGGAAAAACGATAAATAAATTGAGGACGAGCCGCCCGCCCTCGGAGGGCCGCCGGGAGGGGGGTGCGAGCGGGCGGGCGGGCGGGCGGGCAGCTCCCGCTCGCCCTCCGCCCCGCTCCGCGCCGCTCCGCAGGGCCCGGCGCTGGGAGCGCAGCGGCCCCGCCGGGCGCGCGCGGGGACGAGCAGCGCCCCTCGCGCCGCAGGAAATGGTCTTTATATTAGACATATACAGGCAGGTCCTGTCAGATCCGCAGCGCGCCCGCCCGCCCTTTCGGCCCCCCAAAAATCGCCGGGCGGCGCGGGGGCCGCCGCCGCCGCCCCGCCGCCCCCGCGCCGCCCCCCCGGGGCCCGCCGCCGCCCCGCGGCATTTTTGCCGGGCCGGGGCGGGCGTCGGGGGGCCGGCCGGCGTCGGGCGGCGGCGGCGGCGGGGCGCGGCGGGGCGGCGGCGGGGCGGCGGGGCGGGCGGCGGGCGGCGGGGGGGGGCGTCGCCGCGCGCGGCGGGGCGGGGGGGCGGCGGCGGCGGCGGGGCGGCGCGGGGGCGGCGGCGGCGGGGGGCGGCGGGCGGCGGGGCCGGCTTTGCCCTGCCAGGACCTGCCGGGCTCCATTCACGCCAACAAGTTTGGGAGAATGTTGAGTTCAATCACGCCGGAGCCGCGATGGAGCGCAGCGCACTGCAGGTACCGCGCCGCCCCGCGCCGCCCCGCGCGCCCCGCCCCCGCCGCCGCGGAGCCTCCGCGCCGCTGCGCGCCCCCTCCCCTCCCCACCGCCCTCCCGCCCGCCCTCCCTCCCTCCCTCCGCCCGCCCGCCCGCCCTCCCTCCTCCTGCGCGGCGCTGCGCGGCGCGGCGCGGAGCCGGCGCTGATGCCGCTGCCGTGTTGTTGTTCCCCGCAGTGGGTCGGCGCCCCGTGCGGCTCGCACGGCCCCTACGTCTTCTACAGGGCGTTCCGCTTCCAGCGCCGCGGCGGCGGCCGGGCGCGGGTCCTCTCCCTCGGCGACTTCTTCTTCGTGCGGTGCCGCGCGGAGGAGCCCGCCTGCATCGCGGAGCTGCAGCTGCTCTGGGAGGAGCGCACCAGCCGGCAACTTCTCTCCAGCGCCAAACTTTATTTTCTCCCCGAGGACACCCCCCAGGGCAGGACCAGTGACCATGGCGAGGTGGTAAACGCAGCGCCGGCCCCCCCGCGCCCGTCCCCACCTGCATGCCCGGGCTCGGCTACCCCCCCGCGACCCCCACCCGCGACCCCCCTCCCCGCTGTGCGTGGCGGGGCAGCGCGGAGGGGCCGCGCCGTCGGGGCGCTCCGGTGCGCGCTGCCCGGGAACTTGTGCGGGCGGGGGGGGGTCGGGCTGCGGGGCGCCCCCGGCCCGGCGGGCAGCGGAGTGCGTGCGGGGCTCGCCCTGCCCTTCTCTGGCTTCGCTAACAACAGAAACCCCAAAACACACAGAAAAGAGGGGGGGAAGAAACGTGGGGGGGGGGTCGGCATCGGTCGGGGCTTTTTTTTAGTATTCGATATGTTTAAGAGGGCGGAAATTACGAAATGGAGGCTGAGGGAGATCAAAAGCTATCGAGCTGGCAGGGACGTGTTGAATAAAGTGATAAATGACAGGTACGGGAATAATACATTCAAATAACTTGCAGATATGCCTGGGCGTATTTCGGAGCCGCCGTGCGGCCGGCGCAAACACGCTGCGCGCCGGCACCCACCGCCGGCGCCCGCGCAGCCCCGCCGCGCCCGCCCCGCGCCGCGCCGCCCGGCATGGGCCGCGGAGCCGCGCAGGTTGCGCCCCCCCTCCCCTCCCCGCCCCGGGCCGCCCCGTCCCCGCTCCCGCCCGTTATTTGCTTTTCAAATTTATTGCTTCAGCACGGTCCGCGGTCCGGGGAGGGGGAAGGCTGAGGTACCCAGCAGGGGCTGCGGGGATGGGGAGGGTCCCCGAGCGGGGCTGGAAACCAGGCGGGGGAACTTCTGTCGGAGACGCCGGGGGGGTGTAGGTACAACGAGGGGCGGCTGTCCGCAGGGGCTGTTTTGGGAGGCACGCGTGGCTGTAGGTGCCGACGCAGCCGTGTACCCATACACATGCGTACGCAGTCGAAACGCGTTTCAGAGCCACCTTCGCTCGCTGCCACCTCTTCACTTTAATTTTCTGTGCGTGCCACTGAGATAAGGGAGCCTTTTCCTAAGAATCAGGGAGATGACAGTGAGCAATGGATGCTCTGAAATTGCCCGTGGTGACTATTTAAAACTGTGCCTGTGTGTGTCGCGTGTGCGTGTGTGTGTGTAAAATGAAAGATATTTGGAAGGGAGGGGGGTGGGGAAAGGGACACAAATCATTTTAATACGCCTTAATGATCAGCTCATGTTACTGTGGTAGGAACATCAGAGAAAATTAATCCTACCATTACGAGTAAAACACTGCTCCGGTACGAGAGTTCTCAGCTGCATGTACCTTCCTAATAATATGCACAGTCTTATTTATTTTTACATGCAAACACCGCTAGTAATTAGCCGTGTGATTATACTTGTGCATTTCATTGGGGCTTTAACTGATGTCATTCTGCATTATTCAACCATATGAAAACAATTTTCAATTAAGATAATGGCACGCCTTGAAATTATGCAAATGCCGGTCGTATTGTGTAGAATAATTATGACAAATGTAAAGCAGGTAAAAAGTTTCCTAATGCAGTTGTGTTTTACACCCCGGTGATGTCATTTCCCCTCTGGCCTAAGTTAGTCATTCATTAGCAGAGCAGCAGCAGCAGCAACAGCAACAGCTCTGAGTGATACTTCTCTGGCAGGGAGCCTACAGAAACCGGCACTGAGAGCCGGGGCCTAGAGAGGGCAACATAACACTCCCATTAAGAAATGTACTTTGTTTTCACTTACTCCATTAACTTGTTTATAGACATCGGAATGATTTTTTTATTATCGATTTTTAATAGTTTGGAACGATCCGAATTCCGCTCAGGGACGTGCAGGCAGCCGAGAGACAAAAGGCTGGGTGCTGACTGGCGCTTTGCGAAGCGCTGTCTGGGGGTAACCGGCTTCACCGGCACGCAGGGCGGCTGTTTCACCTAACCGCCCCGCGGTCGCGGTTCCTTACGTAAATGACATCCATATTTGTCCCCAAAGCGGTGGCAGGGCCGCCTCTGGGGTCGTGAGGCTTGCTAACTGGGCTGGGCTCCTTCTGTGGGAGGAGATGCAGCTCTCAAGTCAGAGGCGGCTTATAGCCATCAGGGTAGACCTTAGTTGTGGCGCGGGACTGCTGAGGGGGTAAAAGACCTTGTCTTGCATTTCGGGGAGCAGGGATGAAGTAGCCAGTGCTTCAACACATACAGCAAATCTGCGGTGTCCGAGGCAAAGGGTGACAGGGGTGCTTGCTGTCAATAAAATTGTTGGTGAGGGGAGTGAGTGGTCGAATCGCAGGCTTGCAGTCGAGCCCACCAGAGATTTAGGCATAGTTGCTAGCAGCTACCTGCGCTAGCAGCATGATTAATAGAAGAAGCAGCTCGCTGCCTGTTTTCCGTAATAGCAGCATTGACACTATGACAATATTCAGCTAGTGGCTGCGAGGAGGGAGGAGAAGCGAGGAGGTATGTAATGCTTCTGTTACTCAGAAATTTCTGATGGCATATTTTATCTGATTGCCAAATGTTTGAGCTAATCAGCGATAAGTGTAAATACAAGTCTTTTTATAGCTAGCTGAATTCATCATCCAGACTTAAATATAACCCTGACTGTGGCTAAAACCTGATGTTTCCATATGCTGGGGCCCAGACCCAGCAAAGGGTTCAAGCCCAGGTGTGTTTTTGCTGAGGTACCCCTCCCTCCGCCTAAGGCTGAGCATCCCTGTAAGCATGGCGGAGAAACTCTCCTTTGGCCCCAGAAGCCAGCTAGGGATTGATTCCGGGGGAGTCTCAGTGGACGGCAAATGTGGGAAGGGGCCAGTCGCGTGCTGCAGGTATGAGCACTCCTGGCCCCCGATGCTCATCACATCCTGGAGCAACATGTGTGGAGAAGCTGGGAGCAGCTCCGGCATCGGGTTCAGACCAGTGGTCTTGCTGTGTGGGAGCAGTGGAGGCATTTTTGTGAGAGTGATGGTGGCTTTGGGGAAGCTTAGGTGAGCTAGAAGAGTTTTGCTCTACTTCACTGAAAACTTTGTTGCTGCTTTTAAAACACAGGGGCCCAGGTGTGCTGCCTCTGACCTTGCTGTCAAGCCCAAAAGCTGCAGCAGGTGCAGCGCTGGTCAGAGAGTGGGAGCAGCCTTCTCCCCCTTCCCTCCAGCAGGGAAAAAGTGGCTGTCCTCTGTTCCTGGGAGGGCCACCATCTAAATGGGGAAAGTGTCTGTTTTGCCAGAGGAAATCACCACCTTGCCCTGGTTTTCTTGGCCGCTCCTGGGCCAGCGCGGTCCCCTGTGTCACCTCCCGCGTGGGAAGGGAAGACCTCTGCGATGGCAGGCACCTCGCGCAGGGCTCGGACGAGGATGCTGAGGAGGCTGTGAAGGTCCGGAGGGAGCAGCTGTAAGAGAACAGTGTTGCGCTTGAAACAGTTTCATGGGGCACGTGTGGAAAGCAGCCCCCCAGATTTTTCCAGCGCCCAACTGTGAGAAGTAGATGCTGGCTGGCTGCCGGCAGAAAGCCCCTGCCCAGTCCCCTCACACAGCGCCCTGGGCCCGCGGTGCTCAGGGGGTGCAAGGTGGGCTCAGCCCCCGAGCCCTGCAGCCCACGGGGTCCTGGCCGAATCCTCCTCCGGCTCATTTACTCCTCTCTGCTCCGAGGGGTAGTGTGGGGCTATGGAACGACTGACCTTTGCAGAAGCAGTTCTAGAGCAAAATGCTTGTTAGTGCCTTGTATTTTCATGTTTTTAAAGGTGTTGGCATTAATTAGACTGGGCTTAAAAATATATATCAAAGCCGGCGCTTGTTAAATCCAGGGATGGTATTTGATTTGATGTGCACAATTCCTAAAAAACCCCAAACAAGCCACTAATTTATTTTGCATGGTATGACATTCCCTGCATTGCCCTGTGTCATCGTGAATGCTGCTTCTGCTGAGGCTGGACTGTCGGTGGGGATCTGCCTTTGGTTCATTCATCAGGAGCTAAGTTTACTACGAACTCATGTTGATTTCATCTCTTCTCCCGAACTGGGGATCTGATGCAATGCTTTTCGCCTTGCAAATAATCCTTACTCATGCAAGTAATTTACATGAGTAAGCGTTGCTCATACAGCGGAGAGGAGAGCGCTAGTTTCCTGTAATTATTTCCCTAGCAGTATTTTGCATTTTCAGACTAATTGGGGGAAAGAAAAAAAAAAAAGTCATCACTCCATAAATGTATGTCATTTATAATTGCAGAAGAGATTCTTCTAGAAAGTTAAGGGAGGCAGCGGGTTTGTTCTCTCCTCATTTCGGGACAGATGCTCACAGCATCCCTTGAAAGCCTGATTCGTTTTCGAGGGGCTCTCCATGTACGGAGGTCCTGCCCCAGTGTGTAAAGGTAGCACAGGCTGGCCCGAGCATGGGTTCTTACGCTGCTAGTGGTTTATTGCCACTCCCCTTGAAAAATGTGCTACTCCCTTTGCACATAAATAGATTTTTTTTTTTGAGAGATGTAGGAATCTGTACGCTCTTATTTGAAATGAGAACGGCCCCGCTTTAGTCTCCATGGTGTGTGCCTCGTGCTCATATCTGTCAACACTGGTAATGACAACACGTTTCAAACATGCAGATTATGGTTATTAAAGGGTGCTTTAAAAAATCATGCTAATAGCATCAATTCCAATGTACAGTTGCTCAAATTAATTCAGCTTTGGAAATCAGGCGCACTGTAATAGCAGTGTTAGAGAAATGGCATTTGTCATAAAATATCATGGTTTTGGTAATTGCATATCCACTCTGTATATTTTTATCTCTCTTGCCACCAGTAGCATATGCTGGCAAAGGAAGGAGAGGGCAATGATATTACTCAGAGAAGCCACATGTTGCTAGCCATTAGCCAGCAGTCTGGCATATCTGGTCACTTAAGGCAGATTCCTTTTTTTCTTTTTTTTTTTTTTTTCCTTTTTTATTTTTTTCCCCTTTCCCTCTGCTTCCCAGTGCATTCAGACTGTAAAATACACCCACTGCTCTCCAGAGTTGCTGTTCCCAGTCTGATCAGTGGCACTAAACATTAAACTCTTGTCTTTGGAGAATAATAGGCCTCACATGGTACACCCTCAAGCATGTTGAGATACTGTGCAGGCTGGAAAATAAAAATGTTCTAATTGTGTCTTTTAAATAAGCATAGGAGTGAATTAATTAGACTATATTTTGTCTTTAGTTGCTTAGTTACACAATAGTATTCCTAAGCACAAGTAAGATAAATTGGCTCTTTTTGTGCTGCTTGTCCCTTAATCATAATTACTGTATTGCTCAGGAGAGTAACGCATACATAGATTTTGCATTTTTAATAATATTCAAACAATATGCGAATGATACAGAAAGTATGTTCTGATTCAAGCTCTTATATGCTTTTATTCAGGAAGAAGTTCTACTGCTATGGGAGCAATATTTGCATTAGTTGCTCAGAGATGTAGTTCTGGGAAATACATAATTGAAATATTCTTGCAATGCTTGTTCTGGCCCTTTCAATCGCATTCAAAATAACAATGCCTTAAGTCTCCGAACAGTCATCCACTCTTGATTTAAGAGCTTTTCTTCTTTGTGTGTGCGTGTATGTGTGTTTGTGTGTGTGCAGTGTGGGTTCACACCCAGCGTTAACCCTGCAGAGACTAGACGCTCGCATGATTCATAGTGTTGTATCAAGTAGAGCTTTTTATTTTGTAGCTAAAATGCAGTCAGAAGGTCAGATGAACATCGGCATTTTATGGCATCAATCCAATGACCTTAATGCTTGGCAGGCATCCATGTTTCTATGCGAAGGTGCCAGGGTTATGGATAATAAAAGAGTTTGTTTTCATTTTCTGGATATTTTAATCTTTCTTTGCAAAGCGTAGCCTCGGGTTTGGGGGGCTTGGGGCTGCTCCCGGGGGCCAAAACTTTAATTTCTTCCTGGGTTGTTGAACGTTAGCTGCTAATGATGGGCAGATTGATACAGATACTGAACAATGGAAGGTTCTGGCAAGAAACCCCCTAGACATGCTCAGTGGATGTATGTGAAAATTGGCTCCATTGTTCTGCTGTATGAAAAGCAAGTAAATTATTTACAGATATTTGCTAATTAAAGCACATATTGTTTTACCAGCACAATAGAACACAATATAACAAAAGACAAAAGAATAAGCTTGCATAATTTAAACCTGCTAATGCAATGTACTCCTTGTTAAGAAAAATATAATTATGTAATCTACGAGGAAAGCTTTTCGTACTGTAACTGTAGTAGGCAAAATTAGGAATGAATTGCTTGTCAACTTGCCTGAACTAAAACAACTCTTTGAGATCTGTGAGCTATCTGACGGGAAAACATTTTGACTGAAGCCTATTTTCTCTTTGGTCAGAACTTCTATCTGCAGTGACAGATATAAATTCAATTTGAACCTCTGCTCGGGAGCGGGAGGAGGGAGAAGAAACCACCCCAGAAATGAAGGAGGAGGCTTGCAGTAGAAATGTCAAGCCTAGCTGTCCCCCTGTGCGCTCCATCTCCACCCCACTTCTGGCCCAGATGTACCAGTATCCCACAAAGCATCCTACAAAAATGCAGTGCTGCCCTGCCCAAGGACATTTTGCGTGTCTTGCTTTGGAAATACTGAGCCATGCAGAAAAAGCTGCTTGCTAATACAAGGGAAAGCGAATACCATAGGACTTCACGTGCTTCACCTGTGTCCTTTATCTTGGTCTCTTCTTTTGGGTTTTGGACCCCGGCAGATGGGATGAACACGTTAGGACATAGCGTTCTCCATCGGCGTGAGTTTCAGACAGCTATGCGTGGCTGTGCTTAGGCTGGGGAAATACCTGTCACCTGAATTTAACGAGATCATTATAGCCCTTTAAAGTAATTAGCGAAGGATTAACAGATGAAAGGTTCTGCCTTGACATCTTTGTGTGCCAGGTAAATTCCTGGGCTGTGCGTGTTTCCATTCTCAAGGGTCTCCCCATAGGTTCATGGGTGGAGAGCGGTGGTCTCTGTAGGTCACTGCACGCTGGCATCTCCAGGGAGCATTGCAGGCCCAGACCCCAGCAGTCAGTTCCACTGCGTGCATCCTTCGGGACACCTCCGTCTGCCCTGGGCTAGGGGATGCGTGAGGAGATGGCACCAAGTGGGGCACTCAGGGCACGGAAAGGGGAAAAGCAAGCTGCTCCTGCCCGTGCCAAGTGCTGGAGCTTCTTGTGAGGCTTCCCTGTCACTTGGTGATCCCACCTGCAGAATGGGAGCAGCGGTTCCTGCCTCGCAGGGCTTTGCCCTGGCTCCCCAGGTCTGCAGCCTGCTTAGAAAGGTTGTACTGGAAGAGCAACATGTAATAGGGGAGTGGATGGCAGGAGAGTCCTTTGTGTGCCTTGTAGGGAGGCTGAACAGGGCACTTCCCAGAGCCAGACCTTCTCTGTGATGCAGCCACAGTTTTTTAGCTAGTCTGTGATCCTGCGGTCTTAAAAAAACCCCATGGATACCCCCAGTCCAGAGCAGGCGGCAGGGAGACAGGACCATCTTACTCTGGAGAAAGTCTCTGAGAGCAAAGCAGTCCTGTACAAACGTTCTCTGCCCCTTTAGGGCTGAATATGGTCCCTAGAGGAAAGCTTGGGTGAAGTGCTGCTTGTAGGAGATGACTCTGGAGACCTGAGTTCAGGTTCCTGAGTGACTTTTGGCAAGTGGATTAGGACTGAATTGAGATGACCTGGTGTCCACCACTGTCCTAGAGCCCTGGTAGCGTCTGTATGGCAGAGAAGAGCTCTGGACTGTAGACTCTCTGCTAACAGGGCCTTTCGGTTTGACTATGCTGTCAAGTAAGGGTGACAGTACTTTCCTCAAACACCCAGGTAAATGCATTGCTACGGGAGAGGGGCTTATTGGAAAGGAAGGGGAGCTTATTGGAAGTAAGCCCCCTCCTTTCTTTCTCCACCTCCGCAACGCAACCTTCCTCTCCTCAAAGGGATCTAAAGCAGGGAACTGGATTCCCAGGGTGAGAACAACGTTGTTGTGCAAGGTACAGGAAGGTCCTGTTCATCTAAATCGCAAAAAACTAAAAAAAAAAAAAATACATGGGATGTAAAAAAAGCCCAGAATAATAGAGGCCTTTATGCCCAAATGAAATATGCAGTTCTATTATCCTCAGTGAATGCAGTCCATAAGAGTCACACTGTATTTTTTGCTCCCATGGATGAATGTGTTTTCATCGGCAATGTACTGGGTTGTAAAATATGCATCCCCAGCTATCTACCGTGCTAAAGGTTTCAGTAAAAAGGCTTGAAGATGTTTTCTAATGCAAATCGTACTGATCAGATAAATGACACGCAATGTCTTCTGTAATTATCGGCAAGAGTTTTTACAGTACGTCTCCTGTTTCTCTCTAGGCCACGTATTTGATGTTAGGAGACAGCCAAGCAGGTGTTCAACTTGCTCGTGCCCTCCAGAATTCCTTAAATGACCTCTGAAAGCACTGGAGTGAAAACAGTCTCAGCACGTCAAAATTTTGAGATATCTCAGTTGCCGTAATTCTTTTAAGCCTGCCTCAGCGTCTCTAAAATATAAATCTTTCCTAGTTATTGGCAATGAGTGAGGAGTTGTGACGTACCGTATGCGGGTGTGCAATCAAGATGTACGACCTTCCTGTGCTACCCTGTGACTCCCTGCCTTGTAAGAGTTAATATTTCTTCTAAAAAATAATTATCTGCTTTAAACTATTCTAACTACCTGACCTCTTTCCCTGAATGTAAGTATTTCAACCATCTGCTGAGTCAGGCAATATAGCATTCTGTGCTTTCGGGAGGCTGTGATGGTTGCTTAGACAACAGTGACATAATATTTAAGCATAACGGCTCTTGAGAAGATACTGTCCCCTTCTCCCTGGACGATTTCTCTGGAAATGCAAATCCAATAAGCTCTTAAAAAACAAGAGAGGGGTGAGAAGGGTTTGTATCACTATCTTTCTTAACCATCTCCCCATTTCCCACTTGATAGGTGAAAGTATCGTACTTTGCTCAGGAGTCTTGTAAGATGTGCTAAAATTATAGGCTGACTAGATACCCGCTTTTATAGAAACAGAAGAAGTGCCTCTTTTTATAGTCAGTACTTATTTCGAGGTTTAGACGACTTTGTGGCTGGGAAAAGCATTGCCATTGGTCAGTCAGCGTCCGAAAAGGCACATCCGAGATAAATCTCATTCCTGAGCAGAGCTGAAATCGGCACTGGCTGTTTCCTCCTGCAAAGCTCATCTTGCTGTAGCAGGAAAAAAACTGCAATTAAAGACTTAACCACGCAATGGAGACCTCATAAACATATCACTTCAGAGCATAGCTAATACACGATGAGTTGATTTTTGTATAGATAGATATATGCACTGCATGCTACGTGGGTGGTTTTTCATGTTTACACAGAGATATAATTATGAATGACACGAAGGTTATACAGCAGATTTCTTTAATCTTCTAAAGGTTTGTTAGTCATGTGTCACCTTGTACCTGGTTTTTATTTATTCAACATCTGTATTCCTTTGTCATCTCGTAGAAAGGGTTTCTCTAGAAGGGCTGCGGCAGTAGGTGCTCAGCAGTTGATACGGAATGGCTACGGGAGCTCCTCCAGCTGGCAGAGCCCTGCAGGTCCCAGAGCAACTTTTGTTGTGACACAGGTCTGCGAGACATTTTTGCTTAACAAAAAAGGAGAGGGACCCTTTTGTCACCTGCTGCTCCAAAAAACTAATAAAGAAACCTCCCACAACTCATAGTTTTGGTCTGAGTGCTTGGAAAGGTTGCTTAAGGATGTGTGAAAGCTTGGCAAGGCTCATCGAAATCCCAGAGCTGATGAAATAGTTGAATGACCTCTGTTTGGGTGGCGTTGGGGCAGATGACCTCTTGGGTTAGCAAACTGCCAAGATGTGGGGAAGACAGCCTCTCTGGAAGCTGCCCGTGGCTCGGGCTCCTCAGAAAGAAGGGGCTGAAGCGACCCGCCATGTTTTGCTGCCTGACAGTGTTTGTACAGTGAGGCACCGGGGTGAAAACGTCTCTGGAGATGCGGTCCCTCGCTGGCGGGATAGGCGTTGGCAGTGGTGCTCGAAGGAGGACCGTGGTGTGACCCATGACCGCCATGGTGTGTGGGGAGTTGGGGAGGACATGGTAGGTTGTCTCTGAATTGGGCCGAAAACGAGCGAGGGCTCAAAAAATGAGCAGCAAGAGAGAGCAGCTCTACACAGTCCCGCTGTGTAGGGCAGGGCAACCCAAGGCAGGCCCTGAAATATAGAGAGTAATTTTTCTGTTTTCTGGCTAAAAGTGAACTCGGCCGTGCTTCCCTGGTGCAGCCGTGGTGATCGCTAGCAGTACAAGGGGAGGACGCGAGGCCGGTGCTGCTGTGGAGGATGGCTGGGCGCAGCTGGGTGCTCCCGGGCGCTGGAGGGGCAGCGCCGCCCGGCCTCCCTCATGAGGGGCTCGTCCTGCGGCCGTCACCTCTGCAGGCCAGGCCCGGCCTCAGCCCTGCTTCCTTTGGGGCAACCCCAAAACCCTGCAGCGGTGTCTTTAATGTTAGGAACAGCTCTGGCTTTTGGGGGGGGACGACGGCAGTGGAGCTGCAATTACAGCAGGTGCGAGATGGGCCCTCTTGGTCTGACAGCCATGAGGCGGGTGCTGCCATTGCTCGGCGGTGGCACGAGGCCCAGCCTAGCAGCCATGAGTGTGAGGCCTGCAGTCAGCCGCTCTCCTCAGGCAATCACAGCCCATTTGGGGGCCAGCCTGGCACCCTTAGGGATGTGAGTGCCACAGGGGTGACGGGGACCGGGTGCCCCTGGGGACACAGCTGCTGCAGGGGTGACGGGGCAGCCCTGACAAGGGGCCATCGCCTAGCCCTGCCTGCATGGGGGCGGTTTCGGCCCACAACCTCTGTCAAGGCACAGTGACAGCGTTAATTTCTTTTATATTTTATATTCATACACTCCCTTGTGTGCTCAGCCGCTCTGTGGTACCATTCTGGGCACCCCTTTGCACCACGGCGGCTGTATTGAGAGTCCCAGTGCCATTTTGTGAAGGGCCGAGGCGAGCACACGATGGCCTTTTCGCAGGGTCTTTTCCTGACCTCTCACATCAGTGCGGGGATGCTAAGCGCCACGTGTTTTCATGGCCATGGCCATGCCATTGCCACAGAAAGCATATGGCTGGGGTGTGCTCTCCCTGCCCCCCAAAAGCTGCCTCTCCCCCTGCTCCTGACTCTCCGGTTCCCCCTCCGTGGTAGCCTGGGCAGAGCCGGCAAGTGCACCAGCATTGCTTCACCCTTGTTACAGTAGGATTTCTTTTTTTTTTTTTTTTTCCCCTTCCTTTTTTTTTTTCCTGTGTACACATCATGTGCGTGTGTGCGAAGGTTGTATTCTCGAAAACAAGTTTATTCATTGATGATGTAATAGTGATTGTACTTTTCTTTTGGTTAATAAATTGTCTGCTCGGCTTACTTTGTATGCCAGCCAAAATTAGTCATACCAGTTCTTGGAAAGGATATGAAGAAACTAGTAATTGAAATCATAATCATTTGATCATGAGAGCTATTTGGAAAATAATATTTTAACCAAAACCACGTCTGATCTCCAAGACAGGGTTTTTTTAAAACTGCTGCTAAATAGATTTCTCTAGTGTTGAATATTAGAAATTGCGTAGTAGCTGGTGATGGTATTCAACATCCTAAA